>NC_068331.1:28968558-29275208 GCF_000147395.1 Oryza glaberrima | reverse complement strand
AACCCTAACCCCTAAACCCTAAACCCTAACCCTAAACCCTAAACCCTCCAACCCGCAGTCGCCCCCTTCTCCGTTTCGTCTCTCCCTCACCCTCTCCCGCAGTCGCCGCCACTCGCCGCCGCCTCCGCCTCCCCCTCGCGCCACCGCGGCGGCCGCGCCCACCACCTCCGCCAGCGCCGCGTCCACCTCCGTCTTCGTGCGCCGCGCCACCGCCTCCGCCGCCGCCGTCACCGTCACCGTCGCCATGGGTAAGCTACAACAGCCCGTTGCTGATGCTTGTTCTTCTCTCTCCCGCTCGCCTGTGGATCTAACCGTGCGTGTGAATGGTGGGGTCGTGCAGCCCGGATCAAGGTCGACGTGCTTCGGGGGAGGAACAAGGCGGAGCTGCAGGCCCAGCTCAAGGACCTCAAGGCGGAACACTCCGTCCTCCGCGTCGCCAGGGTCACCGGCGGCGCCCCCAACAAGCTCTCCAATATGTACGCGCTTTGTTCTCTCTCAATCTCTCTATCTCTGTGTGCCTTGCGATTCGAAATCGAACTGAAGCGAATCGAGTCTGTGGGGGGTTTCGTTTTGCAGCAAGGTGGTGCGCACATCGATCGCGCGCATGCTGACGGTGATCTCGTAGAAGCAGAGGACGGCGCTACGTGAGGCGTACAAGAAGAAGAAGAAGAGCCTCCTCCCACTCGACCTCCTTCCCAAGAAAACCTGCGCCATCCGCCGCTGCCTCACGAAGCACCAGGTATAGATAACACTGTGCACAGCTACTACTGATATCAAAACCTCATGCTGGTAGAGCCTAGAGATTCAGATGGTGTTATCTTCCTTCTATCTTTTAGCTTAACCTGGGTGGTTTTGTATTTTTGTATGAAATGTGTACTACCATTGGAGTAGATAACTTAGTTTGTTAATGCAGTGAATTGGACTGTACTGCTATATCTGCATGCTACACCATTTTTGTTAATTCTATTAGCAACATCATTTTGTTAACTGCACGAGGCTTCATTATTGTCGGTTGCTTTTGATTGTTAGATTGTACAAATGTTTTGCATGGTATGTTACTGTTGATTTCATTATAGTCCTTGCTATAAAATTGTAGCCCGGCGCTGCTGCATGATTGGATGTATCGGATAGAAACGGAGTTGGTTCTGATGATTTAGGTGAGGACCTGATCTAATTGCACGATTTTTTGATGATTTTTTCCTGTTGATTATTGTCGCAGCATTTTCACAAACACTCTTGTGGTGTAGATCTTGAGCCGTCTTTTGCACTGAACCTGTTTCTGGGTGGGTATTCAATTAGTGACCCAGGCAAAGGTATGGCTTACATCTGAATAGAGATTATCTATCTGTAACCTGTTGATCGTAACAACGTCTGTTGGTTTCTGCAAAGGGAATGCTTCTGTTTCTGATTGGTGATGATCCACAGAAGAGGCCGTACAGCAAGGCATCTCAAGCTCTGTTTTCTGTAAGTGTGATTCTTATTATGTAATTTATTGCACAATTTTGCACATGTGGCCATCTTTTGATGATGTGATCAGAGAGAACTGGTAGTTATGTATACATTTCTTAGAACCACATGCCCTTTTTTTTGAAAAAAAACTGAAGTCATGGGTTCTGCCAATCATGTATAGAATCATCATGCATTTTATTTCTTTGCTGGTGATTTTTGGGAACCAAGTAGCTCTATTGCAATTCTATTTGAGCCAAAAGATTCTATCCTTAACAAAATTATTCCCAATCTCTTGCAGCGTCACTATAGATTTCGTAATTGTCTAATGTATTGTTACAGGATATTGAGCATGGCTGCTTGCCTCAAGTTGTCTTGGGTGACGTGCCTTGCAAATTTAGAAACGGGACTATTGTGTGTGAGGTTAGCTAAAGTCATACTCTAATTTTGCAGCTTTGACATATGTTGTATTTCTGCTCAGGTATCTTCTCCTTAAACAGGTGTTCCTTGCCTTATTTGTTTGCAGGTAACCCAGCAGCACTGCCACAGCAAGTCAGCATGTGGGGATGAAGACCTTAGTGTGCTGCTCGGCGGCGGCTGCAGGGCTTCGTCTGTTCGTCATTGACATGGACTTAGTGAGCCTGAAATCTCAATTCCCCCTCTTTTTCTTGCTCATTTTTCTACATATCTTTGTGTGCTCATGTTATTCTTGTATTGATCCTTATCTTATTTCACCGTGTGCATTAGCTTATTTCGGTTCCTATTTCTCAAGTGCATGGGTCGGCGTAGTACTAGATGTGGTTGGTAGTTTTTGTTGGATTAATGGCAACTGCTGTATGTCGAGAATGGCACAATATTATGTCCACTTTGAAAGGGAATACTCTTGTCTGCTTCTTGTATACCTTTTGTGCTCCCAACTTCTTCTTCTTCTTCTTTTTGGTCAGACCACTATTCTGAACATATTCTGCTACTTTCTGAATTTACAGATAAAATATTGGATGTGCAGTTGGTCCAGTTTCAGAGGATGATGATCAATTTACAGAAGGTTTTGACAGGTTACCTCATGTTATCCTAGAAGGAGGTTAGTATTTGAGTAACAGAAAGTAGAAGTGCAGTGGTTATGCGGCTATTTCAAAATCCACTGAAGGAAATAGCAACATTGCAAAGTGGTACAATCGGTGCTACCTGATGCCAAAACCTATATACACAGGAAATAGCAACACTAAGTACCAGTAATTTTAATTGTAGCTGGACAGAGCAAAATTTTGGTTAGGTATAGCATACATAATAAATTAAATTTATCTTTGCCACTTAAACCTATATACACAGGCAACTTTTTTTTCTTTTTCATTTCCAAAGGTTTGCCTCTGTGTTAAACTTAGTGTTTTTTTTATCAAACTATGCAAGCTGAACGAGTGTAAGGATATTTTTGAGCCTTTGTATAGTTTTATTTATGATCTAGGCGCACCTACTTGAAGCCACATCTATCTTGAACTTTTTTAAACCACTCATTTAATTTTTATTTCTGGCTAGAACATTGATATAACCTTTTGTTGTATAGGTTGCCATTCTTGACAGTGTGACCATGAGTGGTAGCAGAGATGTTTCCATTCCTATAGCGTTTTGCATTGCCACTAAGAACAGTATGTAATTTTTTCCTTGGTTTATTTTTTGTGCTATTGGTCTGTTAATAGGTGCATCCTTAGATGAGAAAATACTTTCTGGATTATCTCCTGATCTGTTTTGTCACAATTGTCCATCGAGCAGGAGTGCACTTAGTTCAGTTTGTTCTTTTAGGATATTACATGTTAACCTTTGAAATCTAAACTTTGGATGGAGAGTTTGACATGTTTCAGGTTACACTACCAACCAGGTTATAGGTTAGAATAGGATTGGTAAGTTATATTTATAAATATTTGTGCCTTTTACTTACATTTTGAGGTATAGATATGTGTGCCAATTAAGAGATACTACCTCCGTTTTTTAATGATGATACTGTTGACTTTTTGTTGCACGTTTGACCATTCGTCTTATTCAAAAAATGTACGTAATTATAATTTATTTTGTTACGAGTTGTTTTATCACTCAAAATACTTTAAGCATGATTTATATCTGGCATTTGCAAAAAAAAATTGAATGAGACGAATGGTCAAATGTGCGACAAAAAGTCAACGGCGTCATCTATTAAAAAAACGGAGAGTATGTACTTGCATGCAGACTAACACTATATACATCTCTGTACCTCACAACGATCAGAAAAATCTTACCGGTGCTAATAATAAACTTGTTTTCTAACCAATTTAACCGGATTAATTTTTTTATCTCTTAAATTATGAGGAGGTATATATATTCCTCTCGAAGGATGGGAGACAACCACGGATAAAAAAATAGTAAAGATCGTTTGGTTGATAAAAAAATATGTAATGATCTAGATTGTTTCTATCACCACAAAAGATATCTTAAAAAATATCAATAAATGTATGCATGCATTAATATGACATCCTTAGTATTTGCGTGGTTAACAACATGACAATCTTAGCTATTAAACTATAGCGCATGTGTACATCCACCTGCATGTAGAGGCTGGGTTTTTTAATCCATTATCTAAAAAAGCTATTAAACTATAGGTTACTAGCCACACTTAAATGGAGGCTTCAATCTACATATATAGCTATTTGCTTTCAGTTTTGTAGTGACCTATCAGAAATAGTGTATAACTTACCCAGAGGTGTTATAGCCCTCAAAACTATTTCATCTACTGACTGGATTTTGTGCATGATCTTGCAACTCATAACTTTATTTTTCCATTGTGCCATGCCAAACATCTAAATCCATTAAAATTGTAGAGAATGCAAAAGAGTGACAAACATTGCATGACGAAAGGAAGTGGTTTGAATAAACTGTCAAATATTTGTGTTACCCAAGTGCAAATATGGTATTATCTTTTTTTCAAACATATATTTACTATCAGGTTTGGTACTTTCTCTGGAACTTTTGGTTGGCACTGTTGGGTCATGCACAGCCTGTTGCTTGTCTAAAAGATTAATTAGGTCATGTTTATTCCATGTGGCTATGTAGGCTGGAATGCATATCAATTATAATTTATCCATGGTTTACATGGCCTATCCGTCTTCTGCGTATTTATTATGCAAGTAAATCATGACAAGAAGATATAAGATCCATGCACCATTCCTATGTCTGAGCTTAAACTTGTTCCATGTCTATTTGTACAAGGCCATGCACACATGTTTCTCAATTAAATTTTTAGAGTTAGTAGGTTTGTGCAAATATGTATTTAATCATGCAGTTTTCATACTCTACTAAATAAAGAAATTTGTTGAATATATATATATTACTACCTCCGTCCCATAAAAATTGCATTTCTAGCTAATTTAGGACAAAATAGTAGGATTGGAAAATGACCACAATAACCTTATTTAATGAACCCACTACATGCACACATTCCATATATACACAAATGATTAAAAGGAAGTTTGAGAGAATTAACCCATATAATTAGCATACTTAATAAAATTACAAGCATTAGCAGCCCAAATTACGTGGGATGGAAGGAAACTTATATAGATGAATCAATTGGTTGGGCCCCACATGGCTAGAAATACAATTTTTATGGGACAAAGCCTTGGAGCTAGAAATGCAATTTTTATGGGACGGAGGGAGTATTCCTTTTCTAGGAAACATGTTCCTTGACTGCTTTCTAAAAATATTATTTAACCTGTCGCTATTATTGATTAGCTTTTATTGCAATTCTTATAGATCCTACATTGTTCTGCTCCATATCTTCCACGCTCATTGCAAGTATTAAGGAATGATTGCAGGTGAGCATCTGTTATGTATTCCCTTACCCAGAGTTTCGGTGGTGATGTTTCAACCACTCTTTCTAATGATATAATTGTTGGTGAGTTGTTGAGTTACAGAAAGGCCCTATAAGTAACTAATACATTCTATTTGGACCTGGCCACAAAGGATCTTTTGGAATAAAGGGCTGAAGAGGCCACAAACTCATGCAGAGCATGCCATTTCCAGCCATAAGCTTCTTTCAAGTTTCAAGTAGTGAAAGGATTCTTCATGCATCTATCATGAAAGATATAAGTAGGTACTACACTCCGCAAACATGCACTTTTTGTTGTTTAAGTAAGCCAGGCGGTAGTTTCAGTTGTGGTGCATGGAAGCCCCATATATTTCCTATTTTTTTCACAGTATATATCTATACATGTGACCCCTTCTACCATCTAATTGCTCCAGTTAAATTCCTCTAATCATTTTATTCACAGATGACGTTGCAGATCATTACAAGAATGCATCAATGATGTACAAAGCTAGCTATTTCAAAGGGATAGTACCATTATAATGAATATTGTGGTTGCTAATAGATATTTAGGTATGCCAAATTAATAAGTCGGTGTGTGTAGTGTCAGGCTGCTATATTTTGGAGATCAATCATTCCGAGGTTGCCTTTGTTCCAAATTCTATTGCGTTCGATTGAGATTTGCAGCGCACACGAAACGAGAAAGCTCATTAGCACATGATTAATTAAGGATTACCTATTATAAACTTGAAAATGGATTGATTTGACTTTTTAAGCTACTTCTATATAGATTATTCTTTTTTGCAGAATATGCACTGTTTAGCTGTTTGAAAAGCATTCAGACTGAGCCATTAAACAAAATACACTTATGTTCTGCATGGTTATCAATGGTTGACAATATATACTTCCATGATTTGGTTTTTGTTTGTGTAAATGAAATCATATAGGTACTATAGGAATGCAATTATCTGCTCACTGACTTGGCATAGTTTCTATTTCTATAAGATGTGTTCCTTTGTTCTTTTTTACGTTAAAATGACAGAAATCAAATTTGGTGGAAATGCTGCATTTATTCCATGGTAATTTATATCTATCTACTTTTTGGAGATCTCAATAAATATTGAGAATGTTCTTAGCTGCGGTATTTTGTTACAATATTTTCTAATATTTCGTTGATTCATGAGAAGGTGTTGTTATAACAATATTCATATTTATTCAAACATCATGGTCGATTAGTTGGATAATGGAAATTGAGTCAAGGATTGGAAATTATCACTTGGTCACTTAGATATGTGACACGATGTGTTTTTTTACTCCAGAGGCTGAATTAACAAATGTGCTTTCTTATTGTACTGATGCCATGACAATCGTTTTTAAATTTGTTGAAGGCAAGTGTTCCTGATGGGGAGATTTCAAGAAACTTTTCTTGCATAAAGATCGGCGGACTCTTTCTGAGGTACTATATGTTAAGTGTATCCTTGAGTCCTTATTACTGGAGATTATATGCACCGTCTAATTCATTGTAATTCACTTGCTTAGTTACAGTACATACTAAATTCAGTGCATTGTTTTGATGCCTATAAGTATCACATACGTTAAGCCCAACAGAATTTAGTTTAGTGCACTGCTAGGTTAGCAAGATGCATATGGTGCAAAATAGGATACATTAACAGTTTAACTTTTCTTAAGTAAGGGAATTTGTGTTCTACCTGTGGTAGAGTTTTTGTTTGAGCTATCAAAGTAATTGAAGAACCTCTGTTCGATCCTCATGTACTGATATGTTATTTCTCCAGGGACACATTTTCTCCGCCACCATGCACATTGACACAGCCCTCTATGCAATCTGTTCCACAAGAACCTCCACCTGTGTCTGACTTTGGTAAGACTTCATGATACCTTTGCTGAGATAAATGAATTGGTCAAGTCTAACGCTTCCTATTGAATTGCCAGGTCAAAATTTTTGTTCTCAAATCTATCCATTTGAGAATCAACTATTGAGATTCACGTCAGGAACTCCTTTTATGTTCCCTCTATTGTCTTCAGCTCACTCCTTCCCCATTACCTCCAAAGTTTGCTTGAAAAACTATCATCATATGTGAACCTCGTATGGTGTGTCTCCTTAACACTAATAGCAAAGTAATACTCACGACCATCTATATGCCATGGGAGAGCAACACGACCTATGTGTTCCTAAAAACTCAGGTAACCGTACCATCCATTTCCACACTAACCATTTATAACTGCATTTCGAATTACTCTCCTTTTTAATTGCTCCATCCTTATAAAATTGTAGTGATTTTGGTTTGGGTTAATTGGTGTCAATTTTTTTTGAACTTATAGCTGTATTTCGATTTTCGAATTACTCTTTTTATCAGCTGAAGGCATTTTTCATTGGATATTGTCTGGTAAGGATGAAGCTAATCAGCAAATATAATTGATTAGCAGAGTATCTGCAAAATTATCTTGAGCTTTTTTTGTGCTGGTAAGTTATATATCTCAAAACAATTTTCACATGTACGATAAGTGATGCTGCTTCTGTTTTTTTTTGGAATGGTTATGCAATTTGGAGTTTAAACTCTTTTTATTAACTACAGAATGCAGCTGTGTGCATGAAGCTTATTTGCATTTGTGTGTTTTCTCTCTTTAGTTTTGACCATCTCCTGAAAAATATTTCTTCGCATATTGGGTTACGAACCAAGGTTGTTGCTACTAGGTGCTGATATTTTCATCCAGGTTGCTTACCCAAGAATAACAAAGTATGTACCATGATCCTTTTTATGTCCTGTTTCCATTATAAACCATGTCATGTATCCCTCCATAATTGACAATGCTTGAACTTGTATGATTAGACAAACTGATACTGTGATGCATCCATTTCTCAAAGTTGCTATTTGGTAATCTTATTTGTATGAATATTTTTTTTAATTTGATTTTTTTTGTAATACCTGTTTTTCATTTGTCGCAATAGTTTCTCTTACTAACCAGATGAAATCACATGGAGTTTGCATCTGCATAGCTATACAGTCCCTGTTAAATGTTTTAAAGAGTAGTATCCATGTACAAATTTATCATCTAACCTTTTCTGTATGATTACCAATTTAACAGGCAAATGTGATGAGTTCTACTGCGAGATCTAAAACTGTTGTTTCTGAAAAGAAACCCCTCATCAAATTCGCTCTGAATGTTCCAAGGGTTGCACAAACAGAAGCCCTTCCTGGATTTACTAAACTGCTTGCAGCGAAACAAGACAAATGGATTTTACTAAACTGCTTGTCGTCCATGGGTTGCACAAACAGAAGCTTTTACTGAACTGCTTGCAGCGAAAAAAGACAAATGGATTTTACTAAACTGCTTGTCGTCCATGCTGCGTTTGTTTGTACATATGAGACAACATCTATATATCTGCTCCTTATTACAGACTGCTGCCTGTAAATTTATCTATATGTAATGAACCTATCTATCACTATCCGCCTTGTTAGTTCTCTCTCTTGTGTGCTTGATATTTGGTTTTCTATTCTTCCCCTATTGTTGTGCCCTAGCTGTCTACAGGCGGCGCGCCATTGGCGCGTCCCACCATCTAGTAATATCAATAGTCAATACACAGGGACAGCCTGTTATCAGGCACTATCATCCGTACATTGCTCGTGCAGATCCTTGAGGGTTTAGCATAACCGTATCTTTTATATTGTGTTACCAAAGCTGTTCAGCTCCACTACCGAGGTATTGCGTTTATGCATGGTTTGTTCTTTGAAACTTGCTATTAAGATAACTGCACAAGTGTGTATATCATGTCACTATACACCCCTAGTGAAATGAGAAATTAAATTAAATTACAAGACAGTGTGTTAAGTCTCTGGTTAGTTTGGGTTGCCGTTCAGTTGCTCCTTGATCCTTGTGTTGATGGTACCGTATCCAGTGGCTCTTCACCTCTTGAGGACATAATGGTGAACGCTAGTCAGATAAATGTCTGTAACAAACCGTTTACTATGAAGCCCACAGATTGCCATGTGAGATGATCTCGAGTCCAATTATTGTAATCGATGTGGACTGTCCTGCAACTCTAATGTGAGGTGGGCTTGTATATTTGTATCAGGTGGGCTTGTATATTTGTATCGGATTCTTCTTTCAAAGTAATCAAGTATCAAAAGGATCTGTCCATTCTTCATCTTCCCTTACAGCTCTGTTCCAGCGCTCTTTAAACTTCTCCAGCTCAGCAGACGATTGTCTTCTAATCTATTGAAACAAGAGTAACATGATTGAAATTAAAAGTATACAAAGACCGAATTGTTATACTGGTCTAACAAGAGACCATAAAATTATACTCACGTGGGTCCGTAAATCCAGAGATCTCCGAGGGGTCTGTAGTGAGAAAACTAGGTCAGTAACAGTATGTATAGCCTTCATTCTTGAGCCTTGATAAATGTGATAAACTAATATTATAATCTTGCAGGCATATGCCAAACAAATTTCTATTTTTATTTTAAAACACTCTAGGTTAAAGAAGATAACAGTAAGAAGCCCTAAAATCTAAGTTTTGTTTTTCATGGAATAGAAATTATCATCAAATAGGGCATCTCAAGTCTGCCTGGATGCTCCTGTCTTCTGAGTCTGGAAATGTTTAATCTGTAAAGTACTAATGTCAGGTCCAGCTTAGCATTTTTGTGGTCTTGGAGATGAAAATTACAATTAAAAAAATAAAAATATATGATGCTACATCAAAATGTACCATAATGTTTGGAATGTAAGACATGATCATATGTTGTACAAATGTAAGGAATAGGTGCATCATTTTACTTTCAAAAGTACCAATTTGTGACGACAAACAGACCTTACTGCTTAGTGATGGTCCTCCTAACGATGGTATTCCTTGATGAACAACATACTCACTGTCGATTACGCCAACCTTCTCAGCTCGATCACCCTGAAATCCCATGGCGCTACATTCATTAATATTTTGGTTACTTTCATTCTCAATCAACATATGCTATGTAAAACAAAAATGAATCTTCATCAATGATGAGATGATAGATCAAACATCGGCGAAATTTGAGCAATAAAGTAGCAACAAAGCCACATGATACATAAGAAAAAGAAGATAACATGACAGGAACTATTAAACCGAGGACCAAAAAGACACCTAACTACACAATTTTAGAAATTCGAGGGTTGATGCAGATGCTTTCACAGGTCATAGTAAGGTGTATTAGTAGAGGGTGTAATTTAGTAGCTCATGAGTTAGTGCAAAGCTAGAAGGGCTAGGCATTGTGCATTTTGGAGATTGCAAGCTCCAACTTATACTCAATCCCTTGTCAATTGTGAACTCCTAGCTAATTAATAAAGCACCTTCCTCCAAAAAAAACACCTAACTGGAATTCGGTGGATTGTGGCTTCTTACACATCTCACAGGTGAAAAACCTTTTACAAGCGATGGTGGATATAAACAATAAATGAACAAACATTGTCAGGCCATCTTGTACTATCAGTGAATGCCTTTAACAGGATGTCCTAGAAAATAGCAAAAAAGAAATCAAACAGTTCATGATTCTTGCATAGAGCTGTAGTGCATGATTGTGTATTATCTTGAGTACCTGAGCACAATAACCAAGCTTCATGTCAAGGCCCCATCCATGGATCAGGTCATTCTGCGTCAAGAAAAGAGTTACAACATTTCAGTCAACATCAATATAATCAGATGGCAGGGTAAATTGAGACTGCACTATCAGAATTTGCACCTGAATCAAATGCCATACACATCTCCAAGCAGCCCGAGAAAAAACAGGTGCCATGCCCTCAACCCACCTATCCAAGAAAGAAATGTACAATATTCTCAAACATTCATTCAACCCATGATCTGGCGGTTACTAAATATTAGGAAAATAAATTGTGTCAAGATTTAAAATAAAGAAGGGCAGATAACCAGATAAACTCTAGGCCAACGAACAAAACAGCAACAGCAAAATATGACTTGGAATAGAATCAAAAGTAAGCTCATGAGGCTAAACAATCTTTACCCTGTGCATGGAGGTCCTTTACTTCCATCAGAACAATTCATACTTGCACGGTTATCATATATTCTCCTAAATAATCATTAAAAAAGAATGGTGCATTTATTAGCAAAAACAAATGACGTTTTGAGATGTGAAAAAATTGAAAATTACAAAGACATGGCACCTATGCACTTTCGTCATCTTGTTGCGGATTGTGATCCGATGGTGAATATCAGTCGATAGATCAGGGTCCAGAGCAGGTTGTGTAATTTCCAATCCTTCAGAAACCATTATATCAAGATATCTAGGAAGAGAGCATGCAAATGAGAAGGCACTTTCAGCACAAAAAGAGGAGCAATATACTACGGATACAAGAACATCAATGACCAAAGTAAATAAAGATCTAGCATAGTAGGAGCCTCTCCTACTGTTTTACGTCAAAAAAAAGTAAGTAAAGATCGCTCCACCAAAATATATATATCATCAACAACAAACTCCGTCCCAAAATCTCATGCAAAAGGCTAAAAAAGAAAAATACACTCTTCCATCTGAATAAATGCTACTCCCTCCGTTTCACAATGTAAGACTTTCTAGCATTGCCCACATTCATATAGATATTAATGAATCTAGACATATATCCCACATTCATACAGATGTTAATGAATCTGGACATATATATGTCCAGATTCATTAACATCTATATGGATGTGGGCAATGCTAGAAAGTCTTACATTTTGAAACGGAGGAAGTAGTAGATTTGTAAGCTACCAACATATTGGCTGATCAGATTTTGGTCTATATACAGTGACAGGAAGAGCTAGTATAGCTGACTAATTACTACTCCCTCTGTCCCAAAATATTGCAACCTAGGATGGGCCTGGGATCAGAACCATCCTAGTAATACGAATCTGATTAGGTGTCAATTTTTCCATTCCATCATCGCAAGGATTAGGTGTCACAACTCACAAGAGTCGTATCAACAACAAACGCTGCCCACGTTTCAGCAGCACGTCTCATCTACGAATCTTTGTCCAGATTCGTAGTAGACCCATCCTAGGTTGCAATATTTTGGAACGGAGGGAGTAGCATAGTAGCATTAGCATGTAAGATGCCGAGATTAGAACATGAACACAGGAGAAAGGTCAACACATGCTAAATTTCATAAATCGGCAAATGTGCTGCCCAAGGTATCAATGTTGTTCAACAAAACACAGGTTTTAGACTTTAGAGCTCAGGAATTTCACGTGAACCATTTCATTTCCCACGGGAAACTGAAAAAGGCCCCCACAATCTGTACAGGGGCTAAGAGTTCGCAGGACAAACTATTGAATCATAAGCAAAATTTCAGTTCCCTGCAGCACATAACATGAAAGCATATGAAACTTCAAATTGACTGAACTAAGTACACTAGCAAAGAGGTGCTGATATCAAGATCTTGGATGGTGAGATGGTATGTTTTACTTCATACTGAGCACTGAATAACATATCTGCCTAGAGCAGAAGGCCTACAACCTGGGCCATACCTTCTCGGGTCAAAGTTGTCCACTCCAAGGTCTTCATCCCATAAAAAGATAAAACCGTAGATAGCCACAACATCAGGATGTAGAAAGCGCTTAGCAAACCACCTGCAGCAGGAACATATGCTTGCTTTGGAAGTGGGAAAATCTAATGAAATGGAACATTGCACTATTTTAGCAAAGGACTATTACATCTTGTATATATTGAAGAATGGGGACGCTCAATACTACACTTTTGAGGAAAGGGAATAAATATCTAATTACCATAAAAAGTAAAGCAATGGAATGCAAGCTACGTGGGAATTACCACTTTGTTTGGTTACGAGCAAGTATGTGTATGGCCTTATCACTCCACTCAAGATTGTGCCATCCATCTACATTCCCGTCATAATGGAAGAGCATGACTGTGTAGTTTTGGTTAAGAAACTAAACAAGTAAATGGTTAAAACCATATTAGAATAGGTAATTTTTTTTACCAAACAACATAAATAAGAAAAAACAATAAAGGCGAAGAAGAAATATATATTATTTTTATGCAAGAAGAAGAAATATGAGATAAAGACACACCTTACGGGCCATAATGTCTACATTCTGCATTTGTGAAATGCCGACTGCCATCGCCAAAAGAGCATTGTGATTATCGTTTTTATTCTGCACAATTAACAGAGTATACATTAGCAATAAAATGGGCAAACGAATCGCCTGTTAAGTTGAAACTGGAAGCAGATGATGATAGTAGAGATGGGTGGTAGGGTTATATAGGATAGGATGCTACTATAAAACCAGACCCAGACTGAGCAAGGCTAATATTACCAAGAAGAAGAAGCAAGCAGAGAGGGAGGGAGGGAGGGAGGGAGGGAGACCTTGGGGTTGGCGCCAGAGTCCCAGAGAGGGCGGAGGTACATGTCGGAGTTGGAGTGAACAATGCCGCGTGGCAGGCCCTCGGCGCCGGTCCGCCAGTGAACGGGGTCGGTGGTGGTGGTGGCGAAGGTGCGGTCCCCGGTGAGACGGTCCTCCTGATGGAAGTTCCCATCAATGGGTTGGATTTGATAGCAGGCAAGAGGAGCTCCTCAAAGAAGGAGATGCTCTAATACCCTACCTAAAAATGGATGGCGAAGCTATTATAGATATAGAGAGAGGAGAGAACCTTGAGGTGGTGGAACTGGATCTGGAGGGAGGCGAGGACGATGAGAGTGACGACCACCGCGAGTAAACCATAGCGGCGCCGCGGAGGCTTCATGGCGGCGGCGGCGGCGGCGACAGGTGGTCGCCTCGCCTTGCCTTGGTCGGAAGGGGATCCCACGCCCCAGGGATGGGAGACGAGTCCGAGAGTGCAGAGACAGACAGGAGTGCGGCGCGGCGCGATCCGCGGTGCGAGGCAGCCGGCGCACAAAAGAAAAAAGAAAGGCACATCTCATCTGGTAGGTGTGCGTGACATGTGGGCCCACATTTGTAATAATGAATGAAAAAGATTTTATTTTGAACAAAATTAGTTGTACCCGATCTATACTTGAATACACACAATCACATCAACAACGCTATGCTATAAGTGCTTCGTTAATCATCGCTATACTAGTAGGACGGAGTATTCTTTTATCCTCAAAAGTATTCAGTCCACCTTATTCGCCCGGTACATGATAGGAGTACTTTAAAAATAATAGAGAGCTTTTTCAACATGCGATCCATACATTCTTTAAATATCTATATAGTTAGCTATTTAATAATTTGACAAGTTAAACTTATTGTTCACTCCAACGATCTCACCATCTATCCTCTCTACATTGAGTTGATAACACTAGGATCCATATGTCAACCTCTACGATCCCTTCTTCTTCCTCCTCTTTCTCACCCTCTTCCTCTATTTGTCATAATCCTAAGTACATCACTAACATATACTTCCTCCGTTTTACAATTTAAGTCATTCTAGCATTTCCCGTTAATGAATCTAGCATAAATATGAATATGAAAAATGCTAGAATGACTTACATTGTGAAACCGAGGGAGTATCATATTTCATCTTCACTCTAGCTTTAGTTCAAAAGTTTTTGGCCCTAGTGGTATTTTGAAGAATCTCTCTCTTCAATTATGCTAAAAGTGTCATCTAACAAATTACCAATTTTTACAGTGTTTTCCATTCATGAGCAAATTATACAAATTTTTAAGTGCACCATAGTAAATTTTGCTAATAAGACTCGACCACTTGTGAAGGGACACACAATGGACTTATTCCAATCCAAATTGACCCCTCCTTTTCCCAGCTCGAAATCAGGCCCGTAAACGGGGAATGGCCCGAATTGAAATAGCGTGAGGGGCAGTTCCGTCATCTTTTCCTCCGGCGACTGTTATACTCTGGCCACTTCCTTCCTTCTCCGCTGGATCGGATTCAGATCGGCACCCACCACCACCACCTTCCTTCCTTCTTCTCTCTTTCTCAGTCTCAGATCAGAATTATCAGATCCCGAGGGAGGGAGGAAGGGAGGCCATGGCCACCGCCTTTGACTCCCCGACCGCCTCGCCCGCCGCCTCTCCCTTCGACGACGACTCCTTCCTCCGCTTCGACGCCGCCGCGCCCGCTCCCGCGCCAGCGGACGCCTTCCCGCCATCACCGGAGCCCTACGCCTTCCGCCCCGACGCGCCCTCCCCCTTCGGTATGCCCGAGGCCAACGGCTCCCTCCACGACGACCCCTTCGCCGCCCCCGACAACGACAACGGACCCGTGCTCCCTCCGCCCAACCAGATGGGTGCTGACGAGGGCTTCCTGCTGCGCGAGTGGCGCCGGTACTTTCTCTTCTCTTCTCTCGTGCTAGATCTACCTGCCAATGGGTAGATCTGTCATGTTCATGTTCACCTAAACTGTTGCGAGTTGCCTGTCTTCTAGTCTGCTCACGACTAGTAGTATTTTCCATTTTTTCGGACAATGGAATCGATTTGCATCTGATACCTGATTCGCATCCTTTCATCTATACGATTTTTTTATCAGCACTAGCTGCCTTGTTAGCATGTGAATAAATTCATGATATCATCTACCAACATCTTCAACATGCTATTGCTTGTCCGTGTAGTATGATGTCAATAAATTAAACACCCGACATCAATAAGAAAATTTCATTACACTGTTGTTATTAAGTGCTGCAACATCTATCTTGCATCGTGACTTGTCAATGTGCTCAAATAGACTATTTCTACATGCTGCAACTTCACCTCACAATGTTCTAAATTTCAGGCATGCTGAGATTACAAAATCATTTAAATAGGCCGTCATGAATCTCATGATGCCACTGCTGTATGACGTTATAACAAGCCTAAAGTTTGATATCCTGTGCATGAGTTCATTTACAGCCTTTTACGATCCAAAACATCTTGTCTGTGCTATAACAAGGCTAGCCTAATGGGGCAGTTACAAAATCAATGACCAAAACATTGAGTTGAACAGGAGGGAATATGTTGCTCATAATTACCACAAGACATCTATATTTATCGGAATTATCTTTTGGTAACTTGCTTCATGGATTATGACATTGATGATATCTACCTAGAAACATCCAACCATATATGTTGTTTCAACTTTGGTGTTGCATCCTGTTTCTTCTGTTAATATCTCTGAGTGTTGGCTTTTGTGGTGTTTGTCCCTTTTGCTATTTCCGCATGGGCCTTAGGGCATCAACTTTTGGTTTGAGAAACTATAAATGAGCAGTGTAATTCATGTATAACAGGGGTTGTTACAAAGATCATTAGTCCTTTTTCAAACTTTTGAGTCTGATGGGTAGCTGACCATTCTTGAAATGAAAGTGACCGTGTGTATTCTTGCTGCAGCAAGCTTGGCATGGTTGCAATTTTAAATGTTTCTTCGTTCTGTGTGGTCTGCGAGCCCTTAAACCTCTTTTGTATCGCTGGCATCCCCAGCTGAACTGTTTATCTGCTTTCTATAAAAGCAGGGCCATTGGCCTTTTCTCTAAAAAAACTTATGATAGGCAGCTGACCATGGAACAGTATGTTTGTCATGGAGATTGTTGGTTTTTTGTTTGCAGACTATAGAACAGGTGTGTTGCATAGAGAGCAACAGTGGTTACATGTTTTGATTGGGTTCTCTATCATGTATTCTTACAATTGTGCTGTCACACAATTCATTATCACTTTTAGTGATTGTTTAAAATGTGAGAATCCAAATAGTGGCCTATCTCTTGAAATTGTTCTACCTTTGGTCGATTTCTTTTACCAGAATATTCCAGTTGCATCATAGGACTTGCATAGAGGTGACCGCTAGATTTTTTTAATGCTTGATGCCATATATCCTTTTGCAAGTAGATGCTGACACCAATTCTGAACAGTCAAAATGCAATCCTTCTGGAGGAAAAGGAGAAGAAGGAAAAGGAAATGAGGAATCAAATCATCCTTGATGCCGAAGAATTCAAGAAGGCATTTGTTGAGAAGCGAAAGCTGAACGTTGAGACAAGCAAGGATCAAAACCGAGAAAGGGAGAAGGTAGGCTCTTTGTATCATAATGCTCCTGTGTATCCTCTATTGATTTGTGGCCAACATATTTACCTGATAGCTCTCTGTTTTTCTTCTCGTCCATCTTGTGTTCCAGCTTTACCTGGCCAATCAGGAGAAGTTCCATGCTGGCGCAGACAAGCAGTACTGGAAGGCGATATCAGAACTGATCCCACATGAGATTGCAAACATTGAGAAGAGAGGAGCAAAGAAGGACAAGGATAAGGAGAAAAAGCCTGGGATTGTTGTGATCCAGGGCCCAAAGCCTGGGAAGCCCACTGACATGTCACGGATGCGTCAGATATTGCTGAAGCTGAAGCACACTCCCCCTCCACATATGAAGCCACCTCCCCCTCCCGCTGCAGCCACCGGTAAGGATGGTGCTGCAGGAAAGGATGGAGCCAAGGTAGCTGCGGCAGCTAGCAAGGACGCCTCTGCCAATGGCAGTGTTCCAGAGATGGAGAAGGCCGCTGCTGCAGCAGCACCTGCAGCAGCAGCAACTGAACCCATTGCTGCTGCCTGAGTGATAACGGCTTGGCTCAGCTGCTAATGGTTTCCTGTAGGACACAGAGGAGAAGGCTGAGTGTCTGGCACGGATGTGCGCCACGTATGGTGTAGCGTTGTTTTTGTTAAGAAAGTGTTGTGTTATGTTGGGACCTTGATTCGTTGCTACATATATTGTTATTGCATTTTGTAGAGAAAAGATGAGAGGGGATATATCCTGGCAATAATTCTGTTGTATTAGGATGTGCGTGATTGTGTGATGTTGTGACGGTGGTTGTACTATTTTCCAGGTTGTCGGATTTTGGTAAACTCAACTGTGTATTTTATTTGCATATATTATTATTATTATTATTAATTCTACTTGTGTATATCGATGCTTTGGGGCTTTTTATCCTTTGGTTACTGGAGAGAATATCTGAAGTCATGCTTTTGAGTACTGGAGGGAATATTGGCAAGCACATATCTCTAAGGTGGTAGACCGGTAGTATAGTATTGTAGTATAAGCGATGTATGAAATTGAAGGTGGGGTTGGGATTATTGCTTGTTTTCCTGGATTTAAAGCAGTGCGCCTATGAGACTATGACATTGATGTAAAGCTGAAATTATGCAAAATGTGTGTGCGTCTTAATCATTGGATGAAGAATAGGGGGTGCTTGAGAGGGTCTGCCGCACTTCGCTACGGAATCACTAAGTAAACTTTAATATATTAGTTATTAACAACAAATAAATCTGGATTGTCAAACAGGTGGGCTTGTAGGTAAAATATTAGGTTGGCCAAATTTTGCATCGCAAAAGGCAGAATGTAAGAAAAATTTGATGAAAAGTCATGATTTATCAATACTAATTATGAAAGAAACTAAATAATATCCCATGTATGGATGAATATATGTTGAGTATTATAAAAATGATGGATACATATTTTGAATTTTGTGGAAATAAAATGAGGGGTGATAACATTTTGTACAATTTAATAAATTGTAGTTTACTCTTCTGAAATTAGAACTATGCCACTCTCATCACGATTTTCGTTAAACACCACTATTAGCCACAAATGTCCATCCTCCTAACCATTAAAGGAGAAAGAAACACCTTCATCCTCCTCGCCATTAGCAACCTCCACCTCATCGGATTTCCTTGTTGACAACCCAGATGCACGTTGTATCTCCTCGTAGGCAGCATCCAAATGGTTGCACAACCATAGTAGCAGGAAAGGTGGTATACTAGGAGGAGGGAACACCACCAACCACGAGCCGAGCCTTTGCTCCTCCTCCGGCACCTAGTACTACATGTAGGAGTTAGGGGCAGAATTTTCATGGCCCGGGGCAGGGTTCCCACCATCGGCGACACTAATAAATTAGGATACTGTGATTTCTTTGGGAGTTTGGAGGTGGGAGGGTTGGATTTTTTTTGATCGAGAGTTTTCTTGAATCTATAGATCTAGTGCAACCATGTGCTTGTTTGAAATTTGAAACTGCACGATTTACTTAGTGTATTGGAGCCGGTACTCGTGTTCGGCAAGGACGATGATCTCGGTGACCATGGATGTCGCCGCATGGACACGGTTGGGGTTGACGGAGGTGTTTGATGGAAATCGTGATGGATTGACACGGTTATAATTTAAAAAGAACAATATTTGATGGCATTCACCCGATTTTACTAATAGTAATAGTATTTTTTAAAATTGGTAAAAGTTGTAATGACATGGATCGAACTAACCCTTGGATTGAAACTCCAAATTGCAAAACATTGCATTTTTTTAATATTTTACTACTAGCAAGCAAGCATATCTGCTCGCTGACATGTGGGCCCCACGACATCACATGTTAGTGAGCTCAATTGGGAGACGGAGAGACCGGGGGAGGAGGCCCAAATTTCCAATCCAACACAGAGATGCGAGTGAAATGGCAACGAGCTCCACCGCCACCATCATCGCCGCCTCCTCCTCCCCGCAGCCGCACCCGCAGCCGCAGCCTCTCTTCCTCCTCCTCCGGCTAAGGAGCAGGGCCAGACCCGGGGCTCGCCTGAGAGCTGCCGCTGCCCGCTGCTCCTCCTACAACGGTTGGGCCGACCTCGCCGCCGAGCCCGACCTCCCCTTCCCCCTCCAGCCATCTCATGCCCTGCTCCCGCTCCTTCTCCTCCCCATCGCCGCCCTCTCCCTCCCCCGCCTCCCTCCCCTCCCCCTCCTCGCCGCCGCCTTCGCCGCCGGATTCGCCACCAGGCACCTCGCCCCCTCTCCCTCTCCCACCCACTCCCGTCGCCTCGCTGCCCTCCTCGCCGATCTTGACGCCCAGCTCCGCGCCCTCAGCTCCTCCTCCTCCTCCACCGCCGACCCGAGTCTTCTCCTCGACGTCGCCAATCAACTCCGCGATGCCGCCCGCCTAGCTGCCCAAGGCACCATGCTCGGGGATGCGGTCAAGGAGGCCGCCGGTTATTTTGCCGCCTTCAGCTCGCCACGGAAGAAGCCCAAGACTGCTGCGGCGGCGGCGCTCAGCCTGGAAACGCCTAGTCCTCAGGACGACGGCAACGGTGGTCTATTGGCTTCAGCAACAAATGCTACCACGAAACGCACTCAAGGCAAGCCACTGGACTCACCTAGTGGTGGGACTAGGACTGGGCTGGGTGACATGCTTCCATTCGACATGGATATCCATCCATTGGATGATGCAGGGTTCAGTGCTCACAGTAAGCAAGATGATGATGCTGATGATGGAGTGGAGCGATTAGTGTCCAAGCACAGGTATGGGCGTCACACCGATTCTTTTCAACAAGGCAGACTTGCCACTGAGTCCATGGAGTCGCCTTTGCTAGAGAGGACGCTCGAAATTCGGGACAGATCCTACAAGTTGAAGATTGAGAGCTGCCGCGGTAACAAGAGTCAATCAAATGAAGCACAACAGAGGCCGTCTCATCACACTACTACTTCTGATAATATAGATGATGAAAGTAATGCCGTGGATTCAGATGGCGACGAGTTCAGCCACAATGTCATTGAGGCAGCAGAGATTTTGAGGAAGGCGAGGGAATGCATGATGGCCAGAGATGATGAAGAGACTGCAGATGCGCTGCTGTACAAA
Organism: Oryza glaberrima; assembly: GCF_000147395.1. Classification (NCBI taxonomy): domain Eukaryota; kingdom Viridiplantae; phylum Streptophyta; class Magnoliopsida; order Poales; family Poaceae; genus Oryza; species Oryza glaberrima. The sequence continues at coordinate 29,254,360 of NC_068331.1, read as the reverse complement.
TCAGCCAGGCTTCTTTCCACAGCTGTTGCTTTGAGGCCATCAAGTTTAGTAGCGGTGGGTCAGCTAGGGAACACCTACCTACTCCATGGAGAGCTCAAGCTCAAGGTTAGTCGCGAGCTGAGAACACTCTTGGCCAATACCGGTGCTCTTCTAAATGGAAGAGACCGCGTCTCACGGTCCAGGAAGCTGGACATAAGAATCTTAAGCAGAGAAAACATTTCGTCTGCCTTAGTTGATGTTTGTGAAGAGTGTGAAAGCCTTCTTGTTGAGGCTGGGAGAAGCTATCGGATGGCCCTATCGATTGATTCTGGTGACGTCAAGGCACTGTACAATTGGGGACTAGCACTTATCTTTCGTGCCCAGCTACTTGCTGATATCGGACCGGTATGGACATGAATTCACTTGTACCAACTATGTTGACGGTCACAAAACAAGCTGCTATGTGGTCTGCATCACTTGATATATCAATTGTACAGTGCCTTGATGCAGCCTAGTGTGTGTGTGTATATATATATATACACACACACTAGGCTGCATCACTTGATATACTATCGTCTGTGATGTGATGCTGGACTGTTTCTATCTGTAGAACAGGAGGATCTTTTTAGTTCTTACGGCCATTTTAACTTAGAGAAAGTTCAATACCTCAGTAAACTATGGAGTACGTCAAATACTAGCATACATTTCTGTCTTCTTTTATTGAGTGACCAATCCTAGATCTAAGGTTAATCTTTGCACTTCCTTCTATGCAGTTGTATTATACTTTTTTCTGTGCTAGACTGCTAGTTATATTTACCTAAAAAAAACTGATGCAGGAAGCAGCAATTGATGCTGACCGAGTTTATTTGGCTGCAATCGAAAAATTTGATGCGATGTTGTCCAAAAGCAACACATATGCTCCGGAAGGTTCGGTAACACTATGATGTTCATACTCTTGTCCAATATTCATCTAGCATTTCCTTCTCGTACAAAAGGATAAGCTCATCTCATCTATTGAGTGTTAGGAGCATCAGATATAACATAAGTAACATCTGATATAACATGAGTAACATCTGTGGGTCTTTTCATGCGGTTGCTCCTGGTGTTCAAGAAAAATTGGTTTTGCTTTGCAGCTCTCTACAGATGGGGCATTGCACTGCAGCAGCGATCCTATCTCCGTTCTGGAAACAACAAGGAGAAGATGAGGCTCCTGGAGCAGGCAAAGAGTATGTTTGAAGACGTTCTGTATGTAGAAGCAGATAACAAGACGGTAAGAGAAGCGCTATCGTCATGCATAGCAGAGCTCAACTACCATGGGCGATGGTTATAACCAAATTTGGTTGCGGGAAATGCTTCTTGTGTGGAGTTTGATGATCCCTATTTTGTTGTCAATTGTCGTTGTACGCCTTCTTTCGTTTCCTACGTGCAATTGGTATTCTGCCTTACCGAGTTACCGGTAAGTTGTGAATCTAGGATACTACTGTATTTGAGTATCAAATAAAACAATAAATAAATAAAAGCGATTGTGTGAATTCAGGGAGCACCCGGTTGTATTGTTTTGGTGAAGAAATAGCACTGACAAGTGACAACGCCCGGTACTAGTAGTGCTAAAAGAAGAAATAGCATTGATAGCATTGACTATTGTTATGAAAAATTTCTATAATTTTGAAATCAGAAATGGGCGTTTGGTCTAGTGGTATGATTCTCGCTTTGGGTGCGAGAGGTCCCGAGTTCGATTCTCGGAACGCCCCTCTTGCATAAATACGATCAATTTTTATATCAACCTTTACGATAAATTTTCGGGTTTTGAACTTTGTGAAAAGTTGTTATCAACCTTTACGGTAAAATTTCCGGTTTTAAACTTTGTGAAAAGTTGTTATAGGAATGTCCGGTTTTAAAATTTGTGAAAAGTTGTTATGGGATGTGAAAGTGTGAATATCAAAATTTTCCTACCAAAATACTCCCTCTATCCGATTCTCTATAACCCACTAAATACTAAAGTTTAACATGCAAATATACCACATCGTCATCCACTAATAATCATTACATTTAAACATCATGCAAGCATGTTATATTATATATAAATTTTATAGCTTTTCAAATGCAAACATGTTAAATCATCATCTCACATAATTCATATAATATTTCAATATGTCTATTATTTTTTATAAGAGTAAAGTCCATCACCGATCCCTAAACTTGTACCGATGTGTTATTCCGGTCCCTAAACTCGCAAATCGATTGTTCAGGTCCTCAAACTTTTCGACTGTGTCATCCCGGTCCCTAAACTTGCAGATCACTTGTTTAGGTCCTCCAACTTGTTTAGTTGTGTCATCCCGGTCACTAAACTTGGATTTGAATATCATCTGGGTCAAATAGGACAGTCTAAAGACTTTATATTTAAAAATAATTCATAACTTTTTCATGTGAGCTCTAATGAAGACAAACTTTATATCAAAATTGTAGCACTCGACGCGATCTACAACTTTGTAGTTGAGAAGTTTTTGAATTAAAACTGTTTAGATCCCAAAATATTGTTGCATGTTTATAGATTTTGAAATTTTAATTTTAAAATTACATTTTGGGACAAAACATGACTTAAAATAAAAAAATTCAACTACAAAGTTGTAGGTCGCGTCGAGGGCTACAATTTTGATATAAAGTTTGTCTTCATTAGAGCTCACATGAAAAATTTATGAATTATTTTTTTATATAAAGTTTTTAGACCGTCCTGTTTAGGGACCGGGATGACACAGTCGAACAAGTTTGAGAACCTGGACGGTTGATTTGCGAGTTTAGGGACCGGGATGACACAGTGGTAAAAGTTTAGGGACCGGTGATGGACTTTACTCTTTTTATAATATCTTTTATACCTATATAGTTTATTCTAACTCCTAAATCCTCTCTTGCTATAAAGTTAGAGCCCACTAAATTCTAAAGCTTAACATGTAAAGATGCCACATCACCATCCACTAGCAATCACTATATTTAAATATCATGCAAATATGGCTGTGTTTAGTTCCACGCTAAAATTGGAAGTTTGACTAAAATTGGAAGTTTGGAGAAAAAATTGGAAGTTTATGTGTGTAGGAAAGTTTTGATGTAATGGAAAAGTTGAAAATTTGAAGAAAAAATTGGGAACTAAACTCGGCCTATGTTATATTATCTATATTTTTTATTAAGTTTTATAGCTTTTCAAATGCAAGCATGTTAAATCATAATCTCACATAATTCACATAATATTTCAATACGTGTCTTCATCTTTTTTATATAATATCTTATATATACCTATATATAGTTCATCATACCTCTTAATTTAGTTAATGTGCTGTCTCTCTCTCTTCTCTCTCATTAAGCCACATCACATCAATTGTTTTATTCTTAAATGATTATCTATGGTTCAAATTATCTTTTTCCCTTTCTTTTCTTATTAAGTCATGTCAACTCAATTGTTTTTAACCCTTAAATGATTAATAATCTATGCTCCAAACTATCTCCTTTATTTTTCTTCTCTCGTAAAGTCACATCAATTTACTTTTGCATTTGAATCATCATTTTATATATTATTTAAATTTAAATTATCATAAACCATATCAACTTACGTAAATTTATATTGTCTAGCTATCTTACACATTACTTTTACTTAGTGCTATCATACAAAACTCTTGCAACAACGCGCGGGGTTTCACATAGTTTATATGACGCCACAAGCCAAACCAAAATATAAGAATTTTCACATGGCTATGTAAAAACAGTTAGCCCACCAATATTGAGTTTTCACAACTAAATAAATACGATCAATTTTATACCAACATTTCACAACAAATCGTCTTGCAGGCTGTGAAATTGTAAATATCAATATTTGCCTACTGAAATACTCCCTCCATCCCGATTTATATGATGCCATAAGTCAACCCAAAATGAGTCAAAATGTATGATGTTGCATGTAGCGAACAATGCAGGGGAATTGTGTTCTAGCCATGGCCTCTGACGGGCGATGCAAAGTCATTTGCATGTCGTTATCGTGATCCATTTGGTCACCTTGAATTGCCTGCTGGTGCCTGCTTGCTACCATGGTGGTAGTGGCCGATGATACACTCATTAGCGTCATGTAGCCACCATCCTCGTTGTACATGATGGAAAATCGGTGTTGTGTTTCGGAGAGGCATTGTTGATGCTTCTGAGGCCATGCCACTATTGCAGTTACATCGCTTGTGCTCGCCGCCACCGTCGAGAAAAAGTTGTGTGTGCCAGTGGCGGCGACCCCTGAGGTTGAGATAGTGGAGTTGTTTGTAGGTTGTGCACCACCGTGTTCACCGTGCACTACAAGAATCTATTTAATCTATGATAAAAAAAATTCGTCATGGATCACTGAAAATTCGTCACAGGAATTTTTCTGTGACGATTCTACTTATCGTCATCTATTGAGCGTCACAGATTAAATCTACCAACGTTTTCTCCGAAATCGTCACGGATCAGCACAATTTGTGACGTTTTTTAACCGTCATAAAACGCTTCTGGGCTCGTGTAGTCCAGCCCAGGCCTAACCTTTGTGACGAAATTAAACGTCACAGATGGTTGCCACATGGCGGCCAACATGGCAGATGACGTGGTCGCTGACACATGTGTGTTGACGTGTCACTGATGACGTGGCAGCTAATGTCAGCAATTTTTTATACAGCCCATTATTTTTTTAACGGCCCATTAATTATTTAGCAGTGGCCCATTATTTTTTTTTAGAATTGACTCATTTTAAAATAGACCCATTTTAAAACTAGGCCCATTTCAAAACTGGCCCATTTTGTCAACCAACTATCAGATCAGAGCCCAATAAACAGGCCCATTAAATTTGAACCCACCAAATTCAATCCAATTTCTCATACATTTCATATTCAAACCTAATAACATATACCATCTCAGATTCAACTAATAACAGATACAATCAGAATACAACAGAATTCAAACAATAGTTTATCTCATATTCAACCTAATAACAGATAGTCTCAGATACTCTGCTTCCAAAATTAAATAATAGTTCCACAGCAAGCAACAAAAATTTGTGTAGCAGAACTTGCAGCACCAAAAAACACGTGTGGTCCTGTCATGTTTGCACCACTCGTGAAAGTGACCGTGTGTACGTGTTCTACCTTCCCACGGTGGTAGCACCTGTAATGCGATGGTCACCAGGCGGTGGTAGTGTGCAGTGGTGTCACGGTGGCGTCGTACACATTGTCACCGAGCTGCAAGGCGATGCAGCCGATGTCGTAACAAAAAAAATGGAGGCGGCTGCTGCCGACACCTTGAGGCTCTTGGTACCGCGGGTTCCTCCTACTGCGGTCACGAGCATGCTGCTCCAGGGCCACTGCCACACCTCGACTACCACATGTTATCCTAGGCCATAGCCACATCTCTCTCCACGGTCGATAAGGGGGCACCAAGCAGAGATAAGGCCAGCAGCGGCGTGGGAGAGACGGCAAGAGAGCTGCTGTTCAGGCTAGGGATGAAAACGGAAAGGCTAGGATAATACTCCTACCATATTCGTTTTCATATCTTTTGCCAGGTGCAGAAAATGAATACGAATAGCTCCGATATGAAAACAAACACAAATTATCTCGAATGCGAATAAGGATCGAATATGATCAGACACGAATACATGAACATTTTTTTTCTCGGAACACGAAAACCACCTCAACTTCTAATAGAAACAAATATCATCATATATAATTAGCTCATTTTATATAAATTATAGTATAATTTATAAAATATTTAAAAGTTTAAATAATATTAATAGTGTGGAATAGTGTTAAGAAATTGTTGACGAAAAAATCGAACACACCGGCTTAGGAGATCTGCTTAGCTCCAGTGCAGGTCCAAATATGATGAGATGCGGGCGTGCCAGTCAGTTTGATCCTGTAACTAACAAGATATGCAAATAGTAGATCAAAACAGCCAATTGGCTGACAAGCCGATGGAGTAGTTCCAGCCGATAGCCGATAATAGCCGATGCCGATACCAGCCGATAGCAATAGGGTTTAAGCAATCGGCTATATGTCCAATGTAGATAATGATATAAAGGCAATCGGCTACTGATAATAAAATATAACAATAATATCCAATATAAACCAATCGGCTAGCAATGATATGATAAATAAGCATCGATCCAAAGATTAAAGCACACATCGGCTGGAGGTCCGATATCATGAAATCCATAAGATTAGATTAAACAATGAAACCTTTGTTGTCATCGGCTAAATCCAACTTATATGTATATGCAATCCTCATGAGCCGATGCAACGTCCAGATAACTCACCGGCTGAAACCCCGATGAAACACTTATTGGCAATCAATAAGCAGGCTAAAGATTATGGTTCTAAACACGACTTAGTAGATCAAACTTAACTGATGCAGCACTAAGTATGAAAAGAAACACAATATCTAGACAATCAAGCCGTTGACTGAGTTTTCAGGGTGGTAGATGTCTAAGCTAATCTAATCTAGCAAGGCGATTTAGCCGATACCGGCAGAAACCCTAAAACGAGAGACAGCCGATAGAGCAAAATTGATATGCTAGGACTAGATTAATAGAGACATATGATAAATAGCCAGGCAAATATATCATCCAAACCAGAGTAATCCAAGAGGTCAAATGTACTGATGCAGCCTTGAACGACGCCGACGTAGACAATACAATTGCCTGGACCGGCGGAACATTAGACTTATCCCTTCGCCAGAGATCGAAGACGATGCAGCCCCGCGTTGGGTGCCAAGTTCCGCCGGAACGTAAAAACAAAAGTAGAAGTAAAAAGGGTGGCGATGCGCCGAATTGTATTGATCGTGAAGATAGATTACAATGACCCCGGGTGTACATATTTATACCCATGGATTGATACAAGTCCTTGTCAGACAAGAAAGAAACCTTCCTAAGATAAAAGGAAAAGATAAAGTCCTTATAGGACACTAAACACACTTTCCTAAAGATAAAAGGAAACTAACAAACTATTCCTATTTAATAGATAACTTGCCATGCCGCATTCTCTTTAAACTCGGTCACTTATGGATAAGCTTCCGTTAGTAGATTGATTTCCTTAGTCAAATATAGCAGGAATCCGATTATTGGCGACTTGATAACTCCCATCGGCTGATCCCGAGATGCTGCAGCCGATAATGACTCTAAGCTGATGACGTCTTTGCCGATTACCAAATTTCACTGTTAACAGAAATGTGCTACTATTAAAATCGAAAAATATATATTGAAGATCGTAGAGTTATAAAGAAATGTGAAATATCTCATGGCTTCAGCGGGTATCCGAATAACACAGTTCACCGTATATCCGTATCCGTTGGAAATCCTGATACGTATTTGTATTCGTATACAGGAGAAAATATATGTAGTCATATCAAAATCCGAAGTATCCGAGAATTATCCGTCCTGAAAGGTATCCATATTTGTTTTTCTTCGGAGAATTATCCGAACTATTTGCTCCGTTTTTATCCCTAGTTAAGGTGACGCTGAGAAGATGGTGAGAGCCAGTGTTAAGGGAGACGTCCGCGACGTTCTCCTCCTCGCTGTCGAAGGTCTCGGCTGCGCAACGGTGTGGATGACGTAGGTATCAAACGAGATAAAAGATAAGTTGGTACAATTACTATGTTCTTAGTTTTGTCAAACATGTCTAAAACGTAAAATTTGCATTGGACCATTATAAGACATAAATTTGTTTTTTAGTTTTGAATTGTTTGTTATTTTAGGGGAGAAAAGTTGAAATTTAATCATGAAATGGTTTTACTCCCTACTCCACTCACTCCAGCATGCTAGTCTAGTCTAGTTGTAGCAAAAACCAAAATGTAGAGGGGCCATGGTGGAAAAAGATGTTCCCGGCCCCACCCCATCTTCTTCCTCCTCGCGTCGCGGCGCTTCCCCTCTCCCCACGGCCGGAACCCTAACTCCGGCGATGGGGATCTCCGCCGCAGCCAGAGGCAGCGGCGTTGGATCTTCCGTCCCTGAGGCTCCGGTGTTCCGCCCCACGGAGGAGGAGTTCGGCGACCCCCTGGCGTACGTGGCCCGTATCCGGCCCCTCGCCGAGCCATACGGCATCTGCCGCATCGTCCCGCCGCCCTCCTGGTCTCCTCCCCCGGCACTCGACGTCTGCACCCTCTCTTTCCCCACAAAGAGGCAGCCCATCCACCGCCTCCTCGCCCGCCTCGCCCCCGCTGATCCCGACACCTTCCTCCTCGATTACCGCCGTTTCCTCCACCGACACCGAGGCCGCAAGAAGCCAAAGCCAAAGTTGCCTGCCCTCTCCGACGGACGCCCGCTCGACCTCTGCCGCCTTTTCCACGCTGTCAAGCGCTTCGGCGGCTACGACGGCGCCTGCGCGGGGAAGCGCTGGGCCGACGTGCTCCGCCTCGTTGATGGCAAGGCGCCGAGGCATGCCTCCTCCGTCTCCGAGCACGTCATCGCGCAGCTCTATTATGAGCATCTCTATCAATATGAGCACTTCACAAACAGATTGCCATCACAATCACATGATGATCAACCGCCGGTTTCTGCTTCCTCTGCTAATATTAGTATTAGGCGCCAGAAGAAAAGGCTTAGGAAAACCAGCAGCACAATGGGACACTGTGGAGGCAGCACTAGTGCCAAAACTGCAGCATCTGCTCCCAAGCAGAAAAGGAGAAAGGTTGATGCAACGGCTACTGTGGTCAATGAGGCAATGGATCAGGTCTGTGAGCAGTGTAATAGTGGCTTGCATGGGGAAGTCATGCTGCTCTGTGATCGCTGTGATAAGGGATGGCATCTATATTGCTTGTCTCCACCACTCGAGAGTGTGCCTCCGGGAAACTGGTATTGCTCAGAGTGCATGAACTCTGATAGGAATTGTTTTGGATTTGTCCACAGGAGGAAGACTTGCCAAGTTGAAACTTTCCGGAAATTTGAGGAGAGGGTGAGAAAAAGGTGGTTTGGACACAAGAATCCCAGTCGTGTTCAGGTTGAGAAGCAATTTTGGGAGATTGTAGAGGGAAAGGTAGGAGAGCTTGAGGTTATGTATGGGAGTGATTTGGACACTTCAATTTATGGAAGTGGGTTTCCTCGCCTTTGTGATCCCGTGCCATCGTCGGTGGACCCAGTTATGTGGCACAAGTATTGCTCGAGCCCATGGAATCTGAATAATTTCCCAAACCTACCAGGCTCAGTTCTTCAGACAGTCCGGGATAACATTGCTGGTGTAATGGTCCCTTGGCTCTACATAGGGATGCTGTTTTCATCATTTTGTTGGCATGTTGAGGATCATTGCTTTTATTCGATTAATTATTTACATTGGTATGCAAATCCCCCTTCAAACTGTTAAGCATTTGTACTATTGCGTGTTGCTTCATCCATGCCTGCCCTCTACGCAGTTATTTACTATTAAAAATTTATAATTTTGGGTAACATGCAAACTTGTCAACCTGTCAATATGGATAAACAAGATTTGGTAACATGCAAACTTGTTAACCGTGGCTATTTTTCCTGGTTGGCTAGTTCGTAGCATGGTGCGTTAGCTCGATTGACGATTTAACAACTTGCTCCTAAAGAGTGTTCTCATTGTGTTGTTTGATCATGAACTGCTTAATAATGATTTATAGGTCATCTGATGTCTAATCATAGAGCCGCTGTGAGTGCTAGTCTTTTTCACCTACACAGTTACTCCATGCACGTGTAAGTGAAGGATGTTAATGCATTTATCTAGGACACCCACACCAAAAGTTTGTGTACATAGGATGTTTACGTAAAAGAGTTTATGCACTTAGATGGGACAGCAACAGTTTGCTGTAGTATTAAGCTCGATTGGAACAAAGTGAGGAGAGAGGAATGATGCATGAGTCATGGAGTGAAACATGATTCCTATCTGGTGCATCTGATTTGAACTTCTGTATGTTTTAAGTTATTAGCGTTGGGGTTTGTTCAGATTACCTGGATTTCTGATTATGGTTGTTGAAGTCGTAAAGTTAAGTTGAGTTGCTCCGTATACCGACTTGGTGACTACCTGAACTAGTCTTTGAATTAACTAAGTCTATACAACTACACTACACATACCGGTCGCTTCTACTTCTAGTCTGCTTGTACTTTTTAGCTCTGCTCAATTGTGTGGGTAATTCAATCAGTCTGATCTTATGTGAGAATTGTATGTTTGGAACCTGTCGCGTTCTTTTGTGAAGATTTGAGCATACGCTTACTGTTCATCATGAGGGTACAATGTGATTATCTGTTATATGTTTCAGGGGTGAGCCGAAATGTTGGTATGGGGTACCTGGAGCAGAAGCAAATGCTTTTGAGAAGGTATATTTTACTATGATAGGGCACAGGCATCCTGGTTTCCTATAATTTTGACATTAATTGTTTATATGTGCAAAGATCGATTGCACACCTAAGGACTACACTTTCTTTTCTTTTCCTTTTTTTGCATGGTTTCGTAAATTTCATCTTTGCTGTAGAACCGGTGGCAATTGCTATTGTGCTTCTGTTTTTGAGCTATGCTGAATTCCTGGTACATTTTTCACTGAAAAGATCTTACCCATGGTGTTTTTTGGTTAAATTTTGAAGAAACTAAAAACAAAAAGCTGCTTACCATAGCCAGCGAGATGTCTATTTCATGGTTCCTTCCTTCTTGATAGCTTCTGTATACAAGTGGCTTCTAGAGATAACTACAGACATGCACTGCAGCTTTATAGATGAGTGAGGAAACTCTATGTAGTCGATAACATTTTCACTTTTTATGATACAGCACTGCAGCTCTTGACAATGACTTATGAATATGAATGAATCAGGCAACACTGAGACTTGTTATGTTAGAATACTTAACCTTTTGTGATCTGCAGGTTATGCGCAATGCTTTGCCTGATCTATTTGATGCACAGCCTGACCTGCTTTTTCACCTTGTCACGATGCTGAGTCCATCGATTTTACAAGCAAATGGTGTTCCTGTTTATAGTGTGATACAGGTTGGTGGAGACTTTGTTAGACTAATATTTTGAACACAAAATTTTCGTGAACTATGACATGGTGATTACATTGTTCCATGCACGTTCTGTCAAAGACTAAAAGTGCATGCTGCTGGTTGCAACTGCTTTCATTCATCTGTTTTATGGAATTTGAATCTAGAGTGAAGTTCTGACTTCTGAAATACAACTAAAAGATTTAACTTGATTATTTTATTGGCATTTTTCAGGAACCTGGTAACTTTGTGATTACTTTTCCTAGGTCATTCCATGGTGGTTTCAATTTTGGTAATACAGGCTTAAGTCATTTCTTTATCATTTATTATTCCATTCAAAATCTGAGATGTACCACTCATTTTCAGGTTTAAATTGTGCTGAGGCTGTAAATTTTGCTCCTGCCGATTGGTTACCTCATGGTGGCATTGGTGCTGAACTATATCGCCTGTACCGTAAAGCACCTGTTTTGTCACATGAGGAGCTTTTGTATGTGGTTGCAAAGGTCAAAGAATAGCTGCCATTAGTTATTGGTTTCTTTGTTTCTGTATTTAGTTTAATTTGATTGTTCTGCTATGCTGTTCTTTTTTGTTTCTAGTAAGAAAACCTCACTTGTTGTAAAATTGATCTACTACAATCCTTGTTTGTTAATTGGAATTTCAGCCAATCGCTTTCTGTAGGCTATGTTTTGTCGTTAACACCAATTGTGTTGTAAAAGAATAAACATCTGAGGCATTACCGCATCAGTCCGCTATCATATAAAACACAAGTGCTGAAGAGTTTGGTTGTCCTTGGCTGCTTTACCACCAGGATGTAAAATAGCGTTTTAGCTTGTTGCTGTATACATACAATGCTCCGCGAAATCACTAGTGGCCATGAGATGCTCCTTAATATTTCACTTTGTGGTGGGGCAATTGAGACACTACTCTTACAAAGTTGTATTGTATTCTGTTGAACAATGAAGATCTTCCAAGTTATGGCACTGGCTCTAGTACCATTATGCTGAGGAAGTTCCCACCCAGAATTAATATCGTAGTAAATGGTTTGGGAATGCTTGAATACAACTTTTTCTGCTCTCTGAATGAACCTTCATTGTTGAGTTGTCAGGTTTTACATTATCTTATTTGATACATAACCCTCTTTTCTGAGTAATCATAGCCACCATTTACAAGCCTCTAAATGCTCATATTATGTTGGACAGAACGGCGTGGACAATGAATCACTTCCCTACTTACAAGGAGAAATAGAGAGGCTATTTGTGAAGGAGAAAAAATGTCGTGAGGAGCTATGGATTACTGGGATTGTCAAATCCAATCTGATGCCACCGAAGAATAATCCAAACTTCATTGGAAGTGAAGAGGTAGATCTACTAGTATATCGCCATCTCATGTCATGGTAACTTCATCAGTGCCTTTTGAACCCATTCCACATTTTATTATGCAGGACCCTACATGCATTATTTGTCGCCAGTATCTGTATCTCTCTGCTGTTTCTTGTAACTGTAGGCTGTCTTCGTATGTTTGCCTTGAGGTTTGTCTTTCTTCAACCATTGTTTTACATGTTTAGTTGTTAACTTCATGTTTTTTTGAGTTTCATTCTGCTATTTCCAAACTTGAGCATATATGTAAATGACAACTTCTATTTAAGGATTTCATCTTATGCAGTGACATTGGCAGTGCACTCATCCCATTGATATTAGCCAAGTTTATTAAGAGCATTTTCTCTTTTTCCCAGCACTGGAAGCACCTTTGTGAATGCAGTCCAGAGAAACATCGCTTACTTTACCGCCATACCCTTGCAGAGTTGGGTGATTTAGTTTGTGAGGTCTCAAAGGCTAATCTACCAAGGGAGAATGTTAAGCAGAACTCCCTTTTACATAGTGATGTTTTTTTGCCAACGAGAAAGGTTCGTTATTGACTTTAGTTTACTGTTTTATCTATTACGTAATCTGTTTGAAATATTTTAATTTGCTTATCCATAAATGCATGGGATGATTTGCTCACTTCCTTAAATTTTGGTCAATTATTGGTTCCTTTCATTTGATTTCATGACCGTCTGATTCTGTGAATAGAAAACTATGTGTTGCTATATCCCAGATCTTGTTCTTGTTAACACCACCTTGATTATCAATGCCTTAGTTTCCTTATCTTCCTTTGATAGGGTGTTTTATCTGCTCATTTCCAGGACAAAGATCAGTATATGTCATATACACAACTTGCAGAAGACTGGCTTTCAAAAGCTGACCATATTCTCCATATGCCATTTTTAGATACTGCATATGCCACTGCCTTAGAAGATGCTGAACAGTTTCTTTGGGGTGATCATAATATGGATTCTGTATGTTTCTTCTACCGAGCATGCTGTAACTTGCCTACCAGTCTTCAACAATTGAATGTCTTGTATTAAATTTGGTACTGTGTGCTTCTTAGGTGCGGAATATGTCAGCAAAATTAATAGAAGGTAGGAAATGGGCTTCCAGTGTTAGAAAATGCCTCTCTCAAATTGATGGCTTTCTTCATTGTAAAGAGAATTGTTCCGAGAAAATAAATTATGTGGAAATCAAAGAATTAGCTGCTGTAAGATGCAAACCATGTTATGAACCAAGTCTTGCACAATTGCAGGTATGTAAAACCCAGAACTCTTGTTGGCCTTATTGAAAGACACTAAAGTTTATTATGTTGTGTTAATTCCCCTTCCCTCTTTTCTGTTGAAGGTATATGTGGACAAAGGAGAAATAATGATTAATGAGATAAACAATGCATTATCATCTCGCTCAAAGGTAAACTTATTTCCAGCTATTGTTAGTTTTAATCAGACCTTTTTTTTTCAAAACTAACTAAAAGTGGGAACATGTAAGAAAGAAACAAACAAAAAAGATACATTATGATTTTAAAAATTCTTCCACCTTCTGTTTTGTGTGTTTTGTGGATATGTTGACAGATGTTTCTTTACTGATATGTTTTTAGGTTGATTACTTGGAAACACTGTACTATAGGGCTTTAGAGTTCCCGGTTGAACTAACAGAAACATCAGCACTGTCTTGTGAGATTTCTTCCGCAAAGGTGTGGACTCTATACCAATGGTCGAAAAAAACTGATCTGATTGCTGTTCCATGCTAGTCAAGTTTTTCTTCCATTTTAAATTTCTAAGGGATGTGTTTTTTGTTAACATTTTTGTTCCTTAACTATTGGTTATTTACATTTCATCTGTGCTGCAGTCCTGGTTGAAGAAAGCATGTGATTGCCTTGAACAGAATAAACGGGGCATCGTCGACATAGATTTCCTAAATGAACTGAAATCTGAGGTTTGTTTTTCCCAGTAAATTATCTTCCAGCTGCCATTTTAAAGTTAACCTGGTTCACTCTGCCCTTCATACATTTCTGCACAAATTGTTACTCTATTGGTGATCGTTTGATAATATCTGCATCTTGATAGATGGTGTGCCTTCGAGTGTTAGTTCCAGAAATTAATCTTGTTTCTGAGCTGTGGAAAGAAGCTGAAGCATGGAGAATACGTTGTCGATCCTACCTCCAAGACCCCCCCAGCCTTAAGGTTGCCACACCTCCCTGCCTTTGTTTTACTAAATTTAAATTTAAACAGTCTTCCGTGGCAAATATTCCAGGAGTTGGAGAGCTTCCTTCTTGTGGTGGATGGTGCCAACTTCAGTATTCCAGAGCTGAACATTCTGATGCAACGGTATTCAGGTGCTTGCTCATGGGTCAATCATGCTAATAACATAGTCGGCAAACTTCTTGAAAGGAATGATTATGACAACATTGTTGAGGAGTTGACTGGCATTCTGAAGGATGGAGAATCACTAGGAGTAAAAGGCATGTTGTGTAATTTGTTTTTCTCTTTACGGTGATTGTTGTATTGGAAATGTTGGATTGTTGTTAACGAGAATGTTCTTCTACACAGTTGAGGAATTTTCCGTTGTTGAGGAAGAGCTAAAGAAATCCTTCTGCAGGAAGCAAGCATCCGAGGTATGTCTTTTAAGACATTGCAAATGGGAGTAATAACACATGCGATGTGGTTTGTTCCTTGACAAAGCTATATCTTTACTTCTTTAGCAGACATCTAGAATTCTACATATCACATTATCAGACTGACGTTGATTGTTACAAACCTTGGAATATGTAGCTCTTGCCTGATGAGTGCACACTAGAAAAATTCTCAGTGTATAGCAGCCTCAAACTATTAAAAGTGAATCACAGATAAGGATAAAACTTGACAGAAAATTCAAACTAGAATCCACTTGTTATGCCAGAGTCCAAAGGTTATAAATATGTTGTCGGGTCCTAACTAGGGAAGTTGTAATACCATTTATTTTTCTGTCACATAAATAACGATGTTTGGTATTGTTTAAGGCATCATTCATGGTGAATCCTTTTTAATAATTAGTTACTGTATTGATCACATAACATCCAAGCATGTAACAGGCTCTTGCAACACGAACATCTATGGAGGTGGTCAAAGAAGTGCTGAAAGAAGCTTCCATGTAAGTTCAATTGGCTTGTCCTTCGTCCTATACTGTATAGAACGACATTTTGCTTTGTCTCAGTTTTATTGTTTGCCAGATTAACCATTGAAGAGGAGCAACCATTTGTTGATCTGTCCCATAACCTCAAAGCTGCCATCACTTGGGAAGAGAAGGCTAGCTTTATTCTTGAGCACTCAGCTGCTCTCCCTGAGTTTGAAAACCATATTCTGTAAGGGTTCATGGAAATCTATATTCTTATGCTATTGAATCAGATGATTTTTCCTATTGAATCATCCAATTTCAGGTGCTCAGAGAACATACATGTTATCCTTCCATCTGAACTGGATATGAAAGCAGAGGTTGCTACTGCTAAGTTGTGGATGGACAAATGTCAGGCCTATCTGAGGCCTAGAAGTGATAAACCTGCATCTGGAGGTTTTCTTAATGTTGATGACCTAAAGGTTCATGTTCATACATATGGTTCAGTAATATGTTTAATTATTTATAGTACCTATAGATATTTAGATAACTCTTGTTCTTCATGGATTCACAGGATTTAATCGGCCAGCCTGCAAGTATGAAAGTCATTCTTGACACTTCTGCAATTAATTCTGTTCTCAACAATGTCATAGAATGGGAGCATAATTCACTAAGTCTGATACACCGTTCAAGAACCTTACTGGATTCAAATGTAATCGACTCTACTATTGATCCACTTAAAAGAAAACTAGAGGAGCTGCAAGATAAAATTAATGCAGAAATAGAAAAAGGACTATCTCTCGGTTTTGAATTTAAGGTTGTTCATGAGCTGAAGGATTCTTTTTTCACACTTGGATGGATATTGAATGCATTGTCTTTCTGCGGTGTGACTCCTTTGTTGCAGGTGATTGTTCTTCTCATGCATGGTGTCACCATTCTAACTATTAATCTTTGCACCTACCATTTGAATTCGTTATTTGCTTGAAATTTATAGTAGGCTACCATAAGATTGTCTTTGTGATGTCTATTTTTATGCCTTTGCTGTTATTGTCTTGATGAGCTGCTCTCTTCCCCCCCCCCCCCCTCCCACAAACACACACACCATGTATCGCTGTGCACTATTCATTCTGGAAGTGTTCGTTCTGACATGTCCTCAGTGTTGCGTTTCTTAGAGGTTAGATAAGGTAACCGCCCCATCCGCAGTATTGAGAGTTCTATTTTCTATATGCATACCTCGATGATCCACACTTGACCTTTCTAGTTACTACGTAATTGTATGGTAAATTTTGTATCATTTGTTGTTTTCACATGATAGTTTTTCGTTATATACCTTCAATGTCATGTAAAGCATATTGGTGTTGCTGGATGCAAGAGCATAAAGTTTTATATTCCCTTGTGTAAACAAATAAAATTGACCTTTCAGGATGCTGAAAAATTAATTCAACAAGCTGTCAACCTTCCTGCCTCATTGTCGGATTGTTCCTTAGCTGAACTATTGGTGAGGGGATCATCTTGGCTAAGAAAAGCACTTATGTTTCTTCCTGGTTCAGAAATGTCTGAAACATCCAGATTGTTAAATGTTGAAAATATTTTAGCGGAGTATAAGGCAAGTATTTCAAAGTTCAAACTGATATATCTCATTTTCCATGCACTTGTTGGTGATCAGGTCTTTAGTTTCAATTGCATTATATTTTGCCTGTCACAGGAAATTGCTGTTCCTTATCCTATGATGATTGCCAAACTTGAGGATGCTATCAACAAGCACAAGTAAATTATCCCTACCCAAATGCTTATGCTAAACATTTCAGCCTTATACATGGGCATAAGCATGAATATTGAGTACTTGTTGTTATGTCGAAGCTGAACTACACTACTGCAGATATATTTGAAATTATTGACAGACTATACTAACATTTAACATAGCTTCCTTCCTTCCAGTTCATGGGCAGAACAATGCAATGCCTTCTTCATGTTTCCTGATCATCAATCTTGGGATGGACTATTAAGCTTGAGAGTATGTTATTTGCATTATTTTGTATCAATATACTGAATTCCATATGCACCGTGCTTTGTTACCTCTGTAACATTTACATGAAGCACATGTTTTTGAAACATAGCTGCAATTTTTGTGGCTTACTGCTATTTGCTTAGCTTTGGAACTCTCCTTCTATTGTATTGGATATCTTGTGCTTACCTCATGATGCTCCAACCTTTATAGGACAGTGGTCAGTCTGTGGCATTCGATTGTACTGAGATGGATAAGGTGGTTGCTGAGATTAAAAAGATCGAGGAGTGGCTTACTCACTGCCACTGTACTCTGTTTCCTGATGGCAATAACAGTGATTCTTTGCTCTCCGCGCTTCTGAAGGTTGGTTTCTGTTTTAAGGTTTGCTGTGTCTCAATGCTTGGCAAATTATTTGACTGTTTGGATTTTGTTTTCTCAGATTAGAGGATCAATGGACAATGCTTGCATGTTATATTCCGACTGTAACCAGAAAGGATTATGTGCCATCTGCTCTTGTGATGTGGGAGATCATATTACCCCTAGATGTATGATATGTCAAGCGAGGTAATATACATGTGCCTGGATTGATTTTCCATAGCTTGAAGATCCAAAAGTAGAATATTTTGCTATGCTTATTACAATTCCTTGTCATTCTGTTCAAAAAACCCACTCAAAGATGTAAGCTAGTATAAAGTCAAGGGAGCTGAATAATCCAGTGAAACTCTATTTATTCTTAGCATCACATGCTATTTTGTTTCATTCGTTTTATCATTTTTTTATTGCCTGGTGACTCAATGATTGATTAAGCAGGTATCATAGCTCCTGTGTCGAACCACTGCCTGCTTCTACACAAGTGACTCGTGAATGGACCTGTCCTTTTTGCTTTCATTTAGAGAGTGGGGACCCATTACAGAATAGACTACAGGAGAAGGTAACTATTTGTTATAAATCTGATAAAGGCAATGATTAGGGCTATAGTATGGTGATGATTTTAAATGTAACAGATATCTAAAGGGAATCGTCCAGCACTTCCTGCATTAATCGGGCTCCGCTCTTTTGCCAAGGGTTTCTATTCAGGGTAATTTAAAATAAAAATATAAGAAATAATTCCCTTCCTTACTCTGGTTGACGAAAACCCATTTTTTTCTTTCACAGGATTGAGGAGTTGGATTTATTAGAAGAAATTGCTGAGAAAGCTCATAAATTTAAGTCCTACCTTATGCAAATATTGCATGATGCAGACTCTTACCATGGAGAAGATCTTAGTGTCATGCACAGATCTCTTTTGATTGCTCTAAAGGTGATCATCACCCGTCTTATCACTACTTTTGACAAGTAATCATGCACCTTAGGTGTTCCCTGTAAGATGATGGGAAATGGGAATGTGCTACTGTTGTTCACTACATCTTTGCCATTCTTTTTTGTAGGCAACATCGGCTGCTGGCTTATATGATCACCAGATCAGTTGCAGAATTGAGTCAATGTTGAGCAGATATTCCTGGAAAAAACGAATACATATTCTCTTGTGTGGTGGAAAAAAGATACCGATCCAACAAGTATTGATGCTTGATAATGAGGTAATACAGTTGGTGTATAATACAAAAAAAGGTTGTTAGGCCATTCACTTGGGTATTCAATAATGAATGGAGCAGCAGATGGCTCCCACCACAACCACAACATGTTAGGTGCTTCGTGATCATAGTGTGGTACTTAAGTGGACTACTAAGACATGGAGAGAATAACAGTTCAGCTGAGACTGCCGTGAAGACAAATTGTGTGTGTCATTTATTATGGTTCTAATCTAATGACAATGTTTATTCAGGACTAAGTCATACCTTTTTTAACCTGAACATCTTTGGCCCTGGCATAGTTCATCATTTACTGCCATATTGTTTTTCCTGCAGACTGCAGTGTTAATTTAATTCTGAATTAGCTCTGCCTGCTATATCATTTAATGCGTTGATGTTTCAGGGTTCAAGTTTAGAGATATGTGGTGAAGATTTCTTCAAGTTGGAGATTAATAAAATAAAGGAAACTAGTCTGCAGTGGCTGGCCAAAGCAGAAAAGGTGAGATACGAGTTTCTTTTGCTACATGTTTCCTTGGGATGAAAATGAAACTAACCGGACCTTAAAACTGTCCTGTAGACTACACTTGATTCTGGTAAGCTCGCCCTTGACCTTGTGTATGGACTTATTATTGAAGGCGAAAGTCTTACTGTGCATGTTGAGAAGGAACTGAAGGTACATGCTGTTCATTGTTTGATTCATGATTGCTGGGGTGTTGTGTTGGTTCTCTTTTACACTAACAGAATTCCATTGCAGTTACTACGAGACCGCAGTGTTCTATATTGCATTTGCCGTAAGCCATATGATAATAGGGCCATGATCGCATGTGATCAATGTGACGAATGGTATCATTTTGATTGTATCAAATTGCATGGACCCCCTCCAAAAACATTCTATTGCCCTGCATGCCGTCCTAATAATGGCGGAGAGTATATATCACTTCCATGCTTAGCCCATGAGGACGATAGGTATGTCGATTATTTTCCTCCGTTTCATTCTGCTCTTTAAGTTTGGCGATTGATCTATAGATGTAGGTATCGGTATAGATGTGTTCTCTTGGAGCAATGGATTAAGAAAGTTCCAAAGAATGGTGGCAGCTGGACTAGAAAAAAAATGTATCCAGTGTTGCTTGCTGGCAATGGAATACTGCTACTTGTGAGATGGAACAGATGGCATGATGAACAAAAGCGCCCACATTATAAATGATTTAATGTTTCGTGGTTGCTCATCCTATGTATGTGGCTTGGTTATCTCCTATATGACATTTTTTCCCCATCTCTATAGATCAACGACCGAAGCAGGACCTCACACCCCTCCGGCATCTTGTGAAGCAGCAGGAAGAGTGGGAGCTATCCAGTGCAACAGTAGTAGCCAATGGGAGAAAACACATGTAAGGGTCGATTTAATAAAACTTCTACGTTGTCATAGCGAAACTGACAGCTCGTGGAGAGAAAGCAAAAGGGTTCTCCATCGAACAGCTAGAAGACGTAGTAATTTTTTAGGGCTGTTATGATATTTACATCAATCTTCTCTTGTCAGCTTTAGGTATCTCATTTTTAACATGAAAATTCTTGAGGCAATTCTTTTATTATGGTCTGGTGCTGTCAATGGATGTATTGCGGTTTGAACCTTAAGTACTTTACTATTAATCAAATATTTGTAGCTTGCCAGAGAGATCTCTGCTCTCTTGTACTTAGGTCATGGCAGTGCTGCGCTGGATTCAATATGAGAACATTAAGCTTGTAGCATTCGACTGCAACATGACAAGTTTTTATCATGTAATTAGTTTCTAGGTCGGTATATACGCACCCGTGTAAAACAATAGTCCAAATGGTTTCTAGTCTCGGCACCGCAACAATTCTTGAAACTTTTTTTTTTTGAGAAGGGTATTTTTTTACCTGGCCTCTACATCCAACCAGATATATACAGCCATTTAATTAGAAAATTAGCCTCACAAACAACCCAATCTGAAATTCGCTCGTATAGAAATTTGTATTCAGGTTACTACAACCACTAGGCTACATGCCCTTTCGCATTCTTCAAACCTCTGCAACCCCAAAGCATAAACTGGCTCCCAAGTTCGTGAGTCCATATAGACTTGATTTATCCTCTATTAACACATTAGTTCAATATTGAAAAAAAAGAGCTGATAACTTCAATAGAATTTGATGGCAAGATCAGCCCCCAAGCTATATATGTATACAATCACTAGATGTGACAAATTCAAAGCTACGAGCTGGAGTACCAGGCCTGAATCTCGCATATATGATCCCCCTTTACACTGACCACTGAACAGCTTATCTTGTAGAAAGAAGAGATACTCCCAACTATTAAACAATGTTGCACCCTCATGCACAAATACACTTGTGCAGATGCAGAGCTCCAACATGTACCACCCACATAAACACAAATGTGCAGATATCAACTGATGAAAGTACTAAAATGCAATGAAATATGCAACTATGTACAATCCAGAGGGCATAAAATGAAAAATTACTAACCATGCAAACAATGATAGTACAATATTAGAAGAAATGGTGTTTGTATATACTAGGTGTTTGGGACAAAGGCATGCTTCTTCATCATCTCTAACATCATCATCAGTCACACGCTGCTTACTGAGGTGGTGGTGCATTTGGATCCAGTGTGTTGTAGGTGTAGTTGCTTGAGTTCAATCCATACTGGCCAAAAGAAAATGTAAATTATTTACAAATACATCGCAGTTATTACAAAGAAAGATTACTGTTCAGTTGGTATCATCCAACAGAAAATACAAGTCTATTGGAATGCCAGGTTATTTACCATGTCATGCATAATGCTAAAGATTGTAATGAAGTTTCAGCATAACTTTCAATGCAACAGTAAATTATTGTTATGGAACCCTGTGATTTTGAGCTGCGTAGTTAGCAATAGAACAGGTGGATTGTACATAGTTGAGAAGCTGCAGCAAGACTGACTACTGGTAAAAAAATATATGCCAGTTAACTGCTTCTGCATCTGAGGCCGCAGTTTGCAACAACTAATTTGACTGTACAACAACAATGGCACATGGACAGAGCTCAGAATTTGATGCCCTCAATATGATATCTATGAATATCAAAGGCTATGTAACCATCCTCTCATAACTTCTCATCAGATGGCCCTGAAGCTAATATTGAATCTAAGATCTGTAAACAGATTACTTACTACTTAAGCACTGTCTTCAAATTGCTTGCATAGCTAATAGATGTCAATGGACTAATGCTCCCCTAGAGATACAGGAAATATGGTGCTACAATAAATTTATGTTCTAGATCTCGCGTTACTCATGGCTAGTAAAGTAGCAGACAATGACAGTAGATGAAAGGAAAAAGGAGAAGCTTTTAGACTAGAGGCAGACATTGATATGATGAGAAATTGATAAAATCTAAACCACTCTGTTCCTAATCAAGTACCTTTAGACAAAGGACTCTTTTAACATACATACAACAGAAGCTATGCATTTTATAATAATGTAAAAAAATCCCATAGCTAGAAGATACCAAGACAGCAAGGATATATACAAGTATCACAGAAATAATCTTGCAGATTTAAAACCCAACAATAGAAGTTATGCTTGCAGGCACTACATACGAGTCTGCTATGGAGAACAATAATGTTGGAGAAATATAAGGCGTAGATTTGATTCTTGTACCAGTGGTTTTTAGTAACCAGAGAGGCATACTAGTTAGTTTAAGCGATAAAGTTGAAATTAGAAATGTACATAGGCATTGGAGTGTAAAGAGTTGTCACCTTGTGTCTCATTCTTGAGCTCCATAGGTCTGGATGGAAACCTCTAGTATCGGCGGTGGTAGGAAGATAAGCGGGAGCACCTTGGGCAACCAGAAGTGGCCTCCTTATGACCACAAAATCTTCATCACTGTCATAGTCGGCACTCGGGGTAGAAAGCATGGATCGTAAGATGGTTGCCAGGAGAAGTGAAAGTGCCTGTGTAAAGAAATGAGGGTGGATTTTGTGAGGGTAAAATAAACGGAAGGAGTGGAGTAAATAAATGGAATTGATACTAGGAAAAGATGATTATGTTAGTTACCTGTGTAGCAACAATAGCAAGAGCAGCCCACTTGCAGAGGTCGAGATTAGTTTGGATGAAGGAAAGTAGATTATCGAGTTCTCCAGTGCGGTCATATGGCAAATCCTGAGCGATATAAGTTGATGAGTTGTTGGTGTTCTATGTATGATTGATGAGTTGTTGGAAAGGAAAGGAAATTACCTGGATCCAGTGTTTGTTAAAGAATAAATCAGCGGCGAGAGCAGCTTCGAGGAGCATCATAACGACAGCCAAGATGGTGTACTAAGAGAGAGAGAGAATGAGTTATTACTAGTATATAGGGATTTAGGTAAGCAATGTATAGATAGATGGATATTTGAAGAGAGAGAGAGAGAGAGAAGCAGAGGCAAGTACGAAGCAGAGGAAGCAGGGGCTGTTGATCTCGGCAGCAACGCATCCGGCGAGGAGAAGCAGGCAGTAGAAGAGGCCGGCAGCCATGAGGGCGCAGACGAACCTGGGGTGGGCGAGCAACTCAAGGAGAGGAGTTAATAACCAACCAAGGGAGGGGCGATCGATGTGATGTGATGTGCGGGAGGGGAACTAAGTAGGTACCAGAGGTCGGGGAGTAGGTCTTGGAGGTGGAGATGGTGGTGGCGCGCCCAACGGGAGAGGATCCATGCGGCGTAGAGTAGGGCGGAGACAGCGGCGAAGGCCTGGAGGAAGGCGAGGAACTTGAAGAGGAAGGCCAGGCAGCAGTGGAGGCCGCCACCGGCGCTCCGACGAGCACGACCCATCACCCACGATTGCGGCGGCGGCGGCGGCGGCGGCGACGACTTGCTTGGGTTTTCTGTTGAGACAGGAGGAGGGGGAGGAGAGGAGGACGACGAGGCCAGCCTTGATTGAGCCTTGTTGGAGTTAGAGCCAAGCCAACGCCAGGAGAGAGACAGAGACACAGGTTTGCTGCTGCCGCGCTGGCACCCCAATCCTATTCCTAGCCCTTCTTTCTAGTTGTTGTAGGATTAAGTCCATATTGGCTCCCTCAAATATAGTACATGATTCGTATCCTCCAGACACATTGAGAAAACTTCCTTATTTTATAAATGAATCATCAAAAAAACGATAATCAAAAGTAGGCCTCTACCACAACACCATGTACTTTGGCTTTAAGATTACAGTTTAGCGCTTCACTTAATAGTAGGATTAGATCTATAATTACTTTCATAGCCTTAGCGTCGATGGCCCATCTAGTTTTTAATGTGAAATCCAAACGTACGTTTTTTCAAGTGACTGAAAACTGCACCTCTTTGTTTTTAATTGTATAATGTTGCTTGTAGAAATAAAATGTACTACTAAATCACTACCTGCAATCCAAATGTTTTTTTTATTGAATACGTGATCCAAATGGTTTGACCAGAGCTATTAGCCTTGTCGGCTTGTCGCCAGCCAAAAGTAAAAATTAAATATTTATCGGACCATGTCATGCCATAAAAGTATTGCAGGGATAGTCATTATGGAAAATTAAATATGATAGGGTTAATTATTGTCATGAATTATCCACTTGATTATATATATACGGGGGACTAATTAAGTAGTTTAATAAATACAGTTTCTCCATTTCAACATATAACACGTTTTAGTCTTTAACACGAGTATTAAGAAGAGGAGTAAAATAGTAGTACTTGGTTATCTTTTTGAAATGAGTATGGTATTGTTCAGTGATAAGAGTCATAAGTAATAAACCGCTATATTTGGGAGAAAATTTGAACTTATATTTTGAGACAAAATAAATGGTTATGAGAGAAAAGCATTTTTTTTGTTTGAAACCGTATTTTTTTAGAAACATGGACCAAATACCTGAAAAAAAAGTGACATGAATGGTTATGAGAGAAAAGTATTTTTTTTGTTTGAAACCGTATTTTTTTAGAATCATGGACCAAATCTCTTTTATTATATACTATTATAAAAATTGAAGATGTTTTTGCCGGTATTTTGGTACGTCAACCGATTTTACTCGGTTTTTAAGTTCGTTTGCTTTGGAAATATAGTTCCGTGTTTGAGTCGGATTCTAGGATCGTTTACTTTTGGAAATACAAAAGGAGTTGGATAAGAAATCTCTTTAGAAAAATTTACATGCTAACTTGAGATGAAAGTCGGACTCCTAATTGCAGCTCATGATTTTCTAAAAAAAATATCCAAGCGAATTCCCAAATTGAATTTTATCCTAGCTAAACCGTATAACAATAATAAGATTAAAATAGCATTCACCCGTTGCAACTCATAGGCATTTTCTTTTATAGTTATTATAAAAATTGAAGATGTTTTTGCCGGTGTTTTGGTACGTCATCCGTGTATAAGTCGATTTTTAAGTTCATTCGCTTTTGAAATTATAGATCCGTATTGAGTCGGTTTTTAAGTTTATTTTTTTTGGAAACACAAAAAGAGTTGTATAAGAAATCTTTTTTAAAAAAACTCGCATACTAACTGGACATGATTAGACTCCTAATTGTAACTCATGATTTTCTAAAAAAAATATATATCCAAGCGAATTCTCACAGTGAATTTTAACTTAACTAAACCACATACCATTAAAAATATTAAAATAGCCTTCATCTATTGTAACGTACGGTCTTTTTTTTTAAGCTGATCAGTCAGCTGGGTGCCAAAGCCCAAATGTGAGTGAGGGGAAATAATAAAAAGGAGAGAGATAATGCTGGTAACGCGTGGAGTGGAGAGTGGAGAGGCATGGGAGGCATGGCAGCTGCTCCTTTTCCAGGCAAATGCTTCCTCCTCCTCCAACAAGTACCCAAGCCATCGGCGGCGCTGGCCGCAGCTCACCCATTACTACTAGGACGCCGTCGGCTGGCTGCCCTCCCGGAGACGGCCGCAGCGTGCGTGGCCGCCGCGGGGTTGGTGGGAGTCGCAGCCAGCTTGCTAGTGGGCAGGGCGGCGGAAGGAGCACGACGAGAAGAGGAAGAGGAGGAGGAGGAGTGCTCGGAGTGCGGCGGGACGGGGCTGTGCCCGCGGTGCAAAGGGGAAGGGTTCGTGTTCAAGCAGCTGCCGGAGGAGGCGGCCAGCAGGGCCCGGAAGGCGGCCAAGAACATGGCCACCAGATACACTTCCGGGTACGGTACTACTCACAATTTCTCCCTACTCCCTAGTAGTAGTAGAGTAGCACTACAATTTCTTTCTCTCAAGTTGCTATATATGCCTTTGCATTGCAGGCTGCCCACCAAGTGGACCTACTGCAACCGCTGCTCCTCCACTCGCTCCTGCACTACCTGCGGCGGCTCCGGCGCAATCCCTAAGGCATCATCACCCACTACTACTACTCTGTAATCTTATTACGTTTCCATCAATATAGCCTCTGCCTCCAAGAGTTTGTTTTTTAATACTCACTTCACAAATTAAGTGTTTTTCCCACAAGGCCGCCCATGAATTGAATCACCAGACACCATATACACACAAGAATTAGTATTACATCTACTCCCTTTGTATGTTTATCGTATATATACAGTCAGCTGAAGTTTTCTAGGTAATTCATGCAGCTTTAGATATATCAAATTCATTTCACATGCATATTTGTCTTCAGAATAAAATGTATAAACAAGATGCCCAACGATACATTCCTATAATTTAATCGTCTCCGCATATATCACAAGAATCTTTAATTATCTATTTCTTCACTGCCAAACAAACAAACATTTGTGATCCAAGCATATGCCTCAAATTAAGTAGGATTATTTTAGTTCTTTAGATAATGGAATAGAATGTGTGATTCCAAAATTGCATTGGTCATGGATTATACAATAAGAGTTCTTGATATCGGCTAAAAAGGGAGAAAAATAGTCCATTTTCCTCAATTATGAGTCAAGTTTAATTCGCATCACTAGCACAAAACTGGGTACGTAGCATCCTCTCACTTTTAAAACCAGTACAAGAGTCCCTTGATAGTATTGACATTTGTTTCTAACTGATGTGGTGCATACTAGCACATTGACTTTGTCTTTATCCGACGTGACTCTTACGCGCAATTATAGTCAGGGGAAAAATATAGTTTGCTCCACATATCGGTGATAATTCAACCTTAAAAATTAAAAGAATTTATGGCACCCACATATCACTCACATGCAAAAAAACCTTTCTTACCCATCTCTTTCCCTCTTCTCCTACGGACCGACGAGCTCCTCCCACCCCTGGCTCTCGATGGGGCACCCAAGAACTTATTTATTGGCGCCACCGTTCTTGAGGAACTCCTGCCTAGCACACACTAGCGCATGTGAGGCAGTTGAGCTATTGGTGCGGACGTTGCACGCCTTAGTGAGTTGCTTTTAGGAGCTTAGACATGGTCACTATCATCACGTCCTTAGCACTTCATTGATCTCGACGATGAGATGCTTCCAAGAGCTTGGGATGCTATAGGCTTAGTAGTTGGCCATCGTCCAGATGGCGTTGTTGACGGCAAACTCAGCATGGAGGTGGGGCAAAGGTGGCTGTTGATCGCCCACTCATGGATCTACGAGAACCCCTTCACATACGATGGCTCACACTTCGTTGAAGTGGAAGCCTGATCACCGTTGGGCCCTCCATGTTGCCACCATGTCAAGGTTGTTGTTGTTCACCGCCTCTTACTGCTGGTATACGGACGATGTTGTTCCCATACCCACCGTTGCGTGCCAAGATCGCCGTGCGACACAAGTGCGCAAGCGTGGGGTGGAGTCCTTGCGACTGGAGCTACTAGATAGAAAATGGGGAGAATGGGAGAAGAGGGGAGAGAGGGGTGATGACATGTGAGTTCCATTAGAATTATTTTAGAGTAAATTTCACAAAACTACAGTAATTTTGATTAAATTATCATAAAACTACAGATTTAAGTCGCTATATAACAAAACTACAGATTTAACACAAGATTTATCACAAAAGTACATATTTAAGGCCAACTATCACAAAACTATATATTGAATACTAGAGTTATCACAAAACTACATATTCTAGAGCTTAAATCCCTACCACTACTGTTATGTTAGAGTGATAAATGTGTAGTTTTGTATTTAACATGATGCAAAACATGAACTGGTGTGATAATTTTATTACTAAATTTGTAGTTTGGTGATCTTCCACCTTAAATCTATAGTTTTTTTTTGATAAATTTGGTTCTAAATCTGTATTTTGTGATACACCTTCTTAAATATGTAGTTTTGTGATAGTTTTGTCAAAGCACGTATAATTTTGTAAAATTTACTCATTATTTTACCTTTGACCGGACATCCACTGATATGTGGGACCAACATATATATTTAAGATTTTTTTTTCTAACTGGACAACCAGAGACATGTGGGTCCTATTGTTGTTTTTATTTTTATTATAGTACTGCCACGTACACAATACATAGGACAAAGATGAAGTCAACACGCCACATAGACGCTAGGTTAATTGAGACAGACCAAACAGTGAATATTGTTGAGGGGCTCGATTTGTACCGGTTTTGCGGTTGAGGATTGCGAATGAAAATGACTGGCTCATAGTCGAGGGATCCAATGTGGACTTTTATAAAAAAAGGTAAGGCCCATGAAGGCCCAGCCTTGGCCAGATGAGATGAGATGAGAAGCGTGTGCATGTGCGAGGTGGATTCTAATCACTCAAGTGGATGTCCACTCATTTAGTGCATGTCAACTAAATGATCATAAAAAAATTTCAAAAAAATTACAAGATACATTGATATATAATATATCACTACACAAACATGTGTTGACGCGAAAAACACACACTGGCCTAGGAGATCTGCTTAGCTCCAGTGCAGGTCCAAAGGTTGGTGACATGCAGGCGTGCCAGTCAGTTTGATCCTGCAACTGACAAGATATGATATATAAACAGTAGATCAAATAGCCGATCGGCTGACAAGCCGATGGTGTGATTCCAGCCGATGCCGATACCAGCCGATGTCGATAGGGTTTTGAGCAATCGGCTATATGTCCAATGTAGATAATGATATAAAGGCGATCGACTGATGATGATAAATAATAATAATATAATCCAGTATAAACCGATCGGCTAGCAATATGATATAATAGAACAAGTACTGATCCGAAGGTTAAAGCATACATCGGTTGGAGGTCTGATGTCATAAAATTCACAAGATTAGATAAAACAGTGAAACCTTTGTTCCAATCGGCTAAACCCAACTTGTATGTAATCCTTATAAGCTGATGCAACGTCCAGATAACTTATCGGCTAGCACCCTGATAAAACACTAGCATGAATCTATCGGCTTAACAAGACTTATATTATCAACAATAATCTAGTAGGTCGAATCTAACCGATGCAGCACGAGATTGTATATGATAATCTAATACTCGATGAGCCGATAGATCTGTTTAATGTGATGGATAACAAATCTATTTAGAACAACATTGTGATGGTAGAGATATATCGGCTAAGATAGAAGATCAGACCTAACCGAGACAGTCCCAACTAAACCGATGTGTCTCTAAACACAATGCAATTAGAGATAGAATTGAGATATCAGGTAGGCAAATATATCAACCAAATCAGAGCGATCAAAGAGATCGAAGCGATGCAGCCTTGAACAACACCAACGTAACTGATAGATTCACTAGGGCCGGCGGAACATAGGACTTACCCCTTTGCTAGAGATTGAACTGAACCGATGCAGCCCCGCGTCAGGTGCCAAATTTCGCCGGATGATAAGTAAAACTATTGATCGAGGGATTGATTACAATGACCATGGGTGTACATATTTATACTCATAGGGAGATACTAGTCCTTGTAGGAAAGAAAGAAACTTTCCTAAAGATAAAAGGAAAACATAAAGTCCTTATAGGACACTAAACACAGATTCCTAAAGATAAAAGGAAACTAACAAACTATTCCTAATTAATAGATAACTCGTCATGCCGCATCCTCCTTAAACTCAGTCACTTCTGGATAAGCTTCCTTTAGTAGATTAATTTCCTTAACCGAATATAGTAAGAATCCGACAACTGGCGACTTGATAACTCTCATCGGCCGATCCCAGGACTCTGAAGCTAACACTGACTCTAGGCCGATGGTGACTTCTGGCTTACCAAATTTTGGTGTTAACACATACAACTTAAAATTCAACTTTTATAAGTTGTAACAAAAATAACAAATTTAACTATGATTGTTATAACTATGAATATACGTATACTAATCAGAGTTTGATTTGTTATTTTTGTTACAACTTGTAGAAGTCGAATTTGAACTTGCATGTTTGTGGGGTGATATATTACATATGAATCTATCTTGCCAAATTTTTTGAATTTTTTTCATACCCATTTAGTTGACATGCAACAAATGGGTGGATGTCTCTTGGTGATTAAAAGTGTTTCCCTGTGCACGTGGGCGTTTGAGTGAGGAGGGGGAAATTGGGGGGCGGCCGGCGGCCGGGTGGCCGCAAGTGTCGGCGCGCAAGTCTCGCCACAGCCACAGCGAGAACCTGCATTCGTCGCTCCGACGACATGGGTCAGCATGCACATGCTCCTCCTCCTCCTCCTCCTCCTCCTCTTCCAATGCTATCGCCATCGCCATCTCCGTGCTGCCTGCAGCTAGCTTATCGATCGGCATGGGCATGGCGGCCGTCCTGCTCCTCTCCTTTCTCCTCTTGGCCGCCCCCGCCGCGGCCATCGATATCCTCCGGCGCTCCCTCGCCGCGCAGACCAAAGGAGACCTCGCCTCCATCACCGCTGGGAACCCCCTCGTCGCCAATGCCATGAACGACCGCCTCAAGAACCTCACCGACGCATTTGCTCAGCAGATGGGCAAGGAGTTCCACTACTGCATCAAGGACACGTACGTACGATCATTCATTCATTTACCCGCTCCCATCTCCATGTATCTTCCAATTGTTTTTCTTTTCTTTCTTCTCTACATACATACATACATTACAGGGACGACGAGTGGAATATCGCCTTCAATTTCTCCACTGATCCCACCTTCCTCTCCAACTGCATGCAGGCCACCGATGGTACGGTACTTCATTTCAATCCATTATTATATTCCTCCTTCCCTCCCTCCGTCTTATATATTGAGATGAGTATTATATATTATACTCCATTGATTATTAATTTCTCGATTAATATATATATTCGATCGATCGGTCAACAGGAGACGTACCGCAGCGTGTGTGCACCGCCGCTGAGATGAAGTTCTACTTTGAAAGCTTCCTCGACAGCAATGGAAGAAAGAACTACGTGAGGCCCAACAAGAACTGCAACCTCACATCATGGATGGATGGCTGTGAGGCTGGCTGGGCATGCAGTGCAGGCCCGGACCAGAATATCAACTTGCAGGATGCCGTTAACTTCCCTTCCAGAACACTTGATTGCCGAGGCTGCTGTGCTGGATTCTTCTGCCCTCACGGCCTCACATGCATGATACGTACGCATTCTACTAGTCTACTCTATCATCCATGCATCATCATATCCTGTCAATTAAAAAAATTGCGTACATGTATGTAATACCAAGAGTATTAATTAATTGATCAACGGCTATCTACATATATACATAATGAGTACATGAGGTAGATAGCACAATACCTTACTGCAAATAACACAAATATGGTCCTCTCTCTATACACACACACATAAGATCTTCAAGGGAGACCTTCTCTGGCTTGTTATTTTTTGGAGTTGAGACTTAATTTCAAGATTTACTTCTTGCAGTATACAAACATTCTGATTAGCTACATCCACTATGCATGCAGCTTGCCCTTTGGGAGCATACTGTCCAGAATCTACCTTAAACAAAACCACCGGGATCTGTGACCCGTAAGTACATACTTGCATTTCTCTCCACTCTCCAGTATGTGGAAAGACTCTGGATTGTTTTACCAATATTAAATACTTGGTGCAGATACAACTATCAGCCACCTCCTGGGAAGCCGAATCATACTTGTGGTGGTGCTGATAGATGGGCAGATGTTGTTAGCACCGATGATGTTTTCTGCCCAGCCGGCTTCTACTGTCCAAGCACTATAAAGAAACTCTCTTGTAGTAGTGGGTAATCCTATCTAACAAATGCTTCAATTGTAAACTGACCAACCTCCTATAGAATGGTTCTCATGCTATTACATATGCTACTAATTTTTTAGTTGCTTTAGGTGATAGGAAGCATTTTAAGATTTATGTCCTCGCCAAATACTGACAGATTTATGTTGCATGCACCTTTGCAGTTTCTATTGCAGGAAGGGATCAACTTCCCAAACCAGTAAGTTATATATATGCCAGACCCAATGGCTACTTCTCTACTTTAACCATGTGACAATGTATGTGTGTGAATCGGAATGACACATATCTAATACAATAAATTTGTACATACTCCCCATCTTAATGAAATTTGATCGGCCTTTCCTTCAGCCGACCCGGCAAAAATAAATAAATGTAACCACATACTTCACTGTTTTTTTTGGTATACATCTCCTGGGTGTTACCTGCTTCTTGAAATTGCCAGCTTCTGAGAGTAGTTGCTTTATTTTCTTAACTGCAGAATGCTTCCACAAGGGCAGCTGTAAACCAAACTCTGTAAATCAGGACATTACAATATTTGGTGCATTGCTTGTGGTAAAGTACAACTGTAGTGTGCTCAATAGTACTATGATTGTTCCAATCTAGCTATGGAGTTGAGCTTACTCTGCTCTTTTACGACTCTGTAGGGTGCCTTGAGTTTAGTACTGTTGATCATTTACAACTTCTCAGGGCAACTTCTGACCAACCGAGAGAAAAAGCAAGCAAAATCTAGGGAGGCTGCAGCAAGACACGCAAAAGAGACTGCCATGGCCCGTGAAAGGTGGAAATCAGCTAAAGATGTTGCCAAGAAGCACGCCGTTGGGCTGCAGTCATCGCTGTCCCGCACATTCTCGCGCAAGAAAACTCTTAGGACACACGAGCCATCCAAAGGAGCGGTTGAAACTGATGTGGAGCCATCGAAAGGATCAGGAGAAAAGAAGAGTAATCTTACTGACATGATGCGCTCGCTTGAAGAGAACCCGGAAAAAGGAGAAGGCTTCAATGTGGAAATAGGAGAAAAAAAGAAAACTAAAGGGAGGCATGCACACACTCAGAGCCAAATTTTCAAGTATGCATATGGACAGATTGAGAAGGAAAAGGCAATGGAACAGCAGAATAAAAATCTGACCTTTTCAGGTGTGATATCTATGGCCACCGATGAAGATATCAGGACAAGACCTAGAATTGAGATTGCTTTCAAAGACCTTACTCTAACCTTAAAGGGGAGTAAGAAAAAACTGTTAAGGTCTGTGACCGGAAAGCTTATGCCTGGTCGGGTAGCTGCTGTGATGGGCCCATCAGGTGCAGGGAAGACCACATTCTTGAGTGCAATTGCAGGTAAGGCAACTGGATGCGAGACAACAGGTATGGTACTTATCAATGGGAAAATGGAACCCATCCGTGCGTACAAGAAAATCATTGGCTTTGTCCCACAAGATGACATTGTCCATGGGAACTTGACTGTTCAGGAGAATCTGTGGTTTAATGCACGATGCAGGTACTATTTTTATAGTAGTAGTATATTTCAATAGATCCTGTGATGGATTCACTAGTGGCTAGGGAACTTGGACTGATGAATATATTTTATCTTGCACAGGCTTTCCGCTGACATGTCAAAAGCTGACAAGGTTCTTGTTGTGGAAAGAGTTATCGAGGCTTTGGGACTGCAAGCAGTTCGTGATTCTTTGGTTGGAACTGTCGAACAGCGTGGCATCTCTGGTGGCCAGCGTAAACGAGTAAATGTTGGGCTAGAAATGGTCATGGAACCCTCTGTGTTGATTTTAGATGAGCCAACGTCTGGTTTGGACAGCTCTTCGTCTCTGCTTTTACTTCGTGCACTACGGCGGGAAGCTCTTGAAGGTGTGAACATCTCTATGGTGGTTCATCAACCCAGGTAAGGTTGTTTGCTCTTTTTCTCCACAACTTTATATGCACCACTCACTCATGCAACTTTATGCTGTGAGTTTATTTTCTTTTGCAGCTATACATTGTATAAGATGTTTGATGATTTGATACTTCTCGCGAAAGGTGGCTTGACGGTTTACCATGGACCTGTGAAGAAAGTGGAGGAATACTTTTCAGGATTGGGGATTGTTGTCCCAGATCGTGTGAACCCGCCAGACTACTACATAGACATCTTGGAGGGAATTGTGAAGCCAAACGCAAATGTTGCAGTTAATGCCAAAGATCTCCCTCTGCGATGGATGCTGCACAATGGGTATGAAGTTCCACGGGATATGCTGCAGAGTGGTTCTGATGCAGAATCGTCGTTTAGGGGAGGAGGGGATCTTACCCCTGGCGGTGACACTGGGCAGTCTATTGCTGGTGAAGTGTGGGGCAATGTCAAGGACATAGTTGGGCAGAAGAAGGATGAGTATGATTACAACAAATCTTCTCAAAACTTATCTAATCGATGCACTCCTGGCATTCTCAGGCAGTACAAATACTACCTGGGGAGGTAAAAGAATGGAGTATTTTTTCTTACTATATATCACTGCCATTCTTAAATATGTATATATAAGCATTACTCTTGTTTTCTTCATTCTGTTCAGGTGTGGCAAGCAAAGGCTCCGTGAAGCTAGAATACAAGGCGTTGACTATCTGATCCTGGGCCTTGCTGGTATATGTCTAGGGACATTAGCTAAAGTGAGCGACGAGACGTTTGGAGCACTCGGTTACACATACACTGTCATTGCCGTCTGTAAGTTTCTCAGCCCATCCTGGAAAGGAGTCTTTTTTATCCATGAATTATTTTCAGAGAAATAATGTTTATATAATACGTAATGAGAAAATAAGTAAGTAGTAAAAATAAGGTAATAAGCGTGGGATATATTAATTGCAGCTCTGCTGTGCAAGATTGGAGCGCTGAGATCATTCTCTCTGGAGAAGATACACTACTGGAGGGAGAGAGCATCTGGAATGAGCTCGTTGGCGTACTTCATGTCGAAAGACACAATAGATCACTTCAACACGATCATCAAGCCGATCGTTTACCTGTCCATGTTCTACTTCTTCAACAACCCAAGGTCGTCGATATGGGAGAACTACGTAGTTCTTGTGGCGCTGGTGTACTGCGTGACAGGGATCGGCTACACATTTGCGATATTCTTCCAGCCAGGATCGGCACAGCTGGTAAGGTAGTACGTACTGTTGAATTAGTACGTAGTATATATGATGGATGATGAATGATTAATTGATTAAGCAATTAAAATGATGGGGATGGATCAGTGGTCAGCGCTGCTTCCGGTAGTGCTGACTCTGATAGCAACGCAGCAGAAGGACACCTTCTTCGCGAACCTGTGCTACACCAAGTGGGCGCTGGAAGGGTTCGTGATCGCGAATGCGCAGAGGTACTCGGGCGTGTGGCTCATAACGCGATGCGGCTCCCTCCTCAAGAGCGGCTACGACATCAACGACAGGTTCCTCTGCATTCTCGTCCTCGCCGCCAACGGTGTCCTCTTCCGCTGCGTCGCCTTCTTCTGCATGGTCATCTTCCAGAAGCACTGATGCCTGCCTGCCTGCCTGTCTCCTCTACTGTACATCTATCTCCATCTATTATACTCTCTCTAGTACTACTCTCTACTCTCTAGCTAGCTAGCAGCAGCACCTGGGAGCATGTACTGTACTTGTGTATCCTACTAGCTAAGCTAGTAGATCGATCCTATCCTATGTAAGATCTTACGAGTTGACAAAAAAAAAAAGGAAAGGAATGGCCCATTTAAGTAGTAGTAGGACTGATATTGGGCCGCCCGGCGCGGATGGGATGGCCCATGAACTTGGACGCGCACGTGCGTCTCGCGTGTTCACAGTAGACAGACACAGAAGACAGATGTACTACTACTGTAAGTAAGCGAAAGCGCCAAGCTGTCAGTCAGTCATCATCCATCCTCTTCCGTTTCTTCTTCTTCTTCTTCTTCCGGAATTTCAACTCAACGCCCGCCGGCGGTCGATGCAATTTCCCTTCCCAATTTGGGGGTAGCTGCTAGCTTCTACCTTCCAGATCAGATCAGATCTCCATGGCGGCGGCGGCGGCGGCGGCGGCGGCGGCGGAGGACAAGTTCGTCCTGCGCTCCGGCGTCCGCACCGGCCTCAAGCGCGAGTTCGCCTTCGCCATCGCCTCCCAGGCCGCCCTCTCTTCCACCCTCGGCCGCACGCGCTCTTCATCCTCCGCATCTGCCACCCCCAACTCCAAGCGCCCGCGCCGCCCCCCCTGCACGCCGGAATCGGATCCCCCCGTTCTCGCCCTCCGCGCTCACACCCCCGACCCCGATCCCCACACCTCGCCCAGGCGGATCACTCGCTCCATGCTCCTCAACCCCTCCGCCCCCCTTCTCCACCACCACCCCAAGCTTCAGCTTCAACCCCGCCGCTTCACCAGGTCACTCTTGTCGTCTCGGACTAGCAACTCCTCCTCCTCTTCACCTTCTGCCTCCACCTCCACCTCCAAGATGGAGCTCAAGATGTCCAAGAAGATTTCCTTCACTAGGATCCCCAGGAACCTCAAGGACCTGCTCGCCACTGGCTTGCTCGAGGGCCACCCCGTCAAGTACATCATGAGGAAAGGCAAGGTGCTACTCTACCGTTTCCTCATTTCACTTCATCTCTTGCTTAAATCATTTCTTTTCATTTCTATACTGCATTTCTACTATCTAGTCTAGTACTATAAATACAAATACGTACAACTCTGGAAATCCAAACCTCTACATACATACACTCATTTTATTACTATATTCCCCTACTTCGCTTTTAACTTCTTGTAGCAATACTATCTGTCAATTTTTATCCCCAAAACACCAAGCTGGCTCTACGTTACCAAAACGAGGCCACTGTTTCAACTGGCTCCTGAATTTATTAGAGCATTGGGAGCTTGTTTGCAGCCATTAATTTGCTCCTCTTCTTTTTCAGCGAGCAGTGCTTCGTGGAGTCATTAAACGTGTCGGCATACTGTGCTCTTGTTCCTCCTGCAAAGGACGAACCGTGAGCCCCCTCCCTCCATCCTGCATTATTACCTTATTATACTACATTGCAACACTTATCTATGCCATCTATTCAAATTGCAACCAATAAATCTACCATGACTTGCAGGTTGTTTCCCCTTATTATTTCGAGGTGCATGCTGGGAGTACTAAAAAGCACCCCTCCGACTACATTTTCCTAGAAAATGGAAACAATCTGCATGATATATTGAGGGCGTGTTCTGATGCTACCTTAGACATGCTGCAATCTGCAATACAGAATGCGATTGGCCCAGCTCCTAAGAAGAGGACATTCAGATGCCAAACTTGCAAAAGTGAGCTGTCCTCTTGTTTGCATCAAGTGCTCTTCCATTTCACACTCCCAACTTTTACTAAATGTCTAATCTTTCAGGTTCATTCGCTACCCTTCGCACTGGGAAATTTGCTTTGTTATGTGATTCATGTCTTGAGTCCAAGGGATCTCAAAACAGTACCAGGTAAGCTTTGTCACAGTTCCACATTTTGCCAGCGACAGAAAATTTGGAGCTCTATTCCTGATGTTGCTATGGTCTCCCCACACTGGTGATCCCTTGTTATATTGTTGTTTAGGACATCAAAGATTGGCCGGAATCCTACTTCCTCTGCTAGGAGATCCAAGAATGAATCCCCAGGTTCAAAGTATTGCAATTCATCTGCTAGGGGATCCAAGAATGCATTCCCAGGAGTGAAGACTACTAGCACAGGAAGGATTACAAGAAAGTAGGTGTTATAGATAATGAATGATTTAGTTTTGTTTCTCACATTTTATTCATCCCTGTTTTGGCTGTTTTATAACAATACAGGGATAAGGGATTGCATAAGTTGGCTTTCATGAGTGGTGTTCTGCCAGAGGGTACCGATGTTGGCTACTATGTTGGTGGAAAGGTTATTATCCTGTTTTCTATTATAAACTTCACTTTTCATCCAGTATGATTGTTGTTTCCTTATTAACACTGGCACTGGCAACTTTCTAGAGGTTGTTGGATGGCTACATAAAGGAATTTGGAATCTACTGCCATTGCTGCAACACAGTGGTAAATTATATTCTTTTTCATTGGGTACATACATGTTTTTCTAATGGATGAACCTGAAAACAACTCAACATGGACATCATCCTAGACCTTTTGTTTCTATGTTAATACATATCTGTAATCAGACATGAAAAATATCTATACTTAATCTAAACACGTTTTATACAATTGTGCATGATGAACAGGTTAGCCCTTCGCAGTTTGAAGCCCATGCTGGCCGTGCTGCTCGACGCAAACCGTGAGTTTATTCTTGTAATGTATTTTGTTGGGGCACCTTCCAAACTCTCACTCTTTTTGCTAACACTACTGCAGGTACCACAACATATATATGTCAAATGGTGTTTCATTACATGAACTGTCAGTTTCACTTTCAAAAGGTCGAAATATGTCAAACAGACAAAGTGATGACTTGTGCAGCATTTGTTCAGATGGTGGGGAGCTTCTCCTTTGTGATTCCTGCCCAAGAGCTTTTCACAGAGGTAATGGAATTATGCCTAACCAGTATGACGAGTTGCTTTTGTGCCTGGTCAAAGCTACCTTCCAGTCTTTCTGGACATGTGGTCATCCAGATATATGTTAGCAGTAGGAGCACATGGATTTACTACATCTTGATGTTTCTAATCTTAAATCAGGTGTGACGATGCCCATCCTTACAGTTGAGCTGCAACACTCTGTTTTTAGGTCTAAAATCTAAATTGTACATAGTGATTCTTCTTGGATTTATCATTTGGTCGTTTTTATGATACTGATTTTATAATTCATGTTCCGCTGTTCCTTACCATCATATTTGGAATCCATAAAGTTGTTATTTTTGCTATCTGGTGTTTATTAGAAATTATACGTCATACATCCTTTTCAATGACACTGTATAATATTGCCTAGGCCAGGTTCTCATTACCGCGCATGCCTTTATGTTGCAGAGTGTGTTGGCTTTACTACTATCCCAAGGGGAACTTGGTGTTGTCGGTATTGTGAGAATAGACAACAGAGAGAAAGTTCTTTGGCATATAACCACAATGCAATAGCTGCTGGGAGGATTGACGGAATTGATCCAATGGAACAAATATTTACAAGGTCCATACGCATTGCCACAACACCAGTGACTGGATTTGGTGGCTGTGCACTGTGCAGGTAAGTTCATCCATTGGTCTTCTATTCAGTCAGCAATATTATGCATGTTTGTCCTTTTTATGCAGTATACGTTCTGTCCATTTTCCATATAAATTATCCTCTGCCAACATATGAAATTCGGCAAGTTGTTACCAGATAACTTTGCCTATAGCATATATGACTTCTGGAGCTAGGGAAGCTCAATATCCAAATGTTTCTTTTCTTTTCTTATTTCCACTTCATTGGACGCTTCTTCATTGATCTGTATGGTGAATGCTCAGCAGTGCAAACATTCAAATTGAATAGTATGTCAGGATTCATGGACAAGCAGAGTGTATTAAGTCGAAGTAGGCCAGATTATGATGATGAGCTGGCAGTACTAGACCAGTGAGCCAAATCTGCCAGTGTATTTGGAGGGTATCAGAGGGAAGTTTGTAGCAACTGATAGAACATAAAGAAAATGAAATGAAATCCTGATTCCTCTCCTGTTCTTCTACCCCCTCTCTGATTCTATCCCCTACCAAGTTTCTTGCTGATTCTTGATATCTTAGAATTGGTCAGATCAGAATGATTCCTCTGTTTCCGGTTATGGGAAGTTGTCCAGTTCACATTTTGGTGCTCATTTCTCGACTGATTGTTAAGTACTGCTACAAAAGAGGACTGTGAACACTCGTTGCACATACCAAATCAGACTTATTTGTTTTCATTGCATTCTGAGTGTCAATCTGACTGCCTAGGATACTGCTTTGTAATTTCTCTACGCTGTTAATTGGGATTTATTTCTCCAATGTGACTTTTCTTTCTTGTCCATAATATATGGAGTTTGTCCTTTTTTTTGTGCAGGCTCCATGATTTCAGCAAAAAGAAATTCAGTGCGAGAACTGTGCTGCTCTGTGACCAAGTATGTTTGCAATCTCATATATCATACTCACCAGTGTGAATTCTGATATTGATGTTGTTTTTCATGATTCATTTGTATCGTGTTATCATGATGCTTTTGAGCTGTTCCAATCATACATTGTTATTTGTCCAGTGTGGGAGGGAATTCCATATTGGTTGCCTGAAGGAACACAATATGGCTGATTTGACGGTGATATTCCTTGCCTGATATATATCAATAAGTTTTCAGCATAAACCAAGATCGATATTAATGTGGGCTGTTGCAGGCCTTGCCTGAGGGAGCATGGTATTGTACTGCAGACTGCGTTAGGATCAGCGAGACACTGAAGGACTTACTTAGCCGTGGAGCAGAGCCTATTTCTTCTGTAGATGTAGAAATTATAAAGAGGAAATATGAACAGAAAGCTCTAAATAAAGATGGAGATCTTGATGTTAGATGGAGGGTTTTGAAGGACAAAAGTTCAGCAGACAGTAAATTGGTTCTCTCCAAAGCAGTTGCAATTTTCCATGTGAGTTCCATGGCTTGATACTGGGTGATAAGCACTTAGTGATTGTGTTGTCCTATAGTTGTTTTTTCATTTGTACAATTTTTAGTAAACTATGGGTAGGGTGTTGCAAAGAGTACATCAACTTATCAAAAGGATGGCATGTGTATTTTTAATTCATAACCTTGCAACTGACCTAGAAGTAGGGATAGT
Source organism: Oryza glaberrima (assembly GCF_000147395.1). NCBI lineage: Eukaryota > Viridiplantae > Streptophyta > Magnoliopsida > Poales > Poaceae > Oryza > Oryza glaberrima. The sequence continues at coordinate 29,213,579 of NC_068331.1, read as the reverse complement.
GACGTATGTTTGGTATGACATTATTAGTATCGGTTGCAATTTCCAACCTGTTTGGTATTTTGACACATAAAACGAACAATAATTACAAATTCTGCTTATTATATCTATATTCAGATGTCAAGCATGGAAAGTAAGAGTCGAAATTACGATGTGTGTGTGTCTGAACCAAGGCACTTCTCCTTTTATCCACAGCAGCTAATTACCTAATCTACTGTTCCACTTGGCACTTCTGCAGGAATCATTTGATCCCATTATCCAAATTGCTACTGGGCGAGACCTTATTCCAGCCATGGTTTACGGGTATGATGGACTACTGTCTACCTCATTTATGTATAATGCTGAAGACAAAAGTTTTAGACATAATAAAAAAACAAAAGTTATATGCTTCTATTTCCAGGAGGAGTGTAAGGGATCAAGATTACACAGGAATGCATTGTGCTGTATTAACTGTTGGGTAAACTTCTAGTACCTTTTTATAAAAAAATAAATGGCATTGTCTATCAATTGGTTGCACATCTATAATTTAAGTTCTGTTGATGCAGCAACACTGTAGTATCTGCGGGTCTTTTCCGTGTTATGGGTAGTGAAATTGCGGAGCTACCCTTGGTTGCTACAAGTAGAGATAGTCAAGGCTTGGTAAGTTCGTATCTGTTTTTATTTGAGAACTGAGATTATGAGATATGTGGGTATATATTATCAATCAAGTGGTAGTATTTCTTACCTATGTACTATGTGGCACCAAAGAAGTGCAAATTTGATTTTGAAGCTAGTGCATGGAGCCTGAACGAATTATCACTTTAGATCAGTGCATACACATACTTCGGATGTTATAGTGGACGCATCTACACCCTTTCCTTTTACACATATTTCAGTGCTATTAGATTTTTTTACTCCATCGGTGCATCCCTTAGCTCCCATCCCTTCATCCTAATTTGGCATTTCTATTATTTAAATAAAGAGTACATGATAGCAAATGAGAAAATAGAAAAGAAAACATAGCCTGTGTTAGGATTGTCAATGAGCCGAGCTCAACTGCTCAAGTGAGCTTACCCATCTAGGCTCTAGCTTGCCTGCTGAAAACAAAATGAGCTCCTAAACTTACCATGCCATGCACTGCACACCCGGCTTTCATGGGGAAAAATAATGAGCAACAATGCATTGACCCAGGCACACACTATGCCACACATGACATGCTGCTTTTGTTGGGAAGTTGTTGGATGGCTGGTCCATTGGACTAGCATGGTGCTCTTGACCAGGGTTCAAAATTTCAGTTTTGCTATTCCTATCGGGAGGCACCGATAGGACCGAAATGTCCAAAACTGCAGTCCGAAATAATTTGATTCTTTGAAAAAAAAACTGGTCAATTTTGAAGTAAATTTGCTAAATTCACGAAAAAATTGAAAAATTCCAACAAATTTCGGGCGAAATAATTTCGTATTGAGGGGAGGGGGGGGGTCCGATGGACCCGAAATTTCGGAAATTTTGAACCCTGCTTTGGAATGGAAAATTTTAATGAGAGGGAAGGACCAAAGGCTGAGGCTTGCTGAGCTATCAAGCTCCGCTAGTAGGAACGCGAGCTCAGCATTCAGCTTGAGCCCAGTTTGAATCCTCGGCGAGTCAAGCTCGTGAACTAGGGGCTCCTTTGAATGAAAGGATCTATGGAGGAATTTCATAGGATTCAAATACTATAGAAAATTTTCCTATTTGGCCCTTTGATACAAAGGATTGGAACTTTTCAAATCCTATGAAATTCCTGTGGAATGTCAATTGCATGAAGATTTTGGAGGAAACTTAGCAGGAGTTTCAACTTCTTGAAAAAATTTCTCTGAGTCTCTCTCTCATCTAATTCCTATGTGTTTTCTCGTGGCCTAATCAAACGACCATTCCTATATTTTGCAATCCTCTGTTTTGTACCTGCATTCCTATCGAAATCCTGTGTTTTCCCTATTTCTCCGTCTTTTAAATCTTGCTTTTCAAAGGAACCCTAAATAGCTTTTTCATGGCCCTAGCCTGTTTGCATTCACGAGAGCATGGCAGACATATTAACAAGCAAGTTTCACAAAACCTTAGCTTTGTGATTTCACTGCCCTAGCCTGTGTGCATTCACGAGAACATGGAGAATATGCTAATTAGTAAAACATGTTGAAGTGCTATTATGGCTTCCTTAAAGTTGCACCCTTTTGTTTGCGCTTGAATTGACTTCTTTTTTGGTTGTATTGATGATTCTTTCTCCCTTGATGTCGCTGAACTGAACAGGGGTATTTCCAAGCGCTGTTTGGCTGCATAGAACGATTGTTGGCATCTCTGAAGGTGAAACATTTTGTGCTGCCAGCTGCAGATGAAGCGGAGTCTATCTGGACACAGCGGTTTGGATTCGTGAAGATAACCCAAGACGAGGTTGAAAAACGTTTTCATAGACTGTCACCGTGACGTGCGAGGCGTGTGTATCAATTGGGAGGTTGCACTGACAAATTTTGTGTTGTGCACTGCAGCTGCGTGAGTACCTCAAGGGTGGGCGAACAACCGTGTTCCAGGGAACATCAACCCTGCACAAGCTGGTCCCAAAATTGGATGGCTAGCTCTGTGAATATATGCATTGGAATGTGCAGGGAGCGTTGAGGCAGGTCCTTGCCACCCTGATATGAAGCGTGGTGAAGATAGGGACGGGACGGGACGGGAACCCTAAGATAAAAAATCCCTTCTGTGAAAATTAATGGGTGCGTCCCTTTTTGATATTTTTTATTTGTCAGTGGTGGAAAAGAATATCGGGAGGATGTGTTTTCTTGTTTATTTGTTTTTTTACATTTGCGGCAGGAGTTGCCTGATGTCGTGTGAGTGTGTGGTTAGTCTAGCTAGCTATTCATCATACTTCATGCAGTTGGTACTTGTTTTGTGGATAAATCTGTTGTTTTGCATACTTCCCTGCCTATTGTGATGCTTTTCCGTCGGATTCTGATGTTCTCCTGCCACTGTTGCTCTACAACCCCATCGGACCATTAGCGAAATTTTGAATTCTAAATTTTAATTTTAAATTGATTTTGGGGTATTTTTTATTGTAGTTTATTTTTATCATTTGTTTTTTTAAGCTAAGAATGCTTGTACAGAAGTTTTACCCATAAATTATATTTTTAATCAGTAACAAGATGATTACTCCACCTTAGCTTATAATAAATACTCCCTTCATTTTATAATATTATAAGTCATTTGACTTTTTTCCTAGTCAAACTTAAAAAAATTAGCAATATTTAAAAATATCAAATTAGTTTTATTAAATCTAATGTTGAATATTCTCTTATAATATGTTTCTTTTGTGTTAAAAAAACTACTATATTTTTCTATAAATTTGGTCAAACTTAGAAGTTCGACTAAGAAAAAAGCCAAACGACTTATAATATGAAAGGAGGTTATAATATGAAATGAAGAGAGTATAAGAGAAATGCTAAGGCTTCTAACTTCTGAGGTCCAGCTTGCCACGCCAGTGCCGTGCCTCCAGTACTTCACCTTAGTTGGGCCTATGCTCTTGACCTGACGTCATGTCCTATCTATACTTTGTAAGGGCATGGTCAATCCAAGCCAAGGCCGAGTCTAGTTCTAAACTTTTTCTTCGAACTTCTAACTTTTCCATCACATCAAAATTTTTCTACATATATAAACTTTTAACTTTTCCGTCACATCGTTCCAATTTCAACCAAACTTCAAATTTTGGTGTGAACTAAACACACCCTAAGCTATATCTTGTTTTACACAGTGCAGAGTAGCTCGAAGGGATAGCCCAACTTATCATGTCAACCCATATTATTTTCTATTTAAGCCCTTGTGTTTTTTAGATTATTTACATGTAAGTACAAATTTTGCACTTGGCACCCTGAAATCTAGAGAAAAAAGAAATCCAACCCCTCCCCAATCCTCTCCCTCACTCGTTCAACCCGTGTCAGCCGCCTCCGCCTCTCCTCTCCCCTCCTAAGGGGACGAGGACACGGACAAAGCCGACGGCAGTGTCGGCAGAAGAGGAACAAGCTCGGCCTTCTTTAGCCAACGCCACCGTCTCTCCCCTCTCACACCAGCGTCGCTGACTAGCTTCTCCACCAAATCTGCGCTGCCCTTCAAGATCCAGTGTCGTCGCTTCTCCCCCTTCTCTCTTGTCGGTAGATTTGGTGGTGGCTCGGGGCGACGAGGTCAGCTCGGGGCAACGAGGTCCACGGTGGCGGCGGATCGAGACGGCGAGGTCCACCGTGGCGAGAGAATCTACGGGTCCTTCTCCTCCCCCTTCCTCTTCGTCGCGCTCGTTTTCTTCCCCAATCCCATCTCCCGCACTGCCCTTTTCTTGACGTTGTTGCTCGGAAGTGCCACGATCGAGTTAGGCGACGTGCCTTGCATCGAGGTTGCTCGCGGAGTTCTGGGCGATGGGGACTGGCAGAGTTCCGGGTGACGCGGTGCGGAGATTTGCCAACCCCGCCAATGAGGAGGAGGGACTTGATTTTGGGGAAAGATTGGCTCGGAGTAGCACGCGCTCGACAGTGAGGCCGCCAGAAGTTTCCTTTTCTAGCATGAGGAAACCGTCCAGGTGAAAATTAAGATTATGCCATCTTCAAAAGTAGGTTTTGTCTGAATGCCATTATGCAAAAGGATTTGAATTAACCCTTGATAAAATGCTATTTTGGACAAAATTACCCTCGCTCCTTCCATCTTCCTTCAGCACCATGAATGAACTGAGCGAGCTCCTTCCAATGGTAAAAATTATTAAGTATTTTGCCTAGTACCATCATAAAAATTATTGAGTGGTAAAATATCACTAATCTCGCAAATAATGATATGCAACTCATGTATCTCTGCAATGGTATTCCCTCTGTCCCACCAAATAAGGCACAGTTAAACTTGGTACCAGTCTTCAAAACTAATCTTTGACTTTAAATTTCTTATATACTATAATATTTATATCAACAAAATCATGATCATATGAAAGTAAATCCAAATGTTAATCTAATGATACTATTTTCATCAAACAAAATAATTACTGGTCAAATATTTAAAGAGTTGAATCTTAGAGTGCATGTGTGCCTTAATTAATGGGCCAGAGAGAGTATTGTTTGAACTATCTCAAATATCCATCACTAGTACTTAGCATCACTGATACATAACTAGTATCAGCACTGATACCTACATGTATCAATACTATTACGTGAGAGGTATCGTTATTGGTACATGGAGATATCGTCTAACATGTATCATCACAGGTACTTTACACATATCACTGATATCAGGTATCATTATGATACTTACAATTTACAAATGTCATGACTAATAAGTATCAACATTGGTACCTACATGAATCGTTACTAGTACCTAATTGGTATAATCACTGGTACATGCAAAATATCAATGGTACCTGACAGATATCATAACTACGGTTATCATCATCGGTAACTGCAGATATCATCATCAGTACATAACGTGCATCATCAATAGTTTTGCGAGTATCAAATACATAACATGGAGGCATCAAGAACCAATTAGAATTTATGAAGAGCAGATGAAAGAGAAGTATACCCATACTAAGAAAGCTAAAGGTCTTCACTTTCCTACCAGCTAGCCCAAGAAAACAAGCTAGCTAGCTCCACCCATTTCTCCAATGAATTAGCCCGGTGTGCCACTCAATCGAACGGCCCAACGAGGCACTCGACTATAAATGGGTTAGTCTGGTCAGCTAGTACGTGTGGCGCACGAGGTAGGAGGGGTGTGGCACGAGCAAGAGCGATGAGCGAAATGTAAGGAGCCGAGGAGTCCGCGTATATATGCAATACTGGTTATACCATCGGGGCAGTGTCCCTTTATCTACCTCTTCTGCAAGAAGGCATTATGGAAGCAGTGTCCCTTTGAATTTCCATAATATTATGTCTAGTGTTGGATATTTGGTCATTTTCCTTTAAGAAGGATATTCTCCTACATTTTTATACTTTGTAGGATGAATGGAAGTATCTCTTCCTCAGTTTTTCTTGGTTAAAACATTTGCAAACATTTAATATGTTTTGTTCTTTATTTTAACAAAAATGCTTTAGCTGTTGGGCATTGCCTAGCGGTTTTCTTTTAACATAAATCAAATATATTTAGAACCTAGATTATCCAAATAAAACCATTGCAACAATATTAATGTAGTATCTTTGCTAAGACTCAGAACAAGGTTGTAAACTAATGGAAAACCAGCAATTGCGGAGGGTTTTGGACCTAGATTTTCGTAGCACAAGATGTTTTTAGATAATGGGGGAAAATCCCACCCTTTGCTTCATCAAAGGCTAGAGCTAAATTATTACATATTTCATAGCTAAGATGAGTACACTTTATTCTGTTATATATTACAAATACAGGTGCAACATGTATTAGCCCTAGCATGCCTGCACAAGAAATATACATCAGCCTAGCTAGGTTGCTTTTATTACTCATCGTTACTGGTATTAGGGTTTCTATTAACATCATTAGCACTAACAACTTTACTTAATTGATTTCAACCACTCTTAATATGTAGTAATGATATTTAATGGCCATGTCCGCCACCACCCCCGTAACCTGAGCCATGACCTTCTCCATATCCGCCTGTTCCACCGTTGTAACTCCCTCCTCCCCCACCGCCACCCGCACCACCACCTCCACCACCAGGACCACCACCGTAACCATATCCTTTGCCATAGCCTGCACCATACCCGTATCCTGAGGCTCCACCACCTCCTCCACCACCACTGCCGCTGCCACCACCTCCATTTACACCTCCTCCTGAGCCATAACCTTCACCAAAGCCAGATCCATAGCCACCGTTGCCATAGCCAGATCCACCACCACCCCCTCCTCCATGACCTCCACCTCCACCTTGGCCCCCATAATCATAGCCTGAACCATAGCCACCACCATACCCTGAACCCATGCCACCGCTTCCATAGCTGCCGCCACCACCACCTCCGTAGCCACCACCGCCACCACCTCCATTGCCAGAACCATAGCCATAACCATAGCCATAACCCTGGCCGTATCCACCATTGCCTTCTCCTCCTCCGCTGCCATACCCACCTCCACCTCCATAGCCACCTCCGCCAACACCTCCATTGCCAAAACCATATCCTGAACCATAGCCATAAACATGGCCATATCCACCATTGCCTTCTCCTCCTCCGCTGCCATACCCACCACCTCCACCACCAATACCAGTCACAAAGATTGGGGCCCTTGCGGCAGTAATAAGTTGGGCTGTGAGCAGGAAAAGGAGAGCGACAAGTGAAGTTTTGGTGTTAGACATTGGGATCGTAGGACGCATGTATTTAGTTTCCTTTCTGTCCGATTTGATGTGGTGAGAGAAACCTTGAGATAGGTTGGATGTATTTATAGGCACCTCTCTTACATATATTGCATATGTAATTCAATTGGAGAGTGCAATAATACTACATGAATATGTATATTTATTTTTCTGATGATAACTGAAATAATTAACGTGGTAATGCTAGCAGAACTACACCTGCTACGCATATCAACAAATCGAGCCTGTCCTCGTCTTACCTAACGCCGGCCACTTAGTTTGGATCTGAATCTAAATATTTTGGCATAATACATATATACTAATTGACTTTGAGCACGTACGGTTGGCAACATACAATTAATAATCGAGTTCCAGGATTGAGTGAGTGTGGTTAATTAATACTCCAGGTGTTATGATTATTAGTATGTGGCGGTCGACTCCACCACTGATGCTATACTCCATATAGTACTAGCTAGTGGGGTGCAGTGGGTGGTTGTCGCAGCAGCTGGTAGTAGCGTACATCGTTACTGCGAGCTAGCTAGCACCTGGTTGGTCACCAATGGCAATGACCATTCATCAGCTGGTTGGAGTACAATTTCGTGTTTGTCAGCTGACCTATTTTTGTTAATTGAGGTTCGTTTTGAGACGCTATATCATCAGATCATAGAGTTATCTTGACATGACAAAACCATAACGAAAATAGAAAAAACCGAGAAACATTTTCCTATCAACCATAAGCTTGCATATATAGTTCCCTTCTCTTCTGTAGTTGTAAATTATAGAGAATTCTACTCATGACTAGTTTATCGAACCAAAAACATCTTTCACTATAGAGAAGCAGCAAACGACCAACTCATTGAGATTAATACTTACTAATTAAGAACATGCAGGAGACGATTTTTTACACCATTAAGCTCACTTAGGCAAACGGATGCAGCTGGTGACGGATAGCTACAGTACTAATTAACAAGATGACGGATCTACTGGACCAGTCTTCGGCTGAGGCTGCATATGCATGTGATGAGGGCATACTCTCTCTGGCTCCCCTTTGGACCATAGGTTCCACAGTTCTCCTCTTTTCCACCCAAGTGATATCAGCGCACCTGACAGACATATATAAAGAGGTTAGTTCAATCCATAAACTCATTAGGCTCCAGGGGGAGAGATAGGTTAGGTAGTTAATTACCAAGTGTGAAGGGCACTATGTAGAGAAGTGCAGGTTGGCCATGTCCGTCCATAAGGTTCAAGGCGACATATGTAATAAGGAGTCCTTGATGTGGGCAAAAAGTTCAGCAAATTAATCCCTCACAGCACATAATAGCTTTAATACAATAGCTTAAATAAGACGGATGCACAGATAAATGCCTCTTTTTTTTGTCTCAAGTAATAGTTGCGTGGACCAGCGCTGTAACTTACCAGAACCATAGGCCACCATTGACCACAAAAAGTAACCAGTTTGCAAGCTTTTCTTGGCAGCCCAATCATATCTGGAAAAAGATTAATATTTTGAAAAAATACTGTTAGCAGTCATATCTCTAACATGCTTGCTTGTATCCACATGTAAGAATAGACCTTTTCTTTTTCTTTGCGAGACTAACCTTAATGCAAATGCAACTAACAGCCCAGGTAGAAGGATGTCACCGAATCCAATGATGCTGTATCCTCCCCATGGATCAAACATTCGTGGAATTTTTAGTAACATGGGGACGCCGTCTTCATCAGTCTTGTCACCACGAGCTACCTTTGAGAAGCACACCAGCATAACCAACTTAGCTTAAACAATGAGATCACCAATTACCAGAAGTCTAGAATAAATTTCCACAAAACTTACCACGATCATCACGCTCTCATGAAACCATCTCTTGGAGACAAACACCCAGAAGATGTCATAAAAGAAGGCACAGCTGAGGAGAACTGAACCCACCTGTTCATGGCCTCAGTTACAAAGATAACTTGAACAACCACGCTAAAGTAAAATGAAAACTTGCAATGGAGCTTAACATCCATCATGTAGAAAGTCAAAAGTCAAGAGCAGCTAGATTACCTTGAGGTTAGGTACTCTAACAATTTGGATAACAGTAATTATCAGTGCAATACCCTGACAATACAAAGCCCTGATGTCAATTGATGTAGCAGTTGGTTACATTAGAACTCATTTAAAATACTACAGGTCTACAGCTAGTTGCACGCACAAGGATATCTTGTCCAATCCAGGCATAGGTGAAATGACGGTGAACAGCCCAAAGAACAGCAAATACAATGCAAAATGGGGAAACTGCAAGAGTAAGGTATGAAACAGCTCCAAAGAATGGCACTTTAAAAAAGGATTCTGAAGCAGCTCTAAACCACCTGGAAGATTCAATCACTTTCAGTCAGTAATAATAAAATTCATCAGCTGAGGAGTTAAGAACAAATTCTTGATTCAAATAAACTCTGACGCAGCTTCACTATACCTTGATAATAGAGCCACTAGGCATGTTTGCAGGCCCTGCATATGCAAATATAAACAACAGCATTAGTTTAAGGAAGAAAAAGCAGCGAGGTTGCTTAAGCGGCAGTTTGCATAACAAGCTGGCAAAACAATATTAGTTTCACTGCAGTATTCACTGACTATCCTACCTAGTCACTTAACAACAGTACTTGTACTATTAATAAAGACAAAGAGGAACTGATACTATTTACTGTTTAAGCAGCACAAACTTTTTAAGTTACTGAAAGGAAAGTAAAGTCAGATGAAACCACACCTCAACACCACCGATGCAAAAAATTACCACCAGTAGCTCCACAAACCAGGAAGACATCATCTTGTAAAGCATTATTAAGAAGCATGACGCGACCACTACAAACATTATGGCTGATGCCACATTGATATATATCATGCCACTAGAACCTCCATTCTCAACATTTAGTAAAACTTCACGTCCGTCCTTTACAATTAGTGCATTTGTCAGTCCTCCATTACAGGTAGAATAGGTGAAAGCTAAGTGTCATGGCATTAACGGATCAGAACCTTGAGGAGCTTCTCTTGTTCACAAAGTGCTTCTCTAGCACTCCATGCGGACCAGTATGATGCACAAAGGACAGTACCAACAGCCATAAGCCAAAGGAATACCTCTGCAGTATCAACTACAGGACGATCTGGAGAGTATTGCTGCACAGAAACTAAGGGAAGATACATGGTTAAGTCACTAAGATATTTTAGATTGAACAAATAGCCAGATTCCATGCCAAAGAGAATTAAAAAAAAACATTCTCTCGCATGAAAATGGAAGTATAGGTGCCCACAGTGAGTTAACGAATTACCTGAGTTACCACTGGTAAGAACCGTATGTAAAGCGAAGCCAGCATCTCTTGGAAGAAGAACTGCAGGTATATTTATATCAAGATCTGTTTCATTCTTTTCACAGACCATCTTGTACAGCTCTGCGAGATAGAAGCATCACATAATTCACAGGTGAACCTTTTATATTAGTCAACAAATGTAATTTGTAACAGAGGACTTCAAATATAAATGCATGTGCTCAATTGCTCATAACCATAAATAGGCACTTTCAAAACAAACAAGCAAGAGAAGAGGTTTTGGGGTGGGGGTAATATAAAAAACTAAATACTGGATGCCACCACATTCTACACTTAATGTGATCAAAGAACAAAAACAAGAATGTGAAATCAATAGTAATAAAAAATAAAAGTGCATACATGAACATTCGCAATTAGAAAGTGCAACGCATAGATAGGTACATACCATAAGGGCCAAACTCAGTTAGAAAGATAAAATGAGCTTAGTGGAAGCAAAAAAAAAAAGTGTTATGTGCAAGGTATGGGAAACAACAGTTGCATGAGAGCTTTCAGAAAATCCTAGAGTCATGTTAGATAGGAAAATTGAACTTTGTGGCAATAAAAAGGTGATAAATGCAAGGGATGGGAAATTATGAGTCATTCTAAGTTCCGACAAACAAGGATACACCTCAAATAATTCCCACAAACAAGGGTACACCTTAATAGTTACATGAGGAGTTACCGAAGGAACATAGCAAGAATCATATGTAAAATCGTACACCAAGAAAGATCATAACTTACAGATAGAAAGATAACATACCATGGACATGGTTTATGATTATTATACCAGAAGCACCAGCAGCTTCTGCAAACTTTGCTTTTTTCGTGAACTTGCATTTCCCTCTTTGGACTAGAAGAATATCTCCAGAAACCTATAAAGTGGAGGATGCAATCACAAAGATACAAAAGAGAGGGAGAATGAAAATAACTGTAACTTATTCCAGAAGAGAAACCTTTTCTTTTGGAGAAGTGCAACAATCAATAGGATCTGCCAACATAAGTCTAGTTCGATTTGCATGTTTCTCCTTGGACACTATTTGCGGGCCAAACCGAGCACCAACACCAACATACTCATCATCCTCTTTGCCATTGACCCAACTTTGCACTTTGACCTTAATTTAATGGGACAGAAGACAAAATGATCAGAGAGAGTACTGACCAGAAAAGAAAATTATGCAAGTACAACATAATTTATGTTTCACATTGTACAGGACTAATACAGGTGGTGTGCAACACACGAACTACTGGAATTAATTGAGACTTAATACAGAAATTGATTCAATTCAAAAGGACATGTGGTGCAGAGAACTAGATATAGGCCAAATGGCAGTGAGAGCCGTGAGCTCCTCCTAGAACATGAGTTGTGTGTTTTAAAATATTTTTAGTTAGAGTATGGGTATTGATACTCTAACACTATGCGGTGCACTTTGTGTTTTCGCTATTATTTCACTTGTGAGTTGCAACACACGACTGTGGTGCAGGAGCTATGTTGCATTGTCTTTTGCGTGCACATGCAAGGATGTCATATCACCAACAATTTCAACATGAATTCATCTCCATGAACTTCCAACTTGTCCAAGGTACATACTGCCTACCAGTCCCCTCCATTCGCCTTGCAGCGAAAGAGAGCGGTGTTGTGTAACCTCTGATGGTAACTTGATGGCCTGCTCGGAACATTAGTGATCTAATTTCTAGGGAGTGTACTATATGCCTTGCTTGCTGCCACATCACTCCATCAACAACTTCAATATCCACATTGCACAGCCACAAAGAGTCTCAATAGGCTATGGTTATGTTTTGTGTATTTATGCTGCACGACCTAGAATGATGGTTAGTCTTTAGTCTGTAGTACTAGCACGCATTCTGTTTCCTGTTAGTCTATCATTTTGTAGGCATGGTTATCTGTATGAAACTGAATTAATAAGGTCCATGTTAATTTTTACCAACAAGAAACTGATTGCGCCTAGAGATGTAGACAGCTTGGTAAGATGATCACAGAAACCAAAAAAAAATATAGGAGCAAGTGGAATACAGGCAAATTTACACATAATGAACCAGTGGATTAGAAGTAGAACCGGGTTGGATGCAAGAAGTCGTGGTGGTAGAATGCGTATCCAGTGATGCCAAGATGCATATGTAGCTTGAGATTGCTACTGTGTAACTGGTTCAACAGTCGGGTCAGTTAAGAAATACTCCAGATTAGCTCTAGCTATGAACCTGAGTGAAGCAGAGCAATAGGGTACAGTACTAGGGTAGGATTAGGAAGCAGGCTGACCGCAGCCTACCCTAGAGTCCTCACTGAAATTGCTAAGGTCGGTGGCGGTGGGTGAATGGAATCCAGAGAGGAAGAAAGAGAAAGAGGAATTGGAAAGCAGCCCAACCAGGATGAAGTCGTTGGAGCATCCTGGAATCTTGGGGGCCTCGTCGTCGTGGTGAACGATGTCGCCGCCGGCCGCAGCCCCAGCGAGCGCCGACGCCATCAACAGCGCAAAAACCGCGGCGGTGGCGGCGGCCATCTCACTCTACCCTGCCCGCCGATGCCGATCTGTCGTGTCGATCACACACAGATCCCTTTCCTCTTCCACCCACACCCACACACCCACACCCACACCCACACCCAGCTTAATTTGCACTCTAGTCCCTGCCCCTTCCTGTGCTTCTTGGCCTTCCCCAATTTCTTCAAAATCACTGCTACCTCTGCAGTCGTAGATATCCGTGTCTAACGTTTTACCCTTCGTCTTATCTAAAATATTTTTTTTATTTATCGATCACCTTCTCTAGATTAGCATGAGATGCATTAATATTTTCTTCTCTTCCGTCCCGGTTAACATGATCTTATTGTGCCATGGGCCACGCCCCCTCTTCCTACGCGTTCTTCTTTCCCTCTATTTCTATCGTCATCGTCTTGCTCCCGTCTTTAGCTCTCGTGAGAATCTCCATACCTTCTCTCCTTCTTCGTCTCCAACAGCTCCGTTGCCCAATTCGTCACCGATATCCACCTCCTAACCACTCAAGCCTGCCATCACATTGCCCGCCTTGCCTCCCCGCTACACGCGTAGCCTATCATCAGACTTTTAATTCTCATAGCTTCCCTCTAATGCCATTTCCTTTCATCCAGCCCATTGCCCCATGGGTGGACCAATTGTGGGAAATGTTTTAGCAAACCATATGCAACGTGGAAGTTAGTTGTGTTTAATCAAAGGATCTGAGATAGTTGCATCTTCCATACTTCCATTGACTAAGAGAAAGCCATTTTGGCTATTCTGCCATTGTTTTGATTATAGGTGTAAAATCAAACAAGCTTAAAACGAACAGATAATAATAATGTAGTTAGTTGGAGAAAGGCTGTTGAGTTTGGCGGTATACTGACAGACACTCTGCTTCTGTAGAGGCCCAGCGTGTTGAAAGGTTGAATGTGCTTGAAACCAATCCGAATTCCTGATCTATCTAATACATAGGGAATTAAAGCATATGTTAAATTAATACGTTTAACTGGTTTCCATGGCAGGCAGCATCAGAATCTAAGCACAGTTGACTTACAAGAGAATTAAGCACAACACAAACATACATTTTGGTGGGGGTAGTACAATGCGAGTCCCCTAACTACACTTAATCAAGCAGTGAGCACACGGGTCTAGCAACCTGAATCAGGTTTATTAAGGTTTTCCATGCTTACAAACGTATAGTCGCACACTAATTGCTAGACCCCGAATGTTACCATTAGCTTTTCATCAGTTCACAGTGCACCCCTTGAGCATTCTTAACATATCAAAGGTTCAGCTACTTCATATCCATCTCCCCTGAGCCCTCCCTCAATCTTGGGCTGCATCGCTTCCTTCCCCAAGTGCTTCTTTCTCCTTTTGTTGTTCCACTGCTCCAGAAATAGTTCAACATATGCGTAAATAAACAAACCAAGCATGCATACCAGACACCTAACAAAATGATGAGCTAAATGGACGGATCACACAAGTTTCTGCAATCTCACAATACTCACATGCAATCTCAGCCAGTGCTTTCTGCGTGCGCTTCTCAAGTTTGTCCATCCTCTTCTGCACATCTCTTTTCAGATCCCAATTTGGATTCTTTGGAGCTATGTTTCCAAAGGGGTTCTGCACAAGAATAAATAATGTTGACAGTATTGTTGCTATGTATGGCATTTGGTAAGTGTGTTTATACAAATAATACCACAATACTAGTACCTCAACTTGCTTTGGCTCTGTAGTTTCAGCAGAAATTGGATCCTCAAACTTTGGGAGGGACACTGGAGCCACCTTACCACCCCGAAGTTGCTCATCATGAGGAAGGTAGTTTCTGAACTTCATGGCTGGCATATCACTGCATCAGAAACATTGCAGAGCTATGAATAGTATACTATACAGCAAATAATAAGGCCAGCAAGCCACCCAACATAATAAGAAGCAAATTTAGAGCCTATGGTCAAGCCAATACTCAAAGGAACTTTTATCTAAACAACCTGCCATGTAAGTTATCCACCGACCGATTTTAACAGGTCTAAACATCATGCCTTTGCAATTAAAATTATAACTAGTTACATCCAATTAAGTTTGCACCAGAATCACATGCGGAATTCAGTGAATGACTAGAGGATGTCAGAATGATTGATTACATACAGAGTATACAATGCAAATATGAGTGGGTATGTGATGCGCTCCTTGCTCAAGTATGTTGTGTTCCAGGTGAACTCACCCATCATTTTGAACCTCCTCAGATTCGTCAGTGGGGTTAATGTTCTCCTTTGAGGCCTCCTCAGGTGCGTCCAGAGGAGCTGGTAAAGTTGGATGCTCCGCTTGTTCTGGTGCTGTCTCACGGTTCCCATTTCTGAATGCAGTCAATGAGCATGGCAATCAGATACATGAACCAGGTCAAGCGACAAAGACATACATTTGCTTAAGTTTATCAGTTATTATAATTTTTAGAGCAGCAAACTAGTTAGGTGTAAATATGATCAAAGTATGACGACATCATGGATAAAAAGCATGATGGCAAGGGGCAGCTGGTTGCTAGTACGTTTCCATTTTGTTCAAGTGTTGAAAGGAATGAGGATGCAGCAGCAGAGTGGTTCAATTGAGATACAGTTGATGTTAGGAAAACAAATAAAATGAGAGAGAGATAAGAGCAAGCAAAAAATGGCATATGTAGTAGTTGGGGTTTGCCAAGACAAGCGAGTATTGAGTTGCATGCACCATGCACCGACCAGTTCAACCCAAAAGCTTAAGCTGATGAGAAAAGGCGGGCAATTCACTTTATATTCCAACCTCCCCCCCCCCCCCCCCTCTTTTACCCGAGGCCCCCTCAAGCCTCTATCGTGGAATAGAAGTGGGCTGCAATTTTTATTTAATTGCGCGCCAGCCAGGATTCAAACTCAAGACCTCTGGCTCTGATACCATATTGAGCTGCATGCACTGACCAGTTCAACTCAAAAGCTTAAGCAGATGAGGAAAGACGGGCAATTCACTTTATATTCCAACAGCGAGTGATAGTCATGCATGCAGA
Source organism: Oryza glaberrima (assembly GCF_000147395.1). NCBI lineage: Eukaryota > Viridiplantae > Streptophyta > Magnoliopsida > Poales > Poaceae > Oryza > Oryza glaberrima. The sequence goes on along the minus strand of NC_068331.1, from coordinate 29,197,447 downwards.
TATCGATTTGTAGAGCAAAGGAGATTGTTGTAGGCTTATGGCTTGGCAGTACATGTAAAATTAGGGTAAGTGGGAATTTTTTTTCAGCTGTAAAAGAAGCACAGTATAGAATGTCTTGACAGTAAATCTATAGGATTTGGATTTGATTAGTAGTACTATACTAGTTTGATACGCCCTAACTAGAAAAGGAGCGCAAGCAATATACTAGATAGATACAGATATACTAGCAGGGAAGAAAAATGAAGAAATAATAATAATAGTAATGAGACAAGAAAATAGAAGATGAATCACTACTCTACTACGAGTGGGGACTGGGGAGTAGAGATTGGTTTACTGGTGGTGTTGTCCTTGTCCGGCGGCGGCGGGGTCGGGGGTGGAGAGGAGGTCCTTGGCAGCGCGAAGGGCACGCAAGCGCTCGCGGCGGGCGGCAGCGTCTTCCATATCGGAGTCGGAGGGAATCGATCTGTGTCTGTGGGCGGCGGCGCCACGGCGAGGCGAGGTCAGGCGGCGGCGAGGCGAGCTCTGACGTGCGTGGAAGGGAAGACGAATCCGACGGAGATATATTGATGGGCTTGTGTTGGGCTGGATCAAATTTTTCTTCTTCTTTTTAAAATTTAAACATATTTTTTTAAAAGAAATTTAATTTATTTATTTAAATGGGAAATAAGTCCACCTGGACTTCCTTAACTAGTGGCCGAATATGTTTCGTATACCTAAATTACAATATCGGATATTTTGACCCTCTGACTATTAAACCGGTGTAATTTGACTCTTAGCGATTTTGAAGGACGGTTTCGCTGATGTGGCATTTTGACCTAGTCTAACTAGCTAGGTCAGCACGTGGGGCATGCACGTCAATGACCCTTATCTTTCTTGTCTTCCTTCCCTTTTCCCTCCTCACTTTTCCTCTCCATGGGAAGCAACAGGGCAGCGATGTGATGCTGTGACGGCAAGCCGCGCCGGCGCAGTCCTCCAAGTGCTTGCCCATGGTGAACCCTCGCCATCGAGTCCGTCGGCCGACCACGATGGGGGAGAAGACAACATGGAGTGGCAACGAGGCTCCCCTTCCACGCAACGGGGCGGTGGCGGTCGGCATTGGTGAGGCTAGCCTTAAGGCCCTCGTTGCTGGGGTTGAGAGCGAGGCCTTTCTATAGATGGCCAAAAGGCCCGAGGCCCGACGGCCTGGCCCATGGCACGGCATTTTGGCCCGGCCCAAGCACGGCACGGCCCGACGGAGGTATGGCCCGTGCCAGCCTCGCCCGACCACCGGGTCGTGCCTGGGCCCCTCCACTGGCACGTTGCGCCGGCCCGGCACGACCGGTCGGCCCGGCACGATGGGCCGGCAGCTAGGCCCGATACACAAAAAAAATAGGGGAGTAAAAATAGACATATTATATGCCATGGACAAAAGAATAGGGATCTAAAATAGACTTTTTTTATCTATACATATGTCAGCTGAAGAGGAGGGACAGAAAATAGACTTATTTTAGCTATACATATGTCAGCCCAAAGAGGAGGAAGGGAAAATAGACTTTATTTTAGCTATACATATGAAATAGCCCAAAGAGGAGAGACGAAATATAGACTTATTTTAAAAAGGCCCGATGGGCGACCCATGCCTTCGGGCCGGCACGGCCGACAGCTGGTGGGCCGTGTCTGGGCAGGAGGTGCAGCCCATGGGCCGGCACGGCCCGGCACGAAGTGCCTATCGGGCCGTGCCGGCCCGATGGCTGCTGGGCCGTGCCCTGCCGTGCCTGGGCCGTGCCCTGCCGTGCCTGGGCCGGGCCAGGCCGGGCGAGCCCTTTGGCCATCTATAGGCCCTTCTCATAGGCTACGATGGCACTTGCGGCGTCACCGAGGGACAAGGTGGATGGCATGAGTATCCCTTTGCCCAGTCAGGCTTCAACTCGATAGTCTTCTCGGCATCGACGAGCACCTTAGAGTTGTGGTGGACCAAGGCGAGTGCGATGGAGCGGTTGGAGTAGAGAGCAGGGTCCCCCAGGTCGGAGCATCGTGGGTTGGTGAAGTGTCACGCCACCTCCTGAAAAGCGGCTGGCTGAGAAGATCGTATTACCCTTCGCCTTCGCCTCGTCGGCCATTACACGCGGCAGCAGCCCTCATGGACCCTTTTCGGAAGCTTCTGGAAGGGGTCCAAGAGGGCCTACCTCTACAGCGCTGCACGAGCTCTACCTCAGTGGCGGCCACCACCCTAGGGTCGTGGTTGCACCGCCCTCTTGGCCACCACCGAGCAAATCCGACCAAGGAAGAGGCAGCAACCATCATCCTCACAACTCATAGTTGTCACCGTAGTATTTTCTTGAGTTCAAGCTCGTTGGGGAGAGGGGCAGCTGTGTGACAGTGGTAGGGAGTGTCATCGCCGACGACGGGTCCGTACGAGCCTGCCATCGACCCATCGTCTGCTCGCTATGGCGGCAGCATGGGGTCGCGTTGGCCTCTCCACGCCACATAAAGTAAAGAGGAAAGAAAGGGAGAAGAGAGGAGAAAGAAGAAGTTGCGCTGACATGTAGGATGACTCAACAGGTTGGACCAAGTCAAATTGCCATGTCAGTCCTCCAAAACCGCCGAGGGAGTTAAACTACACAGTTTTAATAGTTGAGGGACGGTCGAAATGTCCGATATTGCAGTTTCGGGAGACCGATCAGATCAGATTCGGCTACTAGTTAAGGGAGTCAAAGTGGACTACAGATTGGCCCAGCTCAGCTCAGCCCAGCCCAGTTAGGGTGGGTGGAGTAAATAATAATATAATAATAAAAAAAGTCGTAGGACACGAGACGACACTATGCACCTCGGCCGCATCGCGATCCAACTCCACGCCTCCGCGCCGCTTCTCTTCAGCCGCCGTGCAACTGCAACTGCACTTGTCCTCCCACATTCGCGGCGGGCCGCCTTCGCCATGGCCGCCACGCCGCCGGTGGCCAGGAAGGTGCCGCGGGAACTCGCCCAGCACGGCGACGTCCGCGTGGACAACTACTACTGGCTCCGCGACGACTCCCGCTCCCACCCCGACGTCCTCGCCCACCTCCGTGCCGAGAATCTCTACACCGCCACCATCATGTCTGGTATGCTTCCAATCCCCTCCCTTACTAGTTTTCGAGTACCTAATCATATCCTGCTAGATCGATCAATCTTCCTCCTCCTTAGCCGCTGTTGCTTTCACTCCCAAATTTCAATCTTCTACACACTGCGCTTGCTGCATTTTGATAAGTACCACCAAGGATTTTATATAGAATAGCAGTTAGCTATTGAGTACCCCCTCAGTCAAACGCTGGTCGCATCTTGGTCAACCCGCCTGCTGACTTGCTACAATCCCATCTTGGTTGTTTCTACTGTCGGTTGTGTTTGCAAGAGTGCAGTAGTAAGGACTATAAGTTTCGGCAATTTCTTGATGGTAACAACCAACAACTTTCCATGGGAGAAAAACCAGCGGATGGTTTTCTATAGGAGGACGAGGTGCGATCAGGGGTGCGCCTATGTGAGGTGGGGGAGGGAAGGGGATGGGCGTGCGTGTGCTCGGATCGGAAACATTGGGAGCACGATGGTAGACCCACGTAGGGAATGGGACGGGAATAAGAACATGGATATCAGACAACCAACCACCTTACTTAAAACTAATCAAATCATGTCCAATCAAGGTCAAACCCCTAAGTGGACGCATCATCCATCTTGTGAAAATTGTGCAGTAACACTAGTGCTTGAACATAATAACAACCTATACATTTTGTACTAACTGAGCGTGTTACTACAATTCTATGATGGCGTTACTGCGAAAAGAGAGGGGAGTATGTAGATGGAGGGAAGCTCTGGTTTTCTTCAGGAGAGGGAGGGAGGCTGGTTTTCATGGGAAGAGAGAGATCGAGAGAGGAAAGAGCAGATTGACCGTGAGGGGGAGAGAGACCAGGATTACATTTACTTTGTTACTGCACACTAGTTATATTGTTACTTTATTTATTTCACTATGTTACTACGGGGTTGTAGTAACACATAGTAGTAGTATAATTGGCGGTAACGTGTGAGACTAAATACTATAGTTTAGGACTTGTTAGTTGGTGCACACGGGGATTAAATGGCAGCGTGTCTCATGTTGCGGCAATAATATATAATTCACATGGTGATGTTACTATAGTTGAGTCTACTACAGATATGCGATAGTGCAGTAACATGGTTTGAAGTGTACAATAACAACCATCACAGTGTAGTTACTACATGTTGTGTCAAATATTACAGCGATTAGCACGTACCGTATGAATGGAGGAGTTAAAATTTCACTAACAATCATCTAGCAGAAGTGATCATAATAGGTTAGTGCTAGTGGACTTGAGTTGAAGGTCAATTCCCTTGGATGCAAATTTTTAATTTGTTTTTTCTCTCCCAATAGAAAATAATCTTGGAATGGGAGGGACAGAGAAAGGTCGTGAGAGAGGGGAGTGTGCGTGATTGAGGGAGGGATCAGGGGAAAGGCGCTCGGGATCGGAGGAGAGGGAAGTGGGCTCGGGAGGGAGAGGCGGGCCCGCCAGGCATATCGGGGGAGAGGCGGAAGCGCGCGCAGGAGAGGTGGGCCGGCCGTGCGCGCTCGCGGGGCGATCGGGAGGGAGAGGCGGGCCCGGGTGCGCTCGAGCAACGTGAGATTGGGAGGGAGATGTGCAGTCCAGGGAGGGAGGAGGGTACAGAATAGTTGTGGGTGTAAAATAGTTATCAGGAGGGAGATGGATGGATGTATGGGTTCATTATATTTTCTGTTTCTCTCTCTTGTGGTGACTTTTGTGCTGACCACCAGTGACTCTCTTTAGATGTCAAGAACCTCGAGGATGAAATATATGCTGAAATTAGAGCAAGAATCAAGGAAGATGATATAGGAGCGCCTCTTCGCAAAGGCCAGTATTACTACTATAACAGAACACTGACTGGCAAGGAGTATGTGCAACACTGCAGGCGTCTCGTGCCAACTGATGCTCCTGTTACAGTCTATGATGTCATGCCCACAGGACCCAATGCTCCTCATGAGCATATTATTTTGGATGAGAATGTAAAGGCCGAGGGCCATGACTACTATAGCATTGGGGCTTTCAAGGTATATCTTCCTCCTCTTGTGTGTAAGAGACTCATTACTCCTCCTATGCATGTGCCTCTACAACCTCTCTTATATTCATTTCAGGTCAGTCCTAATGGTAAGCTAGTTGCTTATGCACAAGACACTAAAGGTGATGAAATTTACACTGTTTATGTTATTGATGCGGAGAGTGGAAAATTTGTTGGCCAACCACTTGAAGGAATTACTTCTGACATTGAGTGGGCTGGTGATGACCACCTTGTTTACATAACAATGGACGCCATTCTCCGCCCAGATAAAGTGTGTGAGCTCTTCTTCTCACCCCTACATGACATTTGTCTTGGTACAAGGTGTATATACAAGGGAACATAATAAAAATAAGGAAATATCGTCAGTTCACTAACAAATTGCATTTCTCTAGAAATAATTTTTAGAAGTCTTCGTTTCATTATCATATTAGTGCTACTACCCAGGTCGTCATTGCTCTCTCAAGCTATTCATTGCACAACTGTGCGAAATATCGTCAGTTCACTAACAAATTGCATTTCTCTAGAAATAATTTTTAGAAGTCTTCGTTTCATTATCATATTAGTGCTACTACCCAGGTCATCATTGCTCTCTCAAGCTATTCATTGCACAACTGTGCGAATTGTTTCGCCTTTCATGCTAAAATATTTTATTTTACTTCTTTTTATAGGAAAAATGAATCTGCCCTTCTTCTTAGATATTTCTCCTAGGATTTCTATTTGCAATCCCTGTTCAAGATATGCTAGTGATCTGTTCAGACTATTCATTTATGCCAAAGTCTGTAGAGACTCTCTTGTTGTTACAGTACCAAATGTTGGTACTACCATCAAGGCTGACAACTGTTCCTTTCCTTTTTTTGCACTGTGTTTTATATTTATGTTGACTTGATCCCTTTATTGTGTGGCCTTTTGCAGGTATGGTTGCACATGTTAGAGTCTAATCAGTCAGATGATATTTGTTTGTATCATGAAAAAGATGACATGTTTTCACTTGGCCTCCAAACTTCTGAAAGCAAGCAGTATTTGTTTGTTGAATCTGGAAGCAAAAACACAAGCTTTATATTCTACTTGGATATATCCAAACAAAGCAAGGAGCTTGTGGTTTTAACTCCTCGTGTTTATGGTATTGATACAACAGCCAGTCATCGTGGAAACCATTTCTATATTAAGAGGAGAAGTGAGGAATTCTACAACTCTGAGTTGATTGCTTGCCCATTGGATAATGTAGCTGAGACCACTGTCTTGCTACCACACAGAGAAAGGTAGTCTAATTGTCATTTAAGCTTCTAAGATTATATTTTTGGTTGATGGAACATGTTCAGATATAGCTAGTACACAAAAAATGTGTACGGTGTTCTAAAAAGTAGGCCCTAGATGCCGCCTAGTTATCGCAGTTAGGCATTAGATGGTGCTTAGGTGGCTAACCTGCCTTGGGGGCTCTTCTGCTTTTTTAGTGTTCAATTGTCTAATTTTTATGTAATATGCTTCCTGATTACTTGGAATTCACTAGTCGAGTTAGTCCTAGGTGCCCCTAGGCAATTGCCCTGCTGACCCTCTAGTGCCTAGCACATTCTTGAACATTTTATATATTGTGGAAACTCCATTCTTGAGGTGATTTGATCTATATTATTTTTATTTATTTGTCATTTGCTAATTTGGGGCCGATACAGAAATGATGGATTATAACAGTTGTTCACTTGACATCATCCATCCAACTCAGAAAGGGGCTAGCAATAGCATAAGAGATAAGACATATCACATAAGTCTTCAAATTCATATCAGTATATCACAATTCACAAGCAAACATATGATTGTACTAGCCTTGATTTTCTGACAGGATTTCAAATAAGAGAACTGACTTTTCTGTATGAACACCGAAACTGCAAGGATAGCTCACGGCCACTACATAGATCTTTTTCTATTTGGAAGTTCACTGATCAAGAAGAATTCTGATGAAATTATATAGAATTTATGTTTGTTTGTTTAAGGAATCTTGCTAGAAGTTTGAAATTCTTGCAATAAAATTCCAGGGTGTTTTATCTAGTACACTCTAATTGTTTTTAAAAGAATTTAAAATTATGTAATCGAGATAGAAATGTATTGTACTGCATCTGATAGAAGTACACTCTGAAAGCACTTTTAATAATTTAACTATGTTATCAATATAGAAATGTAATTTGCTGCATCTGATAGTGCCTAATGGACAACTTTTACACAACCATTGATTGTTCACTTAAATTATTCTGCATATTTTCTTGTACTTTGCTCTCTTACCAATGGGTCTGTTGTGTATTAGGGCTGCATACTACAGCTGCATTAAAAACTTATAAAACTCTTTCCAGTGTGAAAATACAGAGTTTCCAGCTCTTTGAGAATCATATTGCTGTATATGAACGTCAAAATGGTCTACCGAAAGTTACTGCTTATCGCCTACCAGCCACTGGAGAGCCAATTGGGCAACTTCAGGGAGGTCGGGAGATTGATTTTGTTGATCCAGCATATGACGTGGAACCTGAGCAATCACAGTTTGGTTCATCTGTTGTTCGGTTCCATTATAGCTCAATGAGGACCCCACCCTCGGTTTTCGACTATGACATGGATTCAGGAGTGTCTGTGCTGAAGAAGATTGATACTGTAAGATATCAGTCGCACTGCTTTAAGTAGTTTTCTGTTATTTTGAACAAACTAATTAATATGTTGGCATTGTTTATTAACAAGGTATGTTCCTGAAAATAGGTTAGTCATGTTAGGCATGTATTGTGCACCTGTTTCTTAAATTCCACTCTGTTTGTCACCGTTGCTTAAAGCACAACGAACATCGATTACTTCTAACAGTATAGTTGATGATGATCTGTAGTACACTAACAGTATACACTGCCATTTTGTTCTAGCAAACCTAATGCTCGTAAAAATTATGAAAGAAATAACTAATTGTGAGAAATTTACTGATACGATTTTCATGATCAGAATGAGGTGCTGATCATAAGAAGTTTTCATCAGTGTTTTTTTGTTTTTATTAACACGAACTATAATTTGCACAATTATCACGTGTGCAAGCACTATTTTATGTGCAGTAACACCAGTATTAGGGATGGTAATGGGACTGTCCCTGGCAGGGGGCACAGCTCCCACCTCTGTCCCCTGACACCTAAAAATGCCCTGTTCCCCAGCACCAGCCAGGAGAAACGGGTCGCCATGGGGCTACTCACCAAAAAACAAATCACATCTTGGTTTATGATGCAAACTAGTAAGCGAAAACAAAATTTATCCGAAATCAGCGAAAGCAATAAAAAATTCAACGTTGCTAGCCATATGAAAGTACAAAACCGATTTCAAGAACAGATTGCAAGCCATATATGAAAGTGTCAATGCACAAAATTCTGAAATAACCAAATATATATGTTCACAAGTCACAGATCAAAGAACTGAGTGGAGTTGACTATGTGGGGGGAATAGATTGACGAGGAGGCAATGTACTAGTGCTTCGTATGGATTTTCTCTGCCCCTGTACTCGAAGATGGATTCCATTAACAGTGTGAAGTCCTGCTGCAGTGAGGCTCAGAGTCTTGTGGCTGCCTTGATTGAGGGCAAGGGCAGAGTGTTCGTCATGCTCGAGGACGGGCACCTCGCAGCTGCCGTGCTTCAGGATGAGGGCATCATGGCTGGTGGCAGACGATGCAGCGAGTCGGCTAGGAGGACGGTACAGCAACGGATGCAGCGAGCCGGCTAGGAAGACGGTACAGCAACGGATGCAGCAAGCCGGCTAGGAGGACGGTACAGCAATGGTAGAGAGTGGAATGAGCGAATGAGTAATCTAGGGATTTGTTATTGGGTTTGGATTATGATACCATGGTTATGCATAGCCTGCATCGGCCCACGGGGCGGCGGGGCAGATGGGGACAGGGTTTTGTTCGGTATCTATTTCACTCTGACCAGCATATCTACTTATTGAGCTATCAGTAGAAGGGTGCTTTTATGAGCCTCTGCTAATTATTTGAGATTAGAGAGGCACTTCTACGAACTCTTTCTGACTTGAGATTTTAAATATTTTTTTAGGTTTTAGGTGGATTTGATGCATCAAACTATGTAACAGAAAGAAACTGGGCTGCCGCTTCTGATGGCACTCAAATACCCATGACCATTCTATACAGAAAAGATCGGGTGAATCTTGATGGCTCAGACCCAATGCTGCTATATGGCTATGGCTCCTACGAGGTAAGTGAATCTTTTTTCCTTTTTTTTCAAAGAAACAAGAGACAAAATCTGCATCTTGTATATCTTGAACAGAGCAGTCTGTTGTTTATGTCAACATTGTTTCATCAAGGATATACCAGTTAGAAAGGTTGTATGCAAATACCTATTTTGAAAATGCCATCTAGGACGCGAACATTCATTTAGAAAGTTTATGTGTTCATTTGACAAACATAAATTTGTATGAACTTTTCTTCTGCTCATGTGGAACCATGGTTCATACTTGTGTTATCAATGCTACTACCTCCGTCCCGATCCCTTATATTTTGGGACGGAGGTAGTATTTGTGATGTTTTTTATTCATTTTACTTCTGGCAATATTCAACAGCTGATAAAACGTTTCCACTTTACTTCAAAGTTTGCAACTTGCATTGGGGGCTATTAACAGATTTGAAGTTCCAGCAAGAAGTAGAGACTTTGTTCTGTTTCATTATGCTAACCACACCTTTTATTTTCACATTCTTATGCCGACAGATATGTATAGATCCGAGTTTTGGGAGATCGAGATTCTCTCTAGTTGATAGGGGCTTTATATATGTGATAGCTCATATTCGTGGAGGTGGTGAAATGGGACGTAAGTGGTATGAGGATGGGAAGCTGTTGAATAAGAGAAACACATTCACTGATTTCATTGCTTGTGCTGAGCACTTGATAGAAAACAAGTACTGTTCCAAGGAAAAGCTTTGCATCAACGGAAGAAGTGCAGGTGGCCTATTGATGGGTGCTGTCCTAAATATGAGGCCTGATTTATTCAAGGCAGCTGTTGCTGGAGTCCCTTTTGTTGATGTTCTTACCACTATGCTTGATCCAACTATCCCGTTGACTACATCGGAGTGGGAGGTATCCATCCTCAGTTCTTATGCATTTATGCTAACTTTTATTTCCATGTTCAGTGTCTTTTTGTCATTTTGTGCATTAGCATAAATAAGATGTAGGGATTGTGACCTTTTGGCAAAGGCTCATTGCCTGGCAGGCTGGCACTCCTGAATCATGCCTGCTTAAAAACGTTGCCTTATTTTTTTACTAAATAGGTAAGCTACATATGTCTGTTACCAGTAGCTGAGTACAAACTGAACTAGAATGCTTTGACCATCTAGCTACATCAACAAGTGATATCCATTCAACCATTGAACTTGGGTTAGGGTGGACCTGCATTTTGCCTGTATGGTGCTCAGTCGACTTTGCATGTGCTCACATTGAACTGACTGAAATAAACCATGTATGAACCTTTGTTTGATGGTCAGAAGGATGGGGTCAACCAAGATTGCTTGGAATGCAGGTTAAAAAAAGGGCGCTGGCCCATATGGATGTCCAAAATCTTGTTATTCCCATTTCAGTGCTCATGTTTTATTCTAGTTTATCTTCTCTCTGTTCTGAGTCTCGACAACTCATCTTCTTGTCCTTCGGTGCAGGAGTGGGGTGATCCAAGGAAAGAAGAATACTACTACTATATGAAATCATATTCTCCCGTTGATAACGTAAGTGCTGATTGTTATGCTTTCTTGCACAGATTTACTGGATTAAGCTTATATATGCTATTTACGGTGGATGTTTTGGTGCTGAGTATATCAAGAAATTAGGACAGTACGGACCATCTACTTTACTTGTCCAGACATAGAAATCGCGATTACTAGAATGGAATCATTATGTAGAGACTCTGAACATGTGAATTGGAATGGTGGCTACGTGTTGCTATTTGTTTATGTTATTTCTTGTACACTATTATATCTATCCATTTTTGCAGGTAAAAGCACAAGGGTACCCTAACATCCTTGTCACTGCTGGCTTAAATGGTAGGTGGTCTTTCCATTTTGAGTTTCTGTTGACTGGTTAATTGATGTATCTGCACAGTTAACTAGTTTGTACGAACCAGATCCTCGTGTGATGTACTCGGAACCGGCGAAATATGTCGCAAAGCTAAGGGAACTGAAAACGGATGACAATCTTCTGTTATTCAAGTGCGAACTTGGTGCTGGGCACTTCTCAAAATCGGGAAGGTAAGCTTTAGATGCTGTCATTTTCGCACTTTGTGTTCACCAAAGGAATAAGATCCAACAAAATGAGTGACTGTTGGATGCTTGCAGGTTTGAGAAACTACGAGAAGATGCGTTTACTTATGCGTTTATCCTCAAGGCACTGGGAATGGCTCCAAAGGCAGCGTTGTAAAAGAAAGCCCTTCTGTTCCGGGTTAAGATGGTGGCGGTTCTCAAGCATTGATTGGCTGATTGTAGTAAAACTTAACTTGAGTCGATCGGTTGTGTTGTCTTGACATATTCGACTAAGGCACTGTTTAGATTTCAACTTTTTTCTTCAAACTTCCAACTTTCCGTCACATCGAACTTTTCTACACACAAACTTTCAACTTTTCTGTCACATCGTTTCAATTTCTTCAAACTTACAATTTTGGCGTGGAACTAAACACAGCCTAATTGATGCAAGTCAGTCAGACATTAGCTATGACTATTGACTATGGGGTTGGTTGCCGCATTTTCATCCTACTACTGGTTTTCAAGGCCATTAGCTAGGACCTGCCGAAGACATACATGTATATCAGTACATGTATGCTACTATAGTTTGCAAAAATGGTTGGTTTGGTGATTTTTTTTTAAAAAAAAACTTAGGAATTGGAGAGGTTTTTTTGTTTGATCTTTAAGTGTATTGACCAAAAGCAGCAAGCTGGCCGGCTGGGTGGGCCAAAAGAATTGGAGTCTCGCATCGCTAGGCATGATATTTGTTGAATCTGTAATGTAATCGACTTTTTTTCTCAGATTTGTTCAATGTATCGTTTGCTGCGGCACCTTGGACATTCCAGCGTATTTTTGGCACCTAAAAGGGTGTAATTCTAACTGAATAAGGTCAGCTACAACTAGTTTTCAGAGATTTTGAGGACTTTGCCACGGACCAGCTGAATAAACACATCGTGTACTTTTGATTCTTTGAGAAAGTTAATATAAGCCAAAACTATACCTTCTTTGATTCTTTGAGAAAGTTAATATAAGCCAAAACTATACTTTCTACGCGAAGCTGAATTTATGTACTAGTACATCATTGTAGAACTCATATAAGATGAAACGATTCCAGTTTGTAGATGATTCTTGCGTTCCCTGGGTCCCTTGGAGTATACTCAAGTATATGTATGGCAATTCTTGTTTAGTTATCGCACCATGTCGTAATTTGCTCCTTTCAAACTCGGTATGCATTCGGATAGTAATAGTAATGTGATCAGCTGAGCATTTGCTGACATTCGTGACATGCGATGCAACTGGTGGTTACTCAGAAACTGGAGTACATGGAAATTGCGTGCAAGCTTTGTTGTGGTGGTTAGTTTGATTCAGTGCAAGATGGAAATGCTCAGCCGAGTTGCTTGCCTACATTGGATGGATGGATCAGTTGGCTGCCATGAAACATTTCAATTTCCATGTACTCCAGTTGTGACACCATGTCTTCTACATTTGCGAGCCACCAGCCAGACAGAAACACCAATCGCATTGCAAGTTTTAACACCAAATCTCCAGTGCTAAGTGCTAACCTACCAGGAATAATCATGGTCTATCTATGCTTGCTCACTGCTATCTTTGACTCGCCGGTGTTCTTTTCTTTCTACCTTCCTCGCTGAGCCACCTGCAATTATGAACGAAAATGAACTGTAACCTCACATACATATCACATTGACAAGAAACCAAGAATAGCACTGGTCTGTAGATTTTAAAGGACTAAGTATCAACTGAAAAATGGATGGGTATCATCGGAGGGAGGATGCTAAATCTGACTTAGACCGATTAGGGGCAAAGCGATCGAGCGCAGCTTGGGGTCTGTAATACAAAAACGCATGCTAGGGTGATGCTCTTCTGTTCCTAAGCAACAACAAGACGAACAAAATATATGGGAGAAGGAACAAGGCATACCCAGCCTGCGTCTGCTTCCTTTTTCCATTGGCACCCATTGGCGTCTTGGATCTGACTCCCTCAGACTCAGAGTCACTCGCAATGCTGGGAAAATACGCATCAGAATCACTTAAGAGAGCCAGTCTATCAAAAACACTTGGATCAATTGAGGTTTCCTTAAGTCGTTCTTTCAAAGTTTCCAGCAAAACAATCCCTGGAAATTAAATAAAACAATCGACCCAACATGGATCAGCAAGCAATGCGAGATAGATAAAGAGGATAAACAAGAATAAGAAATACCAAGAGCACGCAGCGTGGGAAGATCATAGTCGTGACCAAGCACAGCGAGGCTGGCATTTTCCGTGCATACCATGGCCAAATCCTTCAAGGTGATGAGCAAATCCTGCGATTGAGCATCCCCTCAATCGGAGATGAGAAACCGGAAAAAGAATGAAAGGCAGTGGCGAAAGAGAGGAACATACAAGCTCGGGGTCGGAGAGGGTCCGGAGCCGTCGTGAGTCTTGTTGCTGCCCGCCACGAGTAGGAGATGATGGCTCTTCAGCGTTGGTAGACGCAGGTTTTTTAGCCTGAGTATTCAAAGTTAATTAAATTCATATATAAAGAGGTTCACAGAAACACAGATCAAAAGCAGTGGAGTACCAATAAATAAATAGTTCAATCGTAGAGATAATATAAAGTAAATTGAAAACAGAATAGAAAGAAAATAAATCCCTGCAGACATGCAATATTGATATCTGAATTATGCAGGTTAGGTTAGGGAGAAGAGGAAGCAGCATCGGCAATCTCATCTTGTTTCTTTTTGGAGAGAAAATGGATGAGATAGCCTGACAGACATAATATGTTTGCTGTATTTCGTTGGTATAATGTGCTAGTATTTGATTTGGTGTGAGAGAATCATTCATGTAGAGTATAGAATTGAGATCCTACATTCCCAATCAATAATGAGAAACAGTACTAGTATATGGGAGGGGTTGGAGTGGAGAAATGGAGGATGGGGAAACTTTTCACCTGAGCTGAGGTTGAGGCTGAGCCTGAGCTGCTGTGGTCACGGTCTGCTGGTGTGCCGACGTCCCTCATGCCGGTTGCCCCTCGTCGTCCTTCAGTGGCGGAGCCAGGATCTCTTCATGCCTAGGGCTCAAATTGAAGGCTAAAACTATCCATGACAATTCATACACTGAAGTACAGTGCGAGTGCTGAAAAAAAAATGCAAGACTGAAATACGATTTCTAATCATACAACGAAGTACAGTAAAAGTACAATACCTAATGCAACGTATCCTCGTAATTTTCACTATTCATTAACAGTACTACGTGGAGAACCTGAAGTTGAATCCAGAAAATAATATTACATATGTAAGTGATTCATCCATTAATCATTCATCTTGTTCTGCAGCTCAGTTTTAATAATGTTCATAGCTGAGAAGGCTCTTTCTACCATTGCCGTAGCAACGGGCAAAATTAAGGCTAATTCAATTAAGCGATATAACAATGGAAAAACCGTGTGTCTATTACTTTTAACCATCTTCACAGGCTCACAGAAAGGTTGATCTTGGTCAGAGCAGCTTGAGAAATCCAAATCAGATTACTTACATCACAGATAAATGTGTCAAGTTGATCTCTGAAGACTATACAATCATATTCAAAATAGTCTGCCGCATATATCTTAGCAAGTTCAATGAGCTTATCTTCATCATAATTGGTAAAAGAATTCCTTGGATCAAGACAAGTAATGCATCTCAATAGCCGAGTAGACCTTTCAGCAAAGCGATTGTTTAAATCAACAATAATTTCATCAAGTACCACATTAAATATTTCATTGCTGAAATGATGCAAGTAAGTTACAAATTGTTTGTGATGTTTCTGGGTTGGAGTGGACTCACTAGACTGGACTTGGTAGAATTATTTTAAAGTTCTATCCTCTTCATCTAAAAAATCAAAGCAATTTCTAATTGAGACTAATTGCTATCAAAAGCAGAATAAGGATGTAGATCGAACATCAAAGATTAGAGAGAAGATTGACCTGGATTTGATTTGGGGAATCAAGCTTTGGATGAGAAAGGGGAACTGCGACGCCAATGCGCGCGCCGCTGCCGAGACACGCCGCCGATGCGCAGCGCAGTCGTTACAGAGGAAGCGCGCTGCCTCCTTCCGTCGATTCGCGCCGCTTCCTTCCGCCCCGATGCGTCGCTCGCTGCCGCTGTGGTGGGTGGTTTTGGTTTTTCTTTTCTTGGACAGAGAGCTAGCAGCAGCTGGAAAAGTAAAGGATGGGGAGAGATGGAGACAGATGGGCGGGCGAGCACTTGGCCACCGGCGGCGGCGGCGGCGGTGGCGGCGACGTTGTTCGGAGAGGAGTCGTCGGCCCCCCGGGAAGAAGGAAGAAAGAGACAAGGGAAGGCAACGTTTCGGCCCAATACCTTCAAGGGCCGGCTGCTCCGATATACTGCTCTCCATGTGTATACGTATGGAAAATAAGTTCACTTTAAATACCTCGATTTGGTCCCTGAACCGTAAAACCGGATACAACACATCACCCAACTTAAGTGCAAACAAAGTTCCCCGGCAATATTATCCCTGGTTTTGACACCTACATGACTCCTTTGATTAGGTCTTTGTCCCACGTCACATTGACGTGACACTTACATGATAGCTTGATAAAAAAAAGAGCAAAATTGAAAACTAGAAAATTGAAATAAAATATATTGAGGCCCATATATCGGTTAAACAAAAAGATAAAAATGCCACCCTCTCTACCTCTATCTCCTCCCTCCGCTGGCAAGCTGAAGTTAGTGGGGAGGCCGACGAGCAGGGTGGGAAGGGAGGATGCGGGGAGGGTGTCCATGACTCCATGTCAATGAGGAGGGTGACGAAGGGGAGTAGGCCAGAGCCAAAGTCGACGATGACACCGATGCCAGTGTCTGCGCGGGTTGTGAAACCGAGCCGCTCCAACCCGTTGCAGAGAAGGGGTGCTGGTGTGGTGCTCCCAGAACGCGACCTCCGGATGGGCGTGGATGTGGTGCCACACGTGCACCATCCAGTCCCGTGCGCCCAAAAGCGCCTCCTCATAACTTGTAGAGGCAGAGGAAACAATAAGGAGGAAGAAGAGAGGAGCCACTCTTTCTCCAATTCGGTCACCACTACTACGATTCGGTCTCCGCCGTACCTCATTTCTCCTATGCGAGCTTCGCCTGGCCTCCTCTTCCTCAGCTGCTCCCTCATCAACATGTCCACTAGCCCTGAGGAGATTGTTTGCGCCAATAGCCCAAAGCCCGTTATGTGGAACAACGTCACTATGACCGGCAACGACGGCTTGCCACTTCAACTTCGATGGCTTGGCGGATGGAGGAGGAGCAACACTGTCAAGCCGTCTTGTTTTGAAGGGAAAGAGACAAGGATTTGGGGAGAGATGTTGGAGAGTCGACATTAGCGAAGATGCTCACTCCCTTGAATCTGGAATCGTAGTTTGACCTTGGCGACATTGCGACAAGGTGGCGCAGCGCAAGCTTGACGACGAGGTGGCCCAACTGGCCCTTTTCCGTTGCCTCCGTCGTATCCTCCTACTTCACCGAAGACAGCTATGACCCCCTCTCCTCTTCTACCACTTAGGTCCACCGGAGCCCCTCTTCGCTAATTGCCCACAGCAATCACCACCAGCCGCTTCCGGGGAGGAAGAGAGGAGAAGGGGAAGGAAAGTGCCACCGCCTGGGGGAGATAGAGGAGAGAGAGAATGAGGTGGAGGAAGTGGGCCGCACTGAAACGTGGGTCCCACTATTTTTTAATCTTATTGTTTGACTGACATATAGGCCCACATATTTTGTTTTTATTTTTAAATTGTTAAATTTTGCTTCATGTGTCACATCAGATGAAGACTGAGTCAAATTAGCCACGTAGACACCATGTTAGCTTAAACCTCAGTTTAAACTGTCTTAGGACCTATATTGCACCAGTTGTGATAGTTAAGGGACTCATTGTTTTTGTATTGCAGTTCAAGGTCGAAAATGCTGTCAAGTAAAGGGACCTAAAGTGAACTTATTCCTATATGTATGTACGCATGAATTTGCTTTGCTGCATTTCTGTTGAATCAATCACCTCTGAGCAGAGCTTTGAGAAGAGGAAAGTAAAAGATCGGGAAGATAAAGATGAGTCATTAACGTCTAATTAATTATTAATTATTTTAAATTTTTTAAAAAAAGTTAATTTGATTTTTTAAATTAACCTTTATATATATTTTTTTTAAAATAAAAATGTACCGTCTCGTTGTTTGAAAAACATGCATACAAAAAACAAACAAATCCTTTTTTGCGTTGTCGACAGTTTAAAAAGCGTGCATTCGTAAAACGACACACATCTTCCTTTCTTGTTTTTTCTCCTCTTGTCGACATTACACTCTCTCTATATATAAGGGGAAAAACTACATTAATAACAAGTTTCGGTCCGTAAAAGAAACAGCAGACCTGACAATTCATTGCATCACAAAATTAGTACTAGCATGTCGTGCTGTGCCAAAAGAGTATAATCCTACAGTGGAAGGAACAAGTGATAAACAGATAGACCAATGAGTCAGTAACCACCATTTTCCTTTTTGTTTTCTTCTAGCAACGTGTTTACAATTGATTGAAAGTCAATCCCACCAATGAGAGTATGAGACGAGACGAAAGAAAACAGTAGTGTACTCGCTCTCCTGTCTAAAAAAAAGTACTAGTAATACTCCTCTCCTGGCACCTATTTTTCTCTTTGCAATTGAGCGCCAGTGAAGAATGAATGAAAATAACAGTTGGTATGTATGCCTATCTCTATTTTATGGCAGTTGCACATCACCACCATCATCATCTTAGTTAGTTGGTGACCTCCTCCTCCTCCTCCTCCTCCTTCTCCTCCTCCTTCGCCTGGCAGCGGGCCAACACGCAGTCCTCCATGAATTCAGTGAGCTGAGAGGTATACAGCTCTGGATTGCTCCGGTAGTGGTCGACATGAGGCGACGACACAAAGTCGCATGCTCTCACCTCGTGCCCGGCTCGCCGTTGACTCTCCACGAACGACTCCACCGACTTGGCCGGGATTACCCTGTCAGCAGAGCTGTATATGTACAGCTGTGGGCATTTTGGCTGCTTCGACGACAATAGCTCCATCACACCCGACAACTTCCTGTTGTTAAAACCAAAAGTAAAGTTGCTTATCAATCAGTTATTTGTTATTGTCAACGGCCTGCATCTATCTTCTATACTTAACTGAGATTCAATCAAAGTCATACACTTTATGGACCAATTTTTCTAAGCATCAATCAAACAATGCACAATTGTGGTGTGACCAGACAGAGACAGACCACAACAGTTGGATTGGATGGAATAAAAGGCACAGAGATAAGACCCAACTTTTCTCAAAATGCTAATGACTACTTGTGAACATGGCTGAGATGTTTACCTATTGATGGCTGGGTAGTTTAAAACAACATCGAACAACTTCTCCAGCGCTGAAAGTAGAATGGCCTCGCTAACTGCTGGCTTGGGATGATCCTTGTTAGACTCCACAACTAGGACATCGGGCCTTACATCATTTGGTTTCACTCCTTTTGCCGCTACGCTGTGTTTTTTCATGATAGCAGCTGAGAAGCCTGAAGCCCAAACCTGTGTTCCAACAAAACATGGCAAAGTAACTGCAAATGTGAAAGAATGAAATAATAATGAAGCACGTCCATTTGACACAACAATGCAACACAGGTGCGCACAAAGAGACAATTAGCCAACAGTTCAAGAAGCATAAAATCATCTCGAATGCTCACGATGAGTTCTTTGAACCATGCAATTAAATAGCAAACCCTACTTTTGTTCCAATAAAGTTACGTGTTCTAATATACCTGAGAATCAGGGACAGCAACAGGCGCTGAGTCCACTACGCAGCCCTTAATTTTGTCCATTGCAGAAGGATCCTGCCTCTGTAAATTCTCCAGTATCACCCCATAGCTGAAGCAACAGATATAAAAAAAATTAAGCCCGAAATCTCAGAATGAATGCTAATTGTTAACGAGAGGAAGAGCATAATTAATACCAAAGCCAGCCAGTGTTACTGAAGGTGTGGAAAACAATCTTCTTCCCATCCTCCTCGCTAACCCAATCAGCGAGATGTTCTGAGAGCATCTCTACATTCTTCTCAGCCTTCCCTCCAACATTGTAGCTAACAATGTCAGACATGGGGAGGGTGAAGGTCACTGCATGGTAACCCCTGGAGGTATACCAATCGGCATATCTCTTGAGGTGCTTCTGCCTCGAGCCCAACCACCCGAGCAGAACCACCACTGTCTGAGACTTGCCATGTGAGTCACCGCAGACCTTAGGTTCCGGCAGATGCCAGCGGTACAGAACATCCGGCGATGACGAGGATGGCATCGCAGTCGTCACTGCCTCCTCTTCCGAGTAGTATTTGGCAAACTTTGCATAGTGGTAAACCGTGTGGATGACAGGCAAAGATGCAGGAGGCGCCTTAGCTGGGTGCGAAGTCTGCAGATTGCGTGGCAGGAAGTGCAGGCGAGACATGGCAGAAGCAGAAGGTGCTGCTGATACATCGGGCCTGCTGGCTGGAATCGAGACGACAGCTTCAGCATCCACGGTTGTGTCAGGCAACTTGTGGTGAGACAGCCTGTCAGGCAGCTCAAGGGAGGAGACGGCGGCAAAGGCGGCAACTGCCATGGCAGAGAGGGGGCGGTGGAGCGAAGCCATCATGGAGAGGAGAGAAGTTGTTGTGAATAATCAGATTGTTGTTTAGTCTCCGGCCTCGTGTTGCCCTACCCTGTTTCATAGGAGGAGAGAAAAGGAACAACCAGAGTTAGCTGTCAGTCCGATCCGGTCATAACACGCGGTTTGCAAAAATTGAATTGAATAGGATTCGGTTGGAAATACTAATAAAAGCATATGCGTGGCGTAGGCAATTGAACAAGTATGATAGGCACATTATTTGTGTGTCCCAATTGACCAAATCTCGCAATAATCTCAGCAGAGAAGAAAGAAAAAAAAATGGGTTGATGATGATGTCATTGTCGGAAGGGTCAAAATAAGTTATTTTTACCTGTGGAGGTGGAATTGGAGAGGTCAAATTGACAGCCAAGCCCGGTAAGCTTAATTAATCCCTCCCACTGTTGCGTTGCTCCTTCCTTGTTTCCTGCAATCGAGAAATCCAACTCGTCAGACAAGGGAAGAAGGCAGTTAGTCAGAAATTGATGGGACGGTAGTAAAAACGAAACCGAAGAAACGCCTTTCTTTTTCTTTTGCAACAAAGAAACAATAAAGGAAGGAGGCGTCATCACAAATTCACAAGAGGAGACTAGAGGTGACACGGCAAGCAAGAAAGGAGGAGCTCCTGCTTTCCCTTCACGCAGCATTAGAGGGAGGGAGAATGAGATGCGTAGAAGAAGGAAGGAAGAAGAAGGAAGGAAGAAAGAACAACAAGGGTGCTTTGACTCTGACTCGGAGAAAGGAACTTGTTCCAGGAAAGCTGGAAGGAAATCAATTCGCCCCCTTGGCCGTCGCAATTAATTGAAGGAAAACAAATCATCGATCGATCTGTAGGCTATAGCAGGGGGGTGCAAGTGCAAGGCAGGATGAAGGAGAATCGAATTGAATCCATGGATCATGGATGGAGGGGGAAGTCGTCGACGCTTACCAGGCAGGCAGGCACAAGGAAGGAAGGAGAGAGATTTACCTGGTAGCTGTCGCCAAGAGGAGAGGAGAGATTGCGGAAGGGAGGGAGGGAAGCTTGGGCGGCCGGGGACGGGGAGGGGGGTGCCGGCGCCGCCTCCCTTCCTCCCTCTCTCGCCCAACCTCAACCTAGTTAACCTCACCTCCCAATTTCTCTTTCTTTTGTTTTTGTTTTCTTTCGCCTCCTCTCTCTCTCTCTCTGCGTCGTCTCGTCACCACCGCTTATTTTATTTTTTTTATTTTATTTAATTTATTTAAAGGCCAAAAACAAAAGGGCCCTCCTCTTCCTCCTGTTTATTCCCTGGAATATCCACCAAGCCCCAAATCCCCAATGCTCCATGACTGCTCCCTCTATGCCTCTACACGTTCAAACTCTATACGGTCTTCAAACATAGTAATCTTTAGTTTTATAGCAACAATATTATCATCGTATAAAAGTAAATTCAAATAATAATATTTTGTATATTTTAGAAAACACATCCTACCCCTATAAATATATCTAAAGACTCATCGATATATCTTAAGGTAGACAAAGTCATCATCAAATATCTGATTGTCGACGAATATATCGTTACCATTAAAAGAATAATAATTAGTTATCTCTATCTCTATCTCTACTACTTAAAAAATAAAAAATAAAAAATAAAAGATGTTTCCACCGTCTGTATAAAATAAAAAAGGGCGACAAAAATTTTTGTCTTAAAATATTGGAAAAAAAAAGAATGTCCGACTCCCCTAATAAAAGAAAGCGCTGGACTCTTAAAAAAAAGGACTTCTCGTACGTGGAAAAAAGATGTCCAACTCCCCTAATAAAAAAAAAACGCCCGACTCCCAAAAAAAAAAGACTTCTCGTCCGTTAAAAAAAAGTCCGTCCAAAAAAAAGGTCCACGCTAAATTCTATAAATATCCATATATTTTCTCCTCTAATTAATTAAAAAATCTGTTCCTTCCACATTCTTTGCCACATGATTTCCCTTTTCAATTTGTCTTTAATTTGCCGGCCGTTTAACTATTATCAATGATGGCCGACCGACGATTTTTTTTCTTTTTTATCCTATTATTTTTTTCCTTTTTATCCTATTGTAGATTCGCTCTGATTTTGGAAAAAAAAATAAAAATAGGAGATCAAGTGGATCAAAAGACCTCAATAAATTTTTAGAGGTTGGGTATATTTAATAGGGATGATCGGCTATGCCATCATACATATACAAGACTGTATTTGGAAGCTAGGATAGGCATGCCAGGTGAAGGGTCCTCAACTCCGAATAGTTATTATACTACTGGAAAAAACCTTTACCCATGCGCTCTTTACCCGTTGCAATGCACGGGCAAGTTTCCATCATCTATAAAAAAAAGGAAAAAAAGATCCAAAAGTGAGAAAAATGCCATTTATAAGATAATCGGTTCGGAAAAATCACCTGACTCAACACGAGCAGAAAAAACACCGGTCCGAAAAAAATGTCTGACTCAACGTGAGATAAAAATAGTTTTATATAAAAACAAATAAAAAAAAGTCTGAATCCACACGAGAAAAAGCGGATCGAAAAAACCGTTCGACTCCACGTGAGAAAAAAAAAAGTTGTTTATAAAAAACCGCTCTAAAAAGAATTATCGACCCAACGCGAAAAAAAGCTTGCGCTTATAAATAAAATCTGATTCGGCACTGTGCAATGCAAAAAAAATGTCAGATTCAAGGAAAAGAAAACATCCGATTCCATGAAAAATAATCATATCGTATATATTGTTTTATGTGCGTCTTGATAGCTAATATATGTTTTGTCTAGAGTTGACCATGCGAGATATGGTAGGATTTGATTAATCCTATTATTAGTTGCAAGAATGAGATTAAAATAGTATTTCAGATTATATGTGTAAAACCACTGTTAACAACCAAATTTGGCAATATCAGCATCGGAAATAAAGATTAGATCGAGGCGAAATCGAAGTCGGAGATCGATTCGGGAACAGAGTAAGAGTCGGCTGGAGTCCAAATCGGCTACGATCAAAATCGGTTGAGTCCGAGTCAGACTGGGTAAGCCGATACGGCCGATTCTGACAATACGATTTGGTGTGCGACATCGGGTTGAGTTGATATGCTTCAAGATGATTGCCACGCATGGATAGAGTCCTAAGGCAATTGTATCTATTAATTAGGATATTTTATGTAGTTTCCTTAGAGATATGTTTGGGCAAAAGTCTGCCGCAAAGACTTATGGTATCTTATAGTTTGTTAGAGATAAGAGTCGTGTCCGGTATGGACATAGTTTGTAATTCTCGGGTATAAATAGACCCCGAACCCCATGTAATCAAACAACACACACGTTCAATACAATCTCGGCGCATCGCCACCCTTTTGCTTTAGGTTTATTTCGATGGGTTCTTGCTTTCGGGTTGAGCTGCATCGGTTTCGATCTTCAACAAGAGGTAAAACTTGTTATGACGGCTTGCGTTCTCGGGATTAGTGCTTCCATCTTTATGATACTCTAATATTATTTATGTAATTCGTCGAGTTATCATATATCTCATATAATCTCTGGCAATATTGCTATCTAACCTACAATCGACTAACATCTATCAATAGAGGGCAGCCGATTAGGTTAAATATCAACGTTGACTTAGATTATATACAATATCTACCACTCTATGAAACTTCCAATGGCTTGATTATCTAGATATTGTTCTTCTTTTCATACTTATAGCTACATCAGTTGTTTGATCTTATGAGTCGTGATTAGAGTCTCAATCTCTAGCCTGCTTCTTGGTTGCCGATGTAGGATCGAGATGTCGACTAGAGGGGGATGAATAGGCGATTTAAAACTAAATGACACCTAATCAAAACTAACCTAAGTTGCTAGGCTTGGTGAGGGTGAACTCTAACTAAGCAACTAAGTTATGTTTTGCAAACCTAGGGTGATAGTGGCTCAATTATATCTCTAGGAAAGTAAATCACACTCCTATGTCAATGTTTAGCAATCCTAGGGTGATATGATCTCAAGTATGTCTCTAGAAATGTAAATTGCACAAATGTAAATGCGACAATCAAATGAGACAAGGAGACAAGAGATTTTTCACCGAGGTTCGGAAACTCGTCGGTTTCCTACTCCCCGTTGAGGCGAGCCAAACTCCACCGCTTAACTACGAAGCCACCGCACGCCCCCTTCGTCAAGGGATGGGCAAGGCGGGAGCCGGCCCATGGAGAGGACTACCCAAGCCTCGATCAATAGGGTAGTTCTTCCTTCACTCCGAAGGTGGTGAACTCCAAACCACTCACAAACCGGCGCCGGGCCTCCTCTACAATCTTCTCGGAGAGGTCACCGGGCAACTCCTCCACAAGCCGTCTAGGAGGCGGCAACCTCCAAGAGTAACAAGCAATGACCCGGCGTAGAGATGATCAATCAAGTGCCACACTAGCTCTACAAATGGAAGCAATGTACTTATCTCTTGGCTAATTAACCCCCTAACACACTAGATGGATGAACACAAAGCTCAAGTGGGTGTGAGAGAGGTGCAAGGGGTGTATGCAATTGAATTGGGTGCCAAGAGAGCCCCCTTGCTGCTGGAGGGGGAGTATTTATACTCCCACCAACCAAAACTAGCCGTTGGGGATGTAATCCCCTAACTTTGTGCTTTGCCGGTCTGACCGGAGGTATGTGGCCGGTCAGACCGTGCTACTCTGCAATGACTAGAAAACTAGCCGTTGTAGCACTGTCAGAGGGTCCCATCGGACTGGCCGGTCAGATCGGCGTTGAGTGGGCGGTCAGACCGACCTTGGCTCGGTCAGACCGCCATCAGCTCGGTCTGACCGAATACGGCTATGTATCGGCCATCCCGAGCAGCACCATCCCGGCCTCTAGGGGGCCGGTCTGACCGCTCATGTGCCACCGGTCAGACCGGCCTTATGCGCCGGTCAGATCGCCGTCTTGCGAACGGTCAGACCAGCCAGGGCATGCCGGTCAGACCGCCACTATGTGGCCGGTCTGACCGCCCCTGGTCAGGCCGAAACCAGTGAAATCCCAAGTGATTGTGTGTGTGATGAAAAGCGAGCACAAGTCTAAATGCATAATGACCTAATGTGGCAATTAAAATTATCTCTTTGCTAGGTCATTATCCCTCTTAATAGTACGGCGAAACTAAAAAGTAAACTAGCAAATTTGATCGCCCTACACCTCGATCAATTCTAAATTAAAGCACTAGTTTTACCGTCTTCCTTCTCTTTGCTTTGCGCCGTCAATTTTAATCCATCGATAGTCATCCATGCGCACACATGACGTGGACCTAACTTAAAATATTATCTCAATAGCAACGGTTAGTCCACAATTAGCGTTTGTCATTAATTACTAAAATTAACAACGAGGACCTAGATGCTTCAGCCGATTAGGGTATTATCGGAGTTTCAGCCGATCTTACCTGATTTAGCTATATTTGTTTTATGTGCTTTATTGACATGTTAAATCTGCCCTTTACGTTGAGATCTTGTTGCATTTAAGTATATTATACTTTTGTTTGGTATATTCTACTTGCTTTAATATCTTAGTATAGAGTGGTATCGGAGTACTAGCCGATACATGCTAGATCTATCTGATCGGCTATGCTATGAACATATATAGTCCCATTATTAATATATATTTCGATCTAAGTGATTCATACTGTCTCGGCATGGCGACCAATCTATCCCAATCACTTGATTTAAGTATATATCGATATAAGGAGTATATATTGTTAATATCTACAGCCGATCGAGTAGATTTAGTTCTTTCTTATTTATTCATGACTGTCGATCGATACATATATGACATCGGCTCAAAGATAAATGATATGTCATCGGCCCTTAGCCAATCAGCTATCATTTATAAGTTTAACCACGGTTTCTTTGTCTTTATTTCTTCTTGATTGCAGGATCAAATCAACTGGCACGCTAGCATACCTGAAGGCTAGTTTTTGACCTGCATTGGAGTTAAGCAGATCTCCCAGGCCTCGTGTTTTTTGTCAACAACCACAAATAATCGAATTCTTTTGGGTAAAAGAGGCATAAGTAATGTTGCCTCATCATCGAGGTTGGGCTATTACATGGAAGATGTTCCAATTTTTCTTATGATATGTCTTAGTTAAGAACGATCGATACAAACATTATCATTGACATGTTTATACATGTGAAATGTGTATTGGCATTTATTTTTTTCACCCGTTGCAACGCAGGGGCAATTTTGCTAGTAAATACAAACACACAAGTCCAAGCGAGCAGAGGAAGCTATACGAAGCATTTGCATGCGGACTCCTGTTAATAGCAGCTAAGGACCGAATGGAGGAGGAATGGAATGATAACATCCTTTTATCTTGTGCCGTGCGTGCATCCTAAGCTCACAGTGCCTACTACTCCTTTGCATTTGCAAGCCTTTCAACCTCACCCAGCAGTCTAGCTGCATGCCACGCGACAGTCATTCCATGCTGCTAATAAGCATTTGTACTCCACTTGAGACAGTGAGAGCATATACATTGGTCAGTGTCAACAATGCATCGGATTCGGATGACCATGAATCTGAAGCAGGTCAGCTTTTTCTCTTACAAAAACAGGCTTGTTTGCCATAAGCCCCAGGACCCTCCCAGGTGTTCAGATAAAACCGTTTAATTTATCAATACCATAAATAAATACACAACAATCATTTTCTTCATCAATGGTATAGTTTATATCTGTAATTGCAGTACTAATTTGCATTGCAGACCCTAACAATGATTTATCAGCTCTTGTTTATGTTACATTACAACAAGTCAAATAAATAATAAATCTAGTGCTAACAGATCACACGACTTCTCGGTTTTCAATTTCACCAGTGCGATGAAAAGACTATGATGATATATCTCATCAATGGTCAGGCCAGAACCTAAGCTCCTCAAACACATCAATTGTGATATCGCCCCCAAAGAAAAGAATTGCCCACAATCTTGCATCCTTCACTCTTCATCACCTAGTGCTACATTCCTTTCAACTTCAGCTGCACATCACTCAGCCCAGTCCTCATCGCTATCATCGTCCACGTTGTTATCCTGTCATATGCTGTTAGGATTAGCTGGGAGGACGGCACAACCTCATAACAACAAGAAGAAGAATAAGAACAATGGCCATAATGTACCAATCTACTACACTCTAGCTATCAGAAAAACAATCACCTGGGAGGAACTTGAGAGCACTTCAATTTCGTCATCTTCTACCTGTGACAGAAAAATGAGAGGGCAAAGGCAATCAGCAAACAATGGGAAGGGACATTCAAATTAAAATCCCTGATCATTGTTGCTAAGTAAAGTACCTGTGTTTTTCTCCTTTTCTGACTTCTGCCAGCTACATCCATGTAAATACAATAGTCAGCTTCATATGAAGAATACTAACATGTACTGATGTACTCAGTTAAAGAAAAGCTGATAGATCGTTGCATGTTGCGCTAAGAGCCACTAAAATGCATTTGTTTTTCCCCCATGCATCACAGCTTTTACCCAGCAATATCAAGTCTTGTAAAATTCAAATAGCATATTTAGTATAGAGCCGCCGCAATAGATTTTAATTCCATCATTTATTCCGATTCGACAGGCTTGAGATGGTCCTAAAGCTTCATGAAATGGATTAACATTTTAAATGCCCCTTACATAGACAAAAGCTGAAAGCTTCTCAAGTAAGCCTCCCAAAACCTTTGGATTATTTTAGAACAAGTCTTCTCCATTGAGGAAGGCCTTCAGAGGCTTAAAACAAATGTAATCGCACCAAGGTCTATTAGATGCTTCTAACAACAGACTTGCTACTGCACTTACCACTCTTCTTCCCTGTTGGATGTTTTTCCTCTGGACTTGCTCGCTGCTTCTTAGCAGCAGGTCCTGTAGAACAATGCCAATCACAGATCCAATCAAAAGGAATTTTCTTTGTGTAATAAAGGAAAACACAAGAAGCCTAGAATTGCGTAAATATGAAGAACCTTTTGCTGCTGGAGATCCTTTCGGGCTTCTTGTACATCTCTGAAATAGAAATCCTTTTGTCAGATGCTGCACTAATTTATTTGTACCAGGCATGAAAACAGATAATGTTCAAAACACATATACGGAAAAAGAGGTATGTTGTGAAGTTGGTTCAATTAATGCATCAAGCAAACATTATATCAAAGTTAAGGGTATAACTGTCCGCTATCATAAGGAGAGAAACTATTATAATAACAGGTATGCATTTCCACCTTTTTTTTCTTCTGCTTTTTTAAACATGCTAGACAGAGTGGCCTGAACGAGTGGCTCCTTCTTAGCTGAGATAGGCTGCGCAGACGAATCTGCAGGTTTAATGTCTTCACTTTGGGATTCATTCTTAACTGCTGGACTCTTCATCTGCTTCAAACGAAGAAAGCAAATAAACACAATAAAATTATTTACAAAAGATAAAAGCTTGATTGACATTGATTCATATATCTGAATCTTATAAAATTAAATTCGGTATCACTACCTTCTCATCCATGTCCTCAGGGACATCAATCTCATCGTCATTATCAGATGAATCGTCTCCAGATGATATCTCAGTATACCTGTATAAAGAGCGAGGGATCTATCAAGTATACCTTTTTATTCTTTGCCTTTTTTCGGGTGGGTGGGAGATGAACATATTTGTTTTTAGAAACATTAGCCGTTAAGCCAAATAAATGCAGGAAGTAGGCAATCTTTCAGCTGCTAAGCAGCAACTAGAGCCCGTGTGCTTTTCTGTTTATCCGAGAGAGCAACAGAAAAGGGTGAAACTGACTTACTTCAAGGCTTTCCCAGCAGTTCTAGCAGACTGCCTAACTGAAGGTGCTTGACTAGTGCTTTGTGTGTTATCCTCGTCCTTAAGGTCTGAATCCTCGGAAGAATCAATGTCAGATTCAATCTTTGGGGAAAGGGATCCTGTGGTGGTTTCCTTTGGCGGTTTATTGATGGAAACAGCTTCATCACAGGAAGCACCTGCTCCACCTTTAAAATCAGAATCTGCAACCGCCTCATCCTACCAGTTTGAAATGAAGAAGCACATGAGATGAGAGGCACAGTAGCGTCGTAGAAGAAGCGAAAATTAAGAAAAAGGAAGTAACATATATGGATGGAAAGCACACGCACATTCTGGAACTCTTTTGGAAAATCCAGTTTCAGTTCTTGTGGGTTTTCTTCTTCTTTTGTTCCAATCCACCAGGCTTCAGAAAAAACAATCTGCCAAATAAAACAGCAGCATAAGTAAGTAGTTAGCAATAACAGCCCAGAGAAAAGGGACGAGCATAGCAGCAATTGTGCGGATGCAAGTTCCAGTTCCAAGATAGATAGAGGGCAGGGCAGGCAGAGTAAAGATGTGAAGTTTGAAGTAACCAGGCTCTCGAAGACGTCATCTGCAGTGTCAGATACTTGTTCTTGGGGTACACATGCGTCCCCAACAGCTTCATCCTCCCCTGAAACATTCATTACCCACAATAAAACATGCATATCATATCATCTCACCTACCTGACCTGACGGAATAGATAGATAGATATAGGATACCTGTGGGAAGTCGAGGTAGAGCAGAGGATTTTTGGTGCCAAGATCAGCGAGCTCGCCGACGCGGCCGCCCGAGGCAGCAGCCGCGGGCGCGAGGAGGCCGGGGAAGGAGAAGAGGAAGCGGCTCTTGCGCTGCCCGCCGCGGCGCACGATGTCGCGGCCCTGCAGCCGCGACACGGCAGTGGAGGGCGCGAGAGCCGAGCGCGGCGCCGCCGGCTCCCCGCGCTGGAGTAAGCCATTAGAGAAGGCGAGGGAGCGGAGGCGGCGCCGCTCGTCGGCCTCCGCATCGCCGGCCGGCTTCTTCTTCACCATCCCTCCCTCCTCCTCCTTTGCCCCTCGCCTTGCCTGCGCTACTTTACGCCTCCCTTCTGGTAAAGCGGGTTTATCCACCTCTGTCACTCTTCTCCATTTGAAATGTTCATTGGTTTTATCCTACATTAAATGAATTATTTACTTCTTCGTAGAATAGTTGTTAATGCCAAAATTTGGTACGCCCGAAGTCATCATCGGTTTAGAGTCAGTATCGGCTTCAGAATCTTGGAATCGGCCGATGGGAGTCGTCAAATCGTCAGCAGTTGTGTTCTTGGTGGAGTCGGATCAATTAAAGAAAATTTATCCAGAAGAGTCCGAGTTCAAGGAGGATGCGGTATGGCAAGTTATCTATTAATTATGAATAGTTTGTTAGTTTCCTTTTTTATCTTTAGGAAAGTTTCTTTCTTGTTCTACAAGGACTAGTATTTACCCATGGGTATAAATATGTACACCCGGGGTTATTATAATCTATCAATCTCTCGATCAATACAACTATTCTCGGCGCATTGCCACCCTCTTTACCGAGGTTTTTACTTGTCATCCGGCGGAACTTGGCACCTGACGTGGGGCTGCATTGGCTTTCGATCTCCGGTGAAAGGGTAAGTCCTACGTTTCGCCAACCCTAGTGAATCTGTTGTCTACATTGGTGTTGTTCAAGGCTGCATCGCTTCGATCTCTTGGATCACGATATATTTGCCTACCTGATATCTCAATTCTATCTCTAATTGCATTGTGTTTACAGACGTATCGGTTTAGTTGGGACTGTCTCGGTTAGGTCTGATCTTCTGTCTTAGCCGAAATATCTCTACAATCACAATGATGTTATAAATAGATTTGTTATATCCATCACATTAGACAGATCTATCGGCTCATCGAGTATTAGATTATCATATACAATCTCGTGTTGCATCGGTTAGGTTCGACCTACTAGATTGTTGTTGATAATATAAGTCTTGTTAAGCCGATAGGTTCATGCTAGTATCTTATCAGGGTGCTAGCCGATAAGTTATCTGGACGATGCATCGGCTTATAAGGATTGCATATATCTATAAGTTGGATTTAGCCGATGACAACAAAAGGTTTCACTGATTTATCTAATCTTGTGGATTTTATGACATGGGACCTCCTGCCGATGAATGCTTTAACCGTCGGATCAATATTTATCCTGTCATATTATTATTAGCCGATTGGTTTCTACTGGATTATATTGTTATATATTTTATCACATCATCATCAGCCGATTGCTTTTATATCATTATTTACATCGAGTGTCAGACTCTACATTGGACATATAGCCGATAACTCAAAACCCTATCGCTATCGGCTGACATCAGCTATCGGCTGGAACTACTACATTGGCTTGTCAGCCAATCGGCTATTTGATCTACTGTTTATATATCTTGTCAGTAGAAGGATCAAACTGACTAGCACGCCCGCATCTCATCAACCTTTGGACCTGCACTAGAGCTAAGCAGATCTCCTAGGCCAGTGTATGTTTTTCGCATCAACAATAGTCTTAGGTGGTGTTTGGATCCAGGGACTTAACTTTAGTCCCTGTATTTAGACACTAATTTAGAGTATTAAATATAGACTACTTACAAAACTAATTACATAAATGAAAGCTAATTCGCAAGACAAATTTTTTAAGCCTAACTAATCCATAATTAGATAATATTTATTGTAGCATCACATAGACTAATCATGGATTAATTAGGCTCAATAGATTCGTCTCGTGAATTAGTCTAAGATTATGGATGGGTTTTTTTATTAATAGTTTACGTTTAATATTTATAATTAGTGTCCAAACATCCGATATGATAGGGGCTAAAAAGTTTTAGTCCCATATAAACATGGTCTACTATTACACTTTTGGAAGGAGGGAGTACTATAGTACAGATGTGATATAGTATCTTATCTTAGAATTATGAGACAACCTACAAATCTAGACAAACAGATTATGAATCTGTAGTCTGTACAGTTATCTATTCGGTCCAAATTCATAGTTATAAAAATGTCACATCTGTACTGTGTGCACTTGTATTTGGACGGAAGACGTAATACGGAGTAATATAGATTTGCTTTTACTAGTAATAAATACTATGTTCGCTAACAGTTTGAACGTTTTAAATGAAGTTTAAAAATTTCCACTTTAATAGTAATGATTCTACTGGCTTTCGATTCAGAAAATCATTAAGAATTCACTTACAATTGGCTCAGGACACTGCAATCAGTATTCAGAAAACATAGAGACTGTAATTTAGATAGCCCGCTTTTCATGAAAATTAAGCTCTATGTACTTTTTTCATGAAATTAATTGGCTTTGGATAGCTGCTGCTGCTAGTAGTTATTATTCGTCATTCTTGTTATTTGTAAGAATTTTCTTTGGTTGCAGTGAAAATTGGTGGTACAAACTGAAGTCATTGGAAAAGAGACGTTAGGGAGGGAGGGAAGCATGTCAATAATTCTGACTCCCCTGTTCCTGATAAGATGCAGATGATCATGATAGAAGTAAAAACCAACATCAGGAATCCTAATTAGCACGCACGTGCTAGCGAGAGAAGTTGCGCGCGTTTTCCGACCACGTCACGACAACTAGGGTTAGAGTTAGGGTTTCAGGGTGGGTCAGGGAAAAGTGGCGTTGGGGAGGGGGAAGTGGGGGATCGGGTTTAGAGGGCGGTGGAGAAAAGAGCTAACCTGTTACCGGAGGGAGGAGGAGAGGACTCGTCATAGAAAGGAGGAGCGGGCTCGCCGAAGCCAGCGCCGGAGGGGAGCCGCCCATCGTTGCCGCTCCGCTCCCTCAGCGACGGGAAGAGATAAGGGAGAGAGAGAGAAACCCAAGGAAAGACAAGAGAGAGCGCTAGAGGTGACTTGAGATAAAAACATTACATATAGGTCATGTTTGGAGAACTAGCCAAGAGTTATTTTGAGAGCTATTTTTTAGCACAAGGAAATAGCTCTCCAATAAAATAGCCCTAAGTTATTTAGATACAAGGGTTATTTTGAGAGCTATTTGGCTTTTAATTTTAATGTACATTCCCAAGGAGAGAGAGAGAATATATACTTTTTCAGTGGGCCCCACTCGAAATAGCCCCAATTAGCACCCCTTAGGTGGGATAGTTTTTTGGGTGGGTTATTTTCAAATAGCCCTCAAATAGCTCACCTTTTTGAATCTTTTTGACTATTTGTGCTATTTAAGGGAGGCTAAAAAATATCCTTGGATCCAAACAGGGCCATATATAGTAGCTTTTTTATACTCCCTCCGTCCCAAAATAAGTGTGGTTTTAGCAATGTTTATGTCTAACGTTTGACCGTTCGTCTTATTTGAAAAAAAATTATGATTAGTATTTTTATTGTTATTACATGATAAAACATGAGTAGTACTTTATGTGACTATTTTTTTAACTTTTTCATAAGTTTTTTCAAATAAGACGAACAATTAAAACGCTAAACACGGATATCTATGGCTCCACTTATTTTGGGACGGAGGTAGTATTGCGTAGGCAGATGATTACTGTACGTAGTTAGCAAAAGAGTGGCATTGTAGTACGTGTTGCTCAAAAAGTGACAGTCGATTAGTAAGTTAAAACAAACAAAAATATACTCATTCCCCGCCACTCCTGTAGGAGTACACACAGGACCGATCAATTGGAGTAGCAGTAGTAGAAGAAGAGCCAATGAACTAGTACTAGTAGTAGATGTTGGGAAAGGCAGGCAGCCTCCCTCAATTAATCTGAAGACTGACGGCGGCAGCCGGAGATGGTGGTGGTGGTGGTGCTGCTGCTGCTCAACAAGGAAAAGGAGGAGGAGGAGACATGGTCGTTGGTGTCGTCGTCTTCTTCCTCGGCGATGGGGTGGAGGCAGAGGTCGGCCGCGCGGCGGAGTAGCTGTCGCTGCCTACGGACGACGTCAAGCGTCTCCGGCGGCGGCACCTCTTGGGCGAACAAGGCGGTGCCTCTCGCGGTGGCGGCCATGTAATCGATCGATCGATCAGGACTGACTGTAGCTTAATTAATTTGTCAATCTAATTAATCTTGAATGAATTGAATGTGGTTGGGGGTCTAGCTTATATATATATATATATATATACTGGAGTAGAAGACGACGAGGACGGACAGCAACAACGAGGCAACGGGGCCAGGAAGGATCCAGGAAAGCACTACTAGTACTGTAGTAGTGTACGTGTGGGCAGGGCTCTGCCGCGTAGGAGTAATACTCCTAGGTAGGAGTAGTTGCCTCGTCCTTGTCATTTTGTTTTGTGTCCACGCAACGCACGCACGCAAATCGCAATCGCAATCGCAGTTGCAGCTGCAGCTGCAGCTGCCACGCAACACAAACAAAACGTGTTCCTTTTCTTTTGCAAAACCAACAAACGTGTATTGCGTGCGTACGCCCCTGCCTGCTACCACACCACAACTTTATTTTCTCCTTCCTGTACCAGTACCAGTACCAGTAGGACTACATCCATCTTCCACTTTAATTCCACTCACTATATCACAAATTATTTTCAAATCATACTGTGTATGTCCATTTTTATTTACCACTTTTTAACACTTTATATATACTATTAAGAATATCTCCAACGACTTCTTCATCCAACTTGAAAGGGTCTATTCTTAAAAGTAAAAAAAATTCAAAAAAAATATCCTCCTTAATATGCCAAATTTGGCCACCCCATTTTGGTTAGCCAAGGATGGACCGAGCCTCACAGCCAATACACTCCCCCCCATCTCCCCCCCATCGGTCTCTCTCCCAACCACATCTCAGCACCGGTGCACTGCTACTGGAGGGCGACGAGACATGGCGAGGTGGAACACAGCCAACAACAATAACAATGATGCAGAGGAAGCCTGCAGCAAGCCCCGGGTTGGCGCGAGGGCGAAGGTTGAAAAACATCGTTCGTAGGGCCTCAAACTCCCTCCTCCCTCCCTCTACTTCGAGCACCGCCGACGTCCATACAGGCGTGCGGCCTCCAGATCCCATCATCATCCACCACAGGACAGTGGACGCATATGAGGCTACGACGACTAGGACGGAGTGCTTGCGCCAGGATTCCTTCCATCCGCCACAAGGGGGGGGGGGAGAGAGAGAGGGGGGTGAAGAAGAAGGTTGGGGAGGTTAGAGAGGCTGTACGAGTGAAAGAAAAACTTGACTATCTAAATTTTTCTCAAATTGACTAAATGGATATTTGGAGAGAATATTGGAGATGTTCTAGGGTAGTGATTCCCAGTTTACCCTTAGAGCAACTCCGATCCACGAGAGTTGCCATATGCATCTCCAAGCCAAAACTTGGTTATATTGGGCAAAAGTGCTACTCCAAGAGATTGGTCAACTGGATGGCTCTACTAGCCAAATTTGGCCACCCATAGTCGCTGCCCCAAGTGTGGGTCCCACACCCTTTGGCTCTCTCTCCCATCGCCCTATGCTCGCTTTGCTTGCTTGGTCTTCCAACCTACCGCATCAATCCATTGAAAACAGTGGCAACAACAATGGTGGCAGTGCCAGCAGCCTCCCATCACCGAGATCCTCCTCTATGCGATGCGGTGGTGACGGCCTCCCCATCCACCCAGCACGGAGGCACCGAAGAGGCAGCGGCGGCGGCACCTCCCGGCAACGTCAGATCGGTCGACGTCCCGCTGGACTGTCTCTGCCCCATAGCCGTCGCAATTGTGCGGGAGCTCAAGATCATGTGTTGGAGGTCATCTCCCATCATCCCCCCTCCCCTCGCACCTCACCTTCCTATACGGTCGGGTGTGGTGGCAGTAGGACAATCGGCTAACAGTGACGAGGGTAGGGAGAGGATGACGATGCAGGGGTAGTGGGCAGCCAATGGTGGGGAGATGAAAGATATGGAGGGATGAAGAAGTATATAGAGATTGACATGTGAACCACTGGTTGTTTAGCACGTGTAAATTCCTCCCTTTTTGGCCTAGCGGATGGCTGATTGTAAGAGTAGTTATACTGCAACATTCAAACCCCCTAAATCTTTGTAATCTCTAATAGGACTTAAATGATAAAACTATATACTCAGCTCCGAAAGATATCTAAAACTTTTAGAAAAACGGTTGTGCTAAAAGACTGGCGACAATTTTTTGTTTAGAAAACTTTCGATTTTCTAGCCATTAGATGCACTTCAGGATTCGCGCAACATATACGCCCATACGGGCAGAATAAAAAAAATCTCGTGTGGGCTAGACAAGCATCGAACCAGCTAGGATCTATTCATCAAACTCGGCACACGTTACCGCTGCTAGGGGTACTTTTTTATTATTAATAGCACTTTTTAGTTACATACTCACTTACATCCTATGTACATACTCCCTCCGTCCCATAATATAAGTTATTTTGACTTTTTCTTACACTGTTTAACCATTTGTCTTATTAAAAAAATTTGGAATTATTATTTATTTTATTTGTGATTTACTTTATTATCCAAAGTACTCCATTTTAAGCACAACTTTTCGTTTTTTATATTTGCACAAATTTTTTTAATAAGAGTGGTTAAATAGTGCAAGCAAAAAAGTCAAAAATCCCTTATATTATAGGACGGAGGGAGTAACACTTACACCCTAATTACAGAGTAGTTATATAACACTTACACCCTACTTACAGAGTAGTTATATAGCACATACACATGTACACTAGTTACATGATAGTTACAGGGTAATTACATGGTATAAAATTAGGATTTGTAATTTTTTTCGGGGGCATATGCATATTACTTTTGAATTGAAAGTTATTTTTTTTCATTCTACATGTTTGGCAATTTCTTGACGTTCAATCAATTTGGGCACTAAGACTCGTGGTTTGTACTAGTGCGGACTGTTTTCCTGTTATAGTTGATAACAATTCACTAAGACTCATGGTTTGTACTAGTGCAGGCTGTTTTCCTGTAATCGATGATGACAATTCCTGTGGTTGAAAAATTTGAAAGTTCCGGACTAAAAAACTGTCAACAGAACACTAGCTAGTCCCTTAGAAAAATAGGCCACGTTATAAACTTCAAAATGAAATGGCCACATTAAAAAAGAAAACTTCCAAACAAAATTGGTCTTCTTTTCCCATACCCTGTCGGTCTTGTTTCCCAGTACGTAGCTTGCGCGAACTCGCTCAGTGATGAAGATTAGGAGCGAGATTTTAAGAGATGGGGATGGGATTATTTTTCCTTAAAAACTGGAAAACTTGAATTAGGAGTAGTATATATAGGCAATCTTTTTTGCTACAATTTCCTTTCTTTTATTTGTTTAGTTACGCGCAAATTAAGGTTGTCATGTTTGAAAATTAAAAAAAAAATTCAATTGGTAGATAAAAATTCTTCTACCATGAATCTTTGTTGCAAAATAGAATAACTTTAAGCTATAAATACATTCATTCATATTGATAGCATATGTAGCAGGTACGTTGATAGCCGAAAATAAATAAATGTGAAGCTTAGAGGGCAGGCATATTAGATATATGCCCTAACAAAATATATAAATCCTAAAAATAAATAAGAAGACGCACAGCTGCTAATATAAAGAAAATTAAGGTGGAGTGGGGGCGAGGATGGGGTTGGCGGGCATGTCGTCGCCGGCGAGGAAGTGGGCGAAGAGCTGTCTGGCCTGCACAGGCGTGATCATGGGAACCATGTGGCCGGCGCCGCGGATGGTGACGAAGGTGAGGCCGTCGTAGAGCACGGTGTAGCCGCCCACCTGATCGCTCGTGAACCACTGCTTCCACGGCCTCACCGTCTTGAGCTTGAGCTTCCGCAGCGCGTACCTCGTCGACGTCACCGGCACGCGGTCGTCCGTGTCACCGCTGAAGACCCAGACGCGGAGGCCGGCGCGGACGAGGGCGGCGATGTCCGGCAGCGTGGAGGGCGGCGCGTCCGTCCAGTTGGTGAGCGCGTCGCTGCAGGGCGCCCAGCTGTAGGGGATGCCGCCCGACACGTTGGCGTGGAGCGCCGCCTGGACGTCGCCGCGGTTCAAGTAGTCGATCACGCGGTAGTCCACGCACGGGTTGTACGTGTTGTAAGGCAAGCCGCGGCGGAGGCGGAGCACCTTATCGGCGAAGCGGCTGCGGGTGCCATTAGTAATGGTGGTTGTGCCGTTGAGCGCGGCGGTGCAGGACGGAGTGTAGAGGCTGTAGATGTCGATGTCGCCCATGGCGGTGAAGAAGCCGTTCCATGCGGCGTTGCACTTGTCCGTCTCGTTGCCGTCGTCGGGGAAGGTGCAGTTGCCCTTGATGGCGGCGTAGATTTCGTCGGAGATGACGGCGTGGTCCCAAGCGTACTCCACGAGACCGCGGTCGTCGGAGCTGGAGTCGATGGCGGCGTTGCCGATCATGATGCCCTTGAGGTTGATGATGCGATCATCATCATCATGTTCCTTCTTCTTCTTGTTAAAATGGAGGATCTTGGTGGCGAGCTGGGGGACGTAGTGGCCGGCGTAGCTCTCGCCGGCGATGTATAGGTCGTGCCCCTTGAATTGCGGGAACCTCTCCAGCCAATTCACCAAGAAGGCGTGCGCGTCATGGGCTACGTACATATAGCTAGTATTAACTTAAATCAATCATTATTCTACTCCCTCCGTTTCAAAATATTTGACACCATTGACTTTTTAGCATATGTTTGACCGTTCGTCTTATTCAAAAGAAAAAGTAAAATATTTAAAACTATATGTGTACATGAAAGTATACTTAACAATGAAGCAAATGATATGAAAAGAATAAATAATTACTTAAATTTTTTTGAATAAGACGAATGGTCAAACACATACTAAAAAGTTAACGGTGTCAAACATTTTTGAAATGGAGGGATTACTATATATCTAGCACTAGGCAGGCCACAAGCAGATACCGGTGAGATTGTCGCCGAAATGGGCGAGATCGGTGGTGGTGTTGGTGTAGGAGAAGCCGACGCCGGCAGGGGACTCCACGAACAGCAGGTTAGCCTCTGCATATATATATATATTTATATATAACTCAAATTTTTCGAAATTTTCAAATTGTGAGTATATACCTAGTTGTAATAATTCGATTCATACCTATACCTATCAACAAAACAACTCAAATTTAACTTTATTTCACAATCCATAATTACATAACTAACTAATTATATGTATGCATGCTATATACCTAGAATCAAAATCTAACAAAAACAAGTTCAAATTCAGTTCAAACTTGCTTCGAACTAGTTAGTAAAGTAGTTAATGTTAATATCTATGTAATTGAAAAAGTTTCATACTCATTTGAATTGGGTATATACTCAATTTCAACAATGGTGCCCAGGCACCATGGAGCACCAAACAAATTTTATATATATATATATATATGCAATCATTTTGATTATTTTCATTACTAGGAAGGAGTCTAGGATCGATCGATCTAAATAAATAGGAGTATATATGAAGAAATGAAAAAGCAACTACCTTTGTTCCATGATTCCGGGTTGATGGTGAGGGTGTCGTTGTTGTTGACGAGAAGGGGGCCGAGCTCCTCGAGGGCGCCATAGCCGAGGGAGGAGCAACCAGGGCCTCCGTTGAGCCAGAGGACGAGGGGCTTGGTGGCCACGTCGGAGGCGGCCTCGAAGAACCAGTAGAAGAGGGCGCGGCCGTGCGTCTCGTTCACCGTCACGTACCCGGCGAACTGCCGGAACCCAAGCTCCGCCGGCTGCCCCGGCAGACGCTGCACCCGGTCCGCCTCCTGCCGATCGAACACCTCCTCGTACGACTTCTTATGATGATGATGATGATGATGATGCCTCGCCGCCGCACCCCCCGTCCACTGCATCATCACCATCACCATCACCACCACCATGCCCACCACCACCAGCTGCTGCCGCCCTGCCATGCCTACTGATCACTGATCGATCGATCGATCGATCTTAATTTGGTTTGCTTTCTATCTTGCTAGTGCTAGCTATATAGATCGATCCATATGCAAGCTGAGTACTGCAATATATATAAGCTGATGAAGCTGAGGTGAGCTGGTAACTCGATCTATCGCGCGCGGGACATCGGGGTTCTGTTGAACATTTTTAGGAACAGATTAACAAATAACCAATTAAGCTGTACGTTATCCATCTATCTATCTAAAACTAACCAGCTGCAACTCCTCGCCGATATATGCGTACGTGCTCGCCCTACGTCTCAAACGTACGTACGATTCATCACTAGTTTCATCGCTCGCCCAATCTTGGCTGGCTGCTCCGGCCTCGTCCTGCAACTGATGATATATCAAATCAGGATTTGATTTCATCATATATATGAGGAGAATGCAATTAACATCAGCTCACGTGATTAATTGTCTCTCCTAATTTGCTGCCTCATCAATCCATTTACCTAGCTGCCTACAAGCGGTCGAGATCCACGATTATTTAATTTACTTCTCATTCATTGGATAGGGATATAGACTATCATTTCATTTACTCCTCTCGTAATTTGTTGCCCGATCAATCGATTAACCTAGCTGTTCCTGTCTCTATACAAGCGAAATCGACGGACGATTTGTTATTTACTCGATTGGATATGGATTCCATCGTTTCATTTTTTTAGGAGTAGTTTGTTGCTCCAATGCATTTAAACATACAGATAGAGATGCACACTTTAAAACCTAAACAAAAAAGAGAAGAACTGACTGTCTCCCTCCAGCTAACAGTACGCTCAACTGCCGTCAAACACGCCCAAAATTAGTCCCTGGTTACCTGTGTTGGCCATGCCTTTTTTTTTAAACACACATTTTTTTTAGAGAAGGGTATTTTTTACTCGGCCTCTACATCCATAGGAGATTTGAACTTAGAACCTTGAGATACTACTCAGGTCACTGTAACCTCTAGGCTACATGCACACTCACCTGAAAGAATAATTAGCTATAAATGTGAGTTAAATGTGAGTACCCGTGTTAAGGACTAAGAATAATTAACCGTAAATATAAATACCCGTGTCAAGGATTTGGGTGGGTTGGTTCCACCACAAGAAAGTTAACTAGTTGAGCTATGTTTACTTCGCGGCAATGCAATATAGTATTATTCTGTATTGCATACTTGAAGTCTGAATTAACAAAGTTGTAATACACTTTTGAGTTGAACAACAAAGTTGTACACCTGACATGTGAGCTAAGCTTTTAATTATGGAGTATATATGGAACAAAGTAACAACATTAACGCTGACAGAAAGGGATATCAAATTAGAGTAGCACTTGCTGTGACATCACACAACTGCATGCCTCAATTAGAATGCATGGGATATACTCCGTATATAGGTCCTCTGTCTGTAACCTCTCTGCTCTCTTTCTCAAAACTCTATACTAAATTATATACCAGCACATCATCTACATAACAGAGTAAAGAATACATGTATGTATATTGATACAATTATATATGAGTTTCTATGCCAGAACCACCGCTTGCTTCCATGGCACTGACAAGTATTGAGCTCTACATTTTGCCACAGGTAAGATGAAGAATGCAGCGCTGGCGTCAAGGGTGCAACTGCCGTCAAAATAAAAACTCTGAAAACAAGCCAAGCCACAACTTCCATTTTCCACCGGCTTCTTCTTGGCAAATTCAAGTTGGATCATCGCAGACAAACCTACTACAGCCACAGGCAGCTCAATCCAAAGCAGCTTTGGTCCTCCTAGGTGCTGTGGGTTTCGGAAGGCCATCAAGCAATGGTCGCGTGAACGACTCATGGTTGAAAGTCCATGCCGAGCTTGACCACATAGAGATCCCATTCTCTGCATCTGCAAAGTTTGGTGTGCTAGGCGACTTCCGCACTGATCTAAATCCGCTCAGAAATGAACCATTGCTCTTCAGGCTGGACTCTGTGTTGCTTGTGTCCATGTTTTGTCGGATACTAGAAATTGGCCTTGGCAACAAACTCTTGGTCATCTTAATTGGGTCTGTAAAAACATCGTCCTGGGTATCTGTGGTGTTAGACACTTGATCAGCTTCAACTTTTTGCCGCCGACGAATGGAACCATCTTGCTTTGCTTTGGCTGTCCCATTGATCTTGGCCCCACTGGCACCGTTTGTTGCTGAAAAGCCATTCGACGTGTCTTCAGAGTTCCTACTTCTGTCGGTATTATGTGTGTCTGGTAATCTAGATGAAGTGACCAATGTTTCACTGTTGATACGCTCCAAACTGCCCTTACTGTACAAGGACATCTCAGTGCCAGCATCTGTCATAGCCCCATTTTGA
This sequence comes from Oryza glaberrima, assembly GCF_000147395.1. Classification (NCBI taxonomy): domain Eukaryota; kingdom Viridiplantae; phylum Streptophyta; class Magnoliopsida; order Poales; family Poaceae; genus Oryza; species Oryza glaberrima. The sequence goes on along the minus strand of NC_068331.1, from coordinate 29,155,510 downwards.
GGAGTTAGACCATAATAGGACTGCAAGGTGCTCATGGCGAGTGACATTTGCTGCTTAGAAGAATTGTACTTGGATGAGTCTAGCGAATCCGTAACATCTCTGTTTTGCTGATTGTTTGGAGCCCACGCTCTGCACATAGACAGAAAGCTAAGAATGAGCCTATCAACAGTTACTTACAACAGTGGGGAAAAAAAGAAGTGTTGACAGACGACAAATTATTAAGGTAAACATTTATACGGTAAGGGTTTCATCTTTAGAATATCAGCATTGAGATTGAGGTGAAGTCCCGTTTTGATTTCTTGCATCACAGGATGGATTAAAGAGAGGAAAAATAAAGGAAATGCGTACCTCTTCATTTTCTGACCAGAACCATTGAGCCTTACAGAGGATGGCATGGGTCTTCCTGGTAGAGGTATGAGCAATATTTTGTGTGCGAACATCTGGCTGTCAGTCATCAAACTGTTTGCCCTCTTGATGTCAGATATCTGAAAAATGAGAGGACATTGTTTAACTCACTGATAAAATTGACAAATTTGGTGAACATGTACAACTCAAATCAAGCAAGAAAAGCTAAGTTTGGCTAATATGAGGCACTGAAATATGCAAATAAATGATATAGTTTAGTAAGTACATCAACCCTTGTGTTGCTTTCGTAATCCGAGGCTGATCTTACTTTTATGCATGATGACTTATGAGTGAATAAGATTTGCAGAGTTGTTGTGAACCACAGTTAGTGATGCTAAATGGTAGTGGTACGTGACCCTGTGATTTATAAATTGTCCAAGTCCTAAAATACTTCTATTTCTTGTGAGTCTGTGGAAAGCACAACATTTTTGTAAGACATTACTTCATTAAATCATCTATGTGTAAATAGTTTAGGACGGTGATATGATATAAGAAAGAGCATCAGACAGCCGGTAAAACCGAATAGAAAAGATAAAAAAATAATTGAAGCTTTGATTTTGTCACAGGCAAGTTTTCTTTCCTATCTACTCCATCAAAGAAGTAGTGGCAAGATGGCAAGTTTTTTAGCCGGCGGCAGTAGGTAAATAATTGCTAGGTAGGGAGAAATAAAAAGGAAAGAGGAGGGAGGATCGGAGAAAAAAAGAAAAAGGAAATCTTGCCTCGACGCCGTACTTGATGGCGAGGCCGGGGAGCGTGTCCATCCTGGAAACCTGATGCTCAAGGTAGTGGTCGTCGTGGGCGGGGGGGCAGCATGAGGACGGCGGCGGCGGCGGCGAGAGCACGGGAGAAGCGTCGAAGTCGTCGGACAGCGGGTGGGAGATCCCCATGGGGTATGGGGTTGAGATCTCGGCGGTGAATTGGGCGCGGTGGGTGCGGCGTCGCGTTCGATTTAGCAGCTGCCTGAAGGCTGGAGGTAGGAGAAGGAGGCGGCCGGCTTGCTTGGCTTTAGCTTGGAATGAGAGAGAATGAGAAAGAGAGAGATGGCTTGCTTTGGCTTGGCTGGCCCTCCCCTCCCTCCCCAAGATCACAACACAATTGCAAGCAAAGCCAGCCAGCCTCTCCCTTCCTTTACCTTTGACACCACGACCACTTGAAAACCAAAAAAAAAAAAAATGAATCGTGTTTTGCGTTTTTCTTTTTTTTTTTAAAAAAACATAAGAGTAGTACGCGGTTGATGGGGTTGGAGCCACGTGGTTGCTGTGCTCCCATACAGTAAGTACTTCATACATACAGCGTCCGTCTGCCTGTCTTCCCTTTCTTTCTTTCTTCAAACACCATCGCTCGGCTGGAATGGATGTACAGCAGGCAGGCAGGCGGACAGGTGGCCAGCCATCCTGAACGAGTCAACTCACCTACTTTAGCACCAACCTGAACTATCCTTTTACAATGGCAAACACATTAACATGTGTGACATTTTATATCTCCCATACTTAATCTTAACCGATTATTATGATGTACAGTTATAACTCCCTATTATTTCAGTATAACTTATCGAATTAGAATGTAATTATTACTGATTATTCTTGTTTATTTGTTTAAAAAATATCCTTTTACCTGTTTTTATCTACAATTTCCTGCAGCAATACACGTGGTTAGTACTCCTACATATTAATCCTTCTATATATTTTGGTAGATAAAAACTACTCTGTAGCTCCAGTTCCATTAAATTCCCTCAAAGCTATCTTAAAACCAACCCCTATTTTGATATCTAATATTGATTTTACCGTGTTTTTTATATTTTCATTTTTGTCCCTTTTTTTTAAAAAAATGAAGCAAATGTTTACCCCTTTTATTTAACAGAAGATAGTGGATCCAGAATTGTTGTGCTAAATAAGTGTATAGACTTTTAAAATTTGTTGATTGACCTTTGTACACCTGGTGATTTTACCATAGCCAAATCTATGCCTAACCACACACACTACTCGTCCTTTATTTGACCAAGTTTAATTACTCCTACATACAGAGAACAACACTACGACGTGTGATGTGAGTGAGTCCTGCATGCTCTTTCTTTCGTTGACACTTCTCCTGACTAATACCGGTCAATCAAACTTGGCTTACTACTATACCTTGGAGTACGTATCATATGGATGGCTACCTACCAAGCATCACCAGATCAATCCCCTCTATCTCCCCCCCCAAAAAAAATTTAAAAGGAAAAAATGAAGACCTAGCAAAAGCTTCGGCATTAATATTAATCCTTAATCATGACTTGTGAGCATCTGCAGCTCCTTCCTTCTTGCAGCTCTAGCAAGCAGGCCTGAAATGATGTACTACTCATATGTACTCGTATAGCAAGAGTAAGCATGTAGGCATAAAACAAATGCTGCTCCTTGGAGGGCCTATTTTCTTCAAAAAGTATTGACAAGCACTAGTACTTACCTTGCTGTTTGACAAAGAATCTTCACGCTTTTGAAGCTCTATAAGAGCTGGTGCTTTACATCAAGGTGGGCACACACATGACACCACTGCTTTTGCACTGTCTTTTCTGCATTTTCCTTCTCTCCTGCCTTTTTCATGGAGAGCAAATTATGTCGAGTGCATCCCTCCAAAATGTTTGGTGGGTATCATTGCATATAACCATAAGATTTGGAACAGTATTCCTGTTGGCTATACATATTTTGGGTTGTCCTGCAACTTTCTCTGCTACAGCCGAAAATGACATGTTTCTTTTTCCTTAGTTAGGTGCACACGCGGTTACAACCGCACCATCATATATATGATGATGATCTCCTTAGTTGTGCTACAGATCATTGGCAACGTTGGATCCCTGACTAATGATCGATCAGCAAGAAAATAAAACGCAGTGCACCAGTTGTTATATTCAGAGCTTGTGACCGTCCAAAGAGCTGACCAGAAAGCTAGTCCAGAGCACGTGCAATCATTCAACCTTGTATATATTCTGGTCCTTCAATTGCAGTTGTGCTAACTACTTAATCCTTAATCTGACTTCCAATTGAATCCATTGACCTTGCCTTACAACATGTTTCAGGGCAACATATACCATGTCAGTTTGGGTAATTAGAGGAACTTCTTCTGGCACAATATGTTGTACTACCTTCATATTTTAATGTATGACGCTGCTGACTTTTTTCCCAATGTTTGACCATTCGTCTTATTTGAAAAATTTATGTAATTATTATTTATTTTATTATGACTTGATTCATCATCAAATGTTCTTTAAGCATGACATAAATATTTTCATATTTACACAAAATTTTTGAATAAAACGAATGGTCAAACATTGTCGAAAAGTCAACGGCGTCGTACATTAAAATACGGAGGTAGTAGTATACTCAGATCAGATGCCAACGGTTGCCTTACACAAGGGGATAGAATTATATGTACTCTGCTGCCACTTGTGCGTTGGTTGCTTGAGAGTACCATATGCATGATGCATCAGGGTATCAGACATGGCTGGTAGCCCAACAAGTCATCTTTCAATCTCCCGGCCGTTTTCTTTTTCTTCCTTTTGCTATGTTTTGTTTTTATCTCTTATCCATTGCAAATTGCAGATAGTGTTTGATTGGGGGAAAGCAGGAAGATAATGCGACCGCAGACAGCAACACATTTTGGTTTTGCACATCTTCTTCAGTAATGGGTACAATGCTTTGACAAATACAGCACTAAGCACTACGGGAGATTTCAGATACAAAAATATTAGTATTAACCACATTGCCGTGCTGCAGCACAAGTACAAGAAGGTTGACAAACAGCGTCCACAACCGAGCAAGAGTGATACAGGTAACACGGCAAGTGAAGTGAAGTGAAGTCTCCCATCTGTTTAGTACTCTGAATCTCACAAAATTTGTGATGCTTCCAACTTCAGTTTCAGACCATGCAAACTCCATGCTCACATTCACAAGCAAAACACCCTCTAAGCTGTAATGTCATATATCTTCTTTTCATAGAGTTAATACAGACAGAAATATGCTGAAGAAACACTAGTGAATTTTCATTGAATTCCAAAGTTGAAAACACTTTTGGTATAACATTTGCAAAACAAGTATCTATATTTTTCTGACAAAAAAAGGCTGAAATTTCCTATTGTAACATCTCCAAACACAGCAGCAGGATAGTTTCCTGGCGGGAAAAGAGGGGGAAGAAAAAAAAGAGATAACAAGAGAGAGCAGTAGAGGTCACTTCCTCTGTGTCCTTGTGATCCAATCCAAAACGTGGCAACAATCATCATCCCCACGGAACACCCTGTTCTCAGAACGGTAGGTCTTGAGATCACGGCTCTCGTGCCTGCAACTCTCCCTCTTCATTTCCAGTGAATCAGGAACCAGCCTTGCAGCACGGTCATGGTAAGCATCACAGATAAACTGCGCAATGGCGTCGAAAGGCTGCGAGGCATCAACCCACTGGTAAATCTTCTCGTTGCGGAACCATGTCATCTGCCTCTTTGAGAAGTTCCTGGAGGCAGTCTGAAACTTGGTCAGGAACTCCAAGAACTCTTGTGGGGAGCTGCTGCCTCCGTTGTGCCTACACTGAAGCAAGTACTCCATGGCTTGCCTGTAGCCGATTGCGCAGGTAGCCGAGTTCATGCCAGGACTCAAGCCGATGTCGAGGAGCCAGGAGGCTTCAGAGAGTAGGCCACCTGTGTCGGCCAGCATCTCTTCGCACCTCAGATCGATTGATCTGTAGAGCTCAACGCGTGGGCACGCGAGGAAGATGCAGAGGAAGTCGTAGTCCAGCTCCAGCTCCGTGGGTTGATCGGCTTGGTTGGTGAGACTGAGACGACGGTGGTGATTGAGATTGTAAGCATTGTAGGGCAAGGAGAAGGCAGAGGGAGGTGAGCCTGAAGACCTGATGATCTCAAGGCTTCTCCTTAACCTTGACCAGTTGTTGACTGACAGGTCCCGAGCTTTGGGGTCGCCGGCGTTGGCAACCAGGTCGACGGCTTCTTCCCAGCGGCCGGTGTCCCGGAAGCGGGAGAGCTCGGACCAGACGGCGGAAGTGACGTCCATGGAAGACTGCGGGACACTGGGCTTGCCATAGATGTACCAGCGGAGGTAGAGGCCAGTCCCTCCGGCGACAATGGGGACGCGGGCTCGGGCGAGGAGGTGGTCGGTTGCTGCGCGGGCGTCGTGGAAGAAGTCCCCGGCGGAGTAGTCGTCGGAGGCGTGGAGGATGTCGATGAGGTGGTGCGGCACGGCGGCCCTGTCGGAAGAGGAGGGCTTGGCGGAGCCGACGTCGAGGCCCCGGTAGACCTGGACGGAGTCGGCGCTGATGATCTCCCCGGAGAGCCTCTTGGCGAGGTCCAAGGCGAGCCTGGTCTTGCCGGCGCCGGTGGGGCCAGAGATGACGATGACCTTGTTCTTGGTGGCGGCGGCGGCAGCCGGGGACCAACTTCTCTTCCACACGGCGGGGCGCCTGCATCCATACTGCATACCGCACTGGGAGATCTGATGGCGCGCGGAGGAGGAGGAGGAGGAGCTTTCTGGTTCTGGGCGTCCGGCCGGCGGGCGGCGGCTTCGTGTGGAAGGGAAGGGAAGAGGATAGAGGAGGAGATGGATGGGATTTCTGAAAGAGAGCCTGTGCAGATGTAGAGGCCCAAAACAAACAAACAAGTATTGGGCTTTCAGGCCCAAATTGGACATTCTATTTTGGAATAAGTTCACCGGAGGTCCCTCAACTTAACAGCGAGCTTTTTTAAGGTCCTTTAACCACACAACCAGAAATCTCCGCCCCTAAACTATACAAAACTGTGTAAAAAAGGTCCCTATACAGTATTGATCTCTGGTTTCGCTGACGTGTCAGCAAAAAATAAAAAAAATATGGGGCCCACATATAAGTGAGAAGAAAAAATGTGGGACCCACACTTCTTTTTGCGTTTCTTTTCTCTTTTCTTTCTCCTATTCGAGTATCTTCTCTACTCTTTCTCCGAGGCTGCCGGCGGCATAGGGAGCCTAAGAGAGAGGGGGCAGCGGCCGCTGGCGAGCGCGGCAGTGGGCGGCTGGAAAGGGGGGGAGAGGCGGCCGGTGAGCCTGGGAGGGAGGAGAGGGGGCGGTTGGAGTCGATGCCATGGTGGAGCGGCTCGTGGGGCTCCTCCCATCGGAGCTACGGGGAGAGGCGGAGGATGGAGGGGTTGGGGGCGCACTCCGGGAGGAACGATGCCGTCCCAGTGGGATCCCACCACGCCCGCGCGCCCGGCCATGTTCGACTGCCCGCCCAGGATGAACACCACCTTGTTCGACGGAGGGAGCTCACCGCCGGACACAGCCGCCGTCGGAAGCAGCAGCAGCATCATCATCCGCCGCATTGTTGCTTGCTACCGTTGGGCGTTGGGACTAATAATCAAGCAAATTTGAAATCTACTCTTCCTCCCTACTCGTAGTCAATTTATACTGCAACTAGCGGCATGTCTGTTTGAGTTTGTTTGACCCAACCAAACCAACCAACCAACGAAAGAAATACTCCACTAAAACGAAACAACATCCACCCATGTCGATCGTGCGCTGCTACCCCCTTCGTCTCCGCCTACCGTAGGTTCCTCCTCACCGGCGTCCACATCGCCCTCGACGCCGCCCCTCTGCTCCTCCCGCACCCGGAGCCGCCGCTTGAAACCGCCTGCCGCCGCCGATGCTCCTCCCGAGCCCGGAGCCTCCGCTTCGCAGCCGCAGTCGCCCGCCGCGCCCCCTGCGCCCCAAGCTCCTCTCCACCTCCCGAGCCCAGAGTCGCTGCTCGCCCGCCGCCGCGCTCGCCCGCCGTTTGCCACCGCCGCCGCTCCACAGCCTCGCTCACCGTCGAAGCAGCACGAGAGGCACCTAGCGCGGCGACCTCGCCTCCCTCCGAGCGGCAGCGGCGACCTTGTCTCCCTCCGCGCTCGCCCGTCGCCGCCTGCCTGCTCCGTCCGCCGCTGCCCGGCCCGCCATCCTCTCAGGCTCGGGGGAAGAAGAGAGAGCAAAGAGAAGAGAAGAAAAAAAAGAAAAAGAAAATAGGAGAAGAGAGGACGCTGACGTGTGGTCCCACCACATGCCACGTCAGCCAAACCGGGGAAAAATTAGACTAGGGACTTTTTTTTTTTTTTGCACGGTTTTATATTGTTTAGGGGTGAAGGTTTCTGATTTAATGGTTAAGGGACTTTAAAAAATCTCGCTGTTAAGTTGAGGGACCTCCGGTGAACTTATTCCTTCTATTTTGCTTCTTTTCCACCTGCAATTTCTTCCCTTATTTTCTCAACGCTTTTATTTATGTTGAATTCCATAATTTTCAATATTAATAAGAGCAAGACAAAAACATGTTTATGTTTTGTTCTAGTATAACACTGAGCTTGTCGAGAAATGCAAATATCTGAGAGAGGAAAGGGGGTTCAGAAATGCTGCAAACAGTCTAACAGCCTCATCATCGTTGCGCTCATGCTTATAAGCCAAAATATGTTTTTTTTAAAAAAAATAATTTTAAACTTGATCTTGTGAATTTTTATCGCAGTTTTATTTATACAACATTTGCTTTCTAATCGCCAAAGTCATTTACATAAAAATTTTAGCCATCAGTATTTTTTTCGTTGCTAATAAGTGGTAGGAATAGGCATAAGCATAAGCAAAAACAATATGACCAAGAAAGAGGAAAAAAGGTGTTTAGAAATGCTAGAAAAATTTGATAATATTTGAAAGAGAAAAAAAGAGATGAAGGAATGTCAAAATAATTGAGGAAGAGGAAAAAAGGAGTTTAGATTTGCTGCCAAAAGTTGAAAAATATTTGAAAGAGAGTTCACAAAACCAGAAATGGTGCACAAAAAGGTGTCTGGGAATGCTAGAAAAAATTGAGAATATTTGAAAGAGAAAAAAAGAGATGAAGGAATGCGAAAATAATTGAAGAGGAGGAAAAAAGGAGTTCAGAAATGCGATGAAGGAATGTGAAAATAATTGAAGAAGAGGAAAAAAGGAGTTCTGAAATGCTGCCAAAAGTTGAAAATATTTGAAAGAGAGTTCATAAAAACAGAAATGGTGCAAAAAAATTAAGTGAAAATTAAGATACAATAGAAATGGTGCAAAAAAAATAATTAAGAAATGGTGCAAAAAAAGTGAATTAAGTGAAAATTAAGAAACGGTGCAAAAAAAAGTGCAAAAAAAATTAAGTGAAAATTAAGATAAAATAGAAATGGTGCAAAAAAAAATGGTGCAAAAAAAAAGTGGAAATTAAGATAAAATAGAAATGGTGCAAAAAGAAAAGTGGAAATTAAGTGAAGATGCGGGGTATCGATCCCCTTACCTCTCACATGCTAAGCGAGCGCTCTACCATCTGAGCCACATCCCCATTTGATAGAGAGCTTTTCACTTCCTAATAACAAACAAACAATTGAGACGAGCAGTGCGGACCCTGACAAGAGAGAGAAGCAAAGATAAGAGGCCGAAACCTGCAGCCACAAGCAAGCAGCACGGCCTCCCGCTTCCACGTCTCATCTGCCATGGCCACCACCGCCTCCCTCCACCTCCACCTCCACCTCCTCCTCTCCTCCTCCCGCCGCCGCTGCCGCCTCCTCGTCCCCCGTGCCCACACCGATTCCATCTCCACCGGCCGACGCCGCTTCATTGCCGACACTGCCACCGCCTCCGCTGCCGCTGCCGTGGGTCCCCTCGTCCTACCCCGGACCCCGCTTGCGCGTGCCGACCAGCCGCCGTCGCTCTCCGAGTGGGAGCGCGTCCTCCTCCCCATCGACCCCGGCGTCGTCCTCCTCGACATCGCCTTCGTCCCCGACGACCCTTCCCACGGTACCCTACGCTACTTCCTTCTATCTATCTATCTATGACTATATATGCCACTTACCTTTGCCAATGCTATGCTTATACATTTACATGCTATGCCAGCAATATTGCAGTGCACACAACTTTAATTTCTACCACCTCCGTCCCAAATTAGTGGTCGCTTTAACTTTTTTCCTGTAACGTTTGACCATTCGTTTCATTTGAAACATTAGTGTAAATATAAAAAAAATGATAAGTCACACTTAAAGTACTTTTAATAATAAAACAAATCACAAACAAAATAAATAATAATTCCATAATTTTTTGAATAAGACGGATGATTAAACGTTACAAACAAAAACTCAAAGTGACAAGTATTGTGGGACGGAGGTAGTACTTATCACTCACTGCTTTGTCTGTCTTCGTGTCTGCACTTTTTTTACTCACCCAATCTTTACAACTCTTGTTATTTTTCCTACTGAATGTAGCTCAACTGTTTAAGAAACACTGACCTGTGTAAATTTTCAACGGGGATCAAAATGTTACGTATATTGCTATTTGATTGATGGATACACATTCGAAAAGCATCTGTCTCTTGTGGAGATGTGCTGTTATTAACGTGTACTACCATTTTATAAGAAGGAAAACGCCTCATTAATTTGGAACACAGTATATTGTCTTCTCTAGTTTCAACTCATCAAAAGCTTTCTTCATGGATATGCATGCATATGTTACCAAAACCAAAAAAAAAAAAGATGAGTGATACAATGTTCCTTATCTTTCTAGGTTTTCTTCTTGGGACGAGACAGACGATATTGGAAACAAAAAATGGAGGAAACACATGGTTCCCTCGCTCCATCCCGTCCGCCGAGGATGAAGATTTCAACTACAGGTTCAATTCTGTAAGCTTCATGGGCAAAGAAGGATGGATTATTGGCAAGCCTGCAATTTTGTTGCACACTTCTGATGCTGGAGACAGCTGGGAAAGAATACCCTTGAGTGCCCAGCTTCCTGGGAACATGGTAAGTTTGCATATACATCCGTGTTGTCTGCGCTTTAACAAGGATGAATCATGAACGGAAACCTAAAATTGGTAGTTGCTGTGATATGACAGGTTTACATAAAAGCTACAGGTGAGCAAAGTGCAGAGATGGTCACCGACGAGGGAGCAATTTATGTTACTTCCAATCGAGGGTACAACTGGAAGGCCGCTGTGCAAGAGACTGTCTCAGCCACTCTTAACAGGTAGGAAAAAATTAGAACGAATTTGTGAAATGGATTTTTTTTTTAGATAATGGAATGAGAAGTAGAGTTCTTTCTTAGATGTATTTACATAATTTGAAGTGCTACATTTTTTTGAAGTAGCTACCTAATCGTCTTTACAAAATCATTGCACCGGATGTCCATTTAAGCCACGACAAATTGGGCATGTCATGTCATATAACATCTGATGGGCTGAAATGCTACCACCTCCAAACTTATTTGAAAAATAATATAATACTACATTTCTTCTTAGCTTTTCTTTACTCTTCTCAGGCCATCATGCATGACTAGGTGGTCTATACATAATATTTGCTCCAATATTTTGCCTTTTTGTTTCTGGTGCAGAACAGTTTCAAGTGGAATTAGCGGAGCGAGTTACTACACTGGTACTTTCAACACAGTGAACCGGTCACCTGATGGGCGTTATGTTGCTGTCTCCAGCCGTGGGAACTTCTATCTGACCTGGGAACCTGGGCAGGTTCGGTAGCTCGAGAGTAGCTAACTTCACATTGTTTTGGTTATATTGTCTGCGGTCACCTGGAAGGTGTATTTTGAATTTTATGTAAATCTGTTTTTGCAGCCATTTTGGCAGCCACACAACAGGGCAGTGGCACGTAGAATACAGAATATGGGATGGAGAGCAGATGGTGGCCTTTGGCTTCTAGTGCGCGGTGGTGGACTCTTTCTGAGTAAAGGAAGTGGAGTGAGGACTCTTTTCAGCTCAAGTTCACTCTAACTTATTTGTACTAGTTTAGTTCCAATTCTTCTATCGAGGCCTTAATGACGCTCATGCTATATCTTATCTTCATCCACCAAACCAGATAACTGAAGACTTTGAGGAAGCGTCAGTGCAAAGCCGGGGGTTTGGAATTCTTGATGTTGGCTACCGCTCAAAGGTAAGTGAAATGGACTTGCCAACCACAAAATTAGCATGTGTGTGGGCAAAATAGATTAAAAAGCTCTGCATTCCATTTGCAGGATGAAGCATGGGCCGCCGGTGGAAGTGGTGTCCTGCTAAAAACAACAAATGGCGGGAAGACCTGGGTGCGCGACAAAGCTGCTGATAACATCGCAGCCAATCTCTACTCTGTAAAGTAAGCAGATATGGGATATGCATTCTGAAGATTTAATTTAGCTCATTGCTCTGAAAGTTTATGTGGGGGTATACAAATGACATTGAGTGAATGGCTGATCGGGCGATATCTTGCGTATATGCAGGTTCCTTGGTGACAACAAAGGATACGTGCTTGGGAACGACGGCGTCTTGCTTCGATATGTTGGCTGACGTGCAAAGTGCTTCAGTTTGCCTGTATCGTCCTTAGACTTTTTTGTACGTAATATGAACCTACACTTGTTTACACGGTCAGGTATCTATCTATGTACCTACTGCAAAAGGCTGCTGATTCGTGTTGAATTCATCCACAAAAGAGTGTAAATTCTTGTCTGTAACTGTAGCGACTGTTCCAATATGTGAACTGCACATCCACATGTAATATCTGATATATATAAAATGGAGCTTGTAAAGTGAGAAGGATTCAGATATTGCGGCCTTTGCAACTCATGGGAGTGCCCAAATGCCACTTCTGTTGGAACAGTACAGTGATATATAGAGTTGAATTGCTTGAAAAATGATTTCTAAAATTTGCCTCCTTTGGATGGTATCAAAATTTAGGTATGAACATTGAACTTTCAAATCCGATTTATTTTACAGTAAAAAAAAGGTAAGAATATTGCAGAAACCGTATAATCTCATGATGCCACTCTTGTTGAATTCCGGCATTGAAGACAGTTTGATATGAAACACTAGTTTAGTAGTATCCAGAATGCATGCTGAAAAAGCTTTCTTTTACTTAATCGATCACAGCTTCAAATAGAATACACCTCGTGTGAGTGTATCAATGGACGGGATTTCAGGGGAAAGAAGGAATTTTTGTGACAAGTAACTGAGGATCACATCACGATCGGCAACCTTATCTTGTCTCTAAACTGAAAAGAGAGAGGATTTGCAACTGATGATGCCTGATTGGTACTCCTAGCCCTAGGAAGAAAAAAAGTGGCTTTTTTTGAAGGAAAAAAAAATAAAAAATAAGGATTTTTTTTCCGTTGCGGGACGGGAGTGAAGGCACACCAACCGCCTCACCACTCGGATAAACACACACACACACACACACACTCCCTCTCTCTTTCTGTACAGTGTCATTCCTTCCCCTTCCGCCGCTTCGAATTCGATCCTCGTCGCCGGCCGCCGCCGCTACCCCATTCCGAGTAAGCGAACGTGAAAACCCTTCAACATGCGCTTGTGCGTGGGATCTGTGTATTTTTAGCGCCGGCCTTATGCGGCCCTCCACTTTTTGTGCCATCCCTTTTCCAACAATTTAACCTTCCTTCCGCTCCGCCGTTTCTGGGATTTTTTTCCCGCTCTAGCTAGATTCTTCTTCTTCTTCTTCTTCTTCTGTATAATCTGTTCCTCCTCCGCGCAGCTTCAACCTTTGTTTGATTCTGCATGCAATCTGATGAATCCCCGAGGTCTATGTCTATCTCGATCCCCTCCCGCCTCCCTTTGTTTTCCTTTGTGTCATTTTCATTCATCATCATCAACAGATAAACAGTAATCTCTCCTCCAGCTCCACGAGTACCCTTTTTTATTTCTTCACCCATCGATTCGGCTCTTATTACTGTCCGATTAGCGATTTCACTATGTTGTGTGATCGATTCAAAGGCGATCAACTGCTCGACCAAGTCCGGATTACCCAGATTTGTTCATGTTCCTGCCGATCATATATATATATATATATATATATATATATATGGTATTATTACTGAGTGGTCATGTTGATCCTCAAGACAAGCTTTTGGTCTTTGATACCTAGTATAATTGCTTTTAATGTGCTTTTGTTGTTTGCACCTCCCTAGGTTTTGTGCTCTATCGATTATGCTTGTACCTTTTGCTGACTAGTCAGCTCATACGTGTACAACTCACGCTGCTCCAAACTATATCTGTTTCTGCTAATTTAGCGGAGCTAGTTGATGGCTTGTATCCCCTTTCTTTTCTCAACGCCATTCTCGTGGTGAACTGAAGGCAGTTCGTGTTGGTTGGTTGGTTGGTTTCGTATTGAACATGCTCATGTTAATTGTCAATGCAGGCTCTCCATCTCATGCCGTATGCACTTGAAGTGACTGACAGAAGGCCACAGAGCGTACCACACACTCGGTGTAGCACATTGGTCGATCATAACACAAACATCAGCTTTTCAAAGGTTAATTTATGCCTGGTTGTATATAAGCCTTGTCTTATTCACTAGGTAGATTACCGGTCTCATCTATTCATTCATGGAAATTTGCTGACTTGGTATTCTTTCTTTCATTCATCAGGGCCACCTAATACACAAGCCTGAGAACAGGTAAACATCCAAACAACATCCATTGGATTTGAGTATGCTTGATCTGATCTAGTGTAAACTTAAGAGGAACATATCGGATGCTACAAACTTGAACGGGAATATCTTTAACGGTTTTTGAACATATAGATAATTCGGGAGAAGAAATAATTATTCCCATTTATCCAAAAACATCACCTTGCTCTAGAACACTGAAGTTAAGGAAATATGTGTCGGTTACTGAGCTTCCTCCCACCTGTATATGATAAGTTATCAACAGAAATATTTCTTCATCTTATTATATGATTTTGCTCTTCTGCTACTTTATTAATGTTGTATGGCTACCTCAAGTCCTCAACCTGTATGTACCACCATGTTTTTTTTCCTTATTATTATTCTGTCTGAATGTCTATTTATGATACCAGCAATCACCGTACTCAAATACTTTGTACCTCAATATCCTTGTTTTTTTTTCTCATTTCCCTTTGACTGGTATCCATTTCTATTCTGATATCTGTCATTCATATATCTGGAAAGCTACATGTTTACTGTCTGTTTGTGCTGTTGCAGGAACATTACATTTGCAACTATTTCCATTGGGCACAACTCGGATCAGAAATTGGTGCCTTTTCTTCCTAACATATTACAAGATATCAACAAGAGAAGCTGTTTCGCATCAGGAGCTGCTGGCACAGAGATCATTCAGTTCCCACAGTCAATAATACTTTACTGGTTAGACTGTCCAAATGAAAAGAACATGCACGATCAAGTCGATCATTCTAAACCATTTTCCAGTGGAAGTCCACCACCAGGAAGCACCTTAAGACAGCGTCAGCATAGGAGAAAAATCAAAAAGTCATTGACAGCACTCCCTCCCAGCAATGTGCTTGTAAATAATTCTTCCAGATCTGTTACTGCTCCTGTAAGATCTGATTCTGATATTCTGCATGATGATGGTAAGCCTCCAAGAAAGAGCCCTAAAAAGAAAGGAAACAACAAGAAAGGGAAACATTACAGGAGAGCAGTCTGCAAAGGGCTCAATTTGCCATCAGAAACCCATTGTGAAGAGAATATTGATGCTGCTTCTCCTGTTGAGGTACTTACTGATCTGCTGGCTGATAAATTGTCAGAAACCTCATCCTCTGCTAGCTCATTGGTTAAGGAAGCTCATTTTGGTGAAGAGAATGGCGGGGATTCTGGATGTACAGGTTCATCTAACAGAACTGTAGGTGAGATATTTAGCTGCAAGGATGTTCATTACTTGAATGATGAATCAAACAATTACGAGAGATCACTATGTGCACGTGTTTCTAACTCTAATGATGCAACAGCATATTCATTGTTTAAGAAGCTGGAAAGGGACAACAGTGTGAACTGCAGTGTCAATGATGAGGTGAGGGATTCATGCCATCCGATAGGGGCCCATTTAAGCATAACTCATGCTGAAGATTCAAATGATTCCTTTGGATGCAGCTCATGCTGCTCAAAGAATGTTGCTGATAGCAGTAATCATACTGAAAGAGTCAAGTGCAGTAGTGAAGCCTGCAGCAGCAAGACTTCTCTTCCAGTTATTCCTGGGAGGAGCAGAACAAGATTAAAGGAAATATCTAGCTACAGTTTGACTGCAACTAATGGAGTAATAGGCACTAATAAGAACAAGCATAGTGGAAAATACAGTTCAACTTCTGTGTGGCAAAAAGTAGAAAAACTTAATGTGGAGAACACATCTAGAGCAGGATGTATGGTTGATTCAGCTATTCAGAACAAGGATGTACTGGAAAACATTAACAAGGTTGCACAACATAATCTAACAAGGTCAATGAAAATGAATCAGAGGAGAAAAGCGTGTAATCAGCATTCACCAGACGAGAGAATTGAAATGGAGCATGCCAAAGAAAATGATGCACTAAACTCATGTCAAGCATTTTCCAGATATAAGTACAAGAAGCAAACATCAGTACTGTACCAACAAACAAGTTTATCTTCTGACCAGGGTACTTCTCAGTCATCAGGGAACTACCATGCTCCTAAGAACGGTATTGTCATGGTGCCAAAGAATCACTTGCAACAGAAAGATGGATTGCCTATGATGCAACTAGTATATGACAAGGACTCCAGTGTTGATACTGGAGTAGGTAGCAACGGCTCAGCTGATGGAGATGGGAGCTCACAATCTGGTTTTGAGAAAGCAGCGCTAGCATCTTGCAACATGGGTTCTTATTTGGTCCCACAAGACACATGCGAGGAATGTACATCAACCATGCAAGCGGATCCTCATTCTTCCTCAACCGAAAATAAGGCCATATCCACAAATTCGAATTCCAGGAACCTATGTGCTGATCCTTCCCCTGCAGAAATGGAAGAAAGGTGTTACGTGAAGTTGACAATGGAGAATACTCCTCAAGAATGCCCTAAGTTGTATTCTGCTACTGGAAAACAATGTAAGTTGTACTCTGCTGCTGCACACGTTTCACAGAAATGGGTTGCTGTTGGGAAGAAAAATATACTCCACTTCGATGGTTCAGAGACTTCTGCTGTTGATTCCTCAGTTCTAACTAATTGTATTCCTATTTCTGCTAATATTGGTGTTGAAACCAATGTTTCTAGTGTTCTTGCATCAGCTAACAATGAAGTCAACAAATTAGCTGCTGAGATATCTGATAAACCAAACTCGTCTGGACATCTTGATTTGAGATGTCAACCGCATACTGATACTGGTACTGATTTCAACAAGATGAGAGAAGCTGTTTGTGATGCTTACAGGGCCCAACAGAGAGTGGAAGACGTCCAAGTTATCATTGGCAGGCCTCTTGCTGATTTTGAACAATTTATTTCCTCTGCTTCTCCGGTTCTGTACTGTAGCACTTGCCCTGCTGATAGAAACTTCTGCTCACCGGAATGGGTAAGAGATGGCCTGTGCTTTCATCAGAGTACTGATATCACTCTAAGTAGAATTTGGCAGTGGTATGAAGAACCTTGCTGCTATGGTCTGGAAGTAAAGGCTCAAGATTTCCGTAGGTCTAAAGGCTTGTGGAATAGTCCTCATCAGTTCACCACCTACTTTGTGCCATATCTATCTGCGGTTCAATTATTTGGGCAAGCTAAGAGAGCTAGCACTGGAAGAGTTGATAAGGAAGCAGCTGGTATGGATGTCACATCTAAAACATCTCCATGTCCGAGCTCTCTCCCAATCTTAACGAAACTTCTGCCACAGCAATTGCGTGAAACAACTAGCTCATCTGATTTGTATACTAAAGGTGATCAGCAGTTTGGAAATGGAGAGCTCATATTTGAATTTTTTGAATCTGAACAACCATTTTGGCGACGACAGTTGTTTGACAAGTAAGTACATAATCAAGACCTCTGAGAATCTGGGCTTTCGTTCTACCATATGTTGTCAGACTGTACTAGAAACGAATCAGAACAAATGGTTGATAAAAATTTGCTCTGTAAAAATTGAAACGCTTCAATGTTTGTGAGTAATAATGAGGGCATTGTACATCTGCAGGTACCAAATGTTGTGCATATAGTTCGAGTATGCATGATGTCTTACGCTGATATCATTTTATTATTCTTGCACTCTTCCATTGATTTTGAACATTTCATTACTGCACACTTAGACTCTTGTTAGGATATTTACTTGTAAGATGTTCTTATTGAAGTATATTAAATGTGAATAGGGTAAAGGAGCTGATTAGTGGTGTGAAGCCATCAAGCTGCCAAATATCAGGAGACCCAAAGAATTTGGAGCTCAGCCTGTGTGATCTCCATCCTGCCTCCTGGTGCGTTGTATGCTCAAGTATTACTTTCCCGTTGCCGTCTATCAACCTTTTTTGGATGTAGACGCACAGAAAAACTAATTGTGATCGCTTGCTTAAAGAAGAGTACTGTGTTGAATTTCAGGTATTGTGTTGCATGGTATCCCATATACCGTATACCTGACGGTAAATTTCAGGCAGCATTCTTAACATACCATTCACTTGGGCACTGGATTGTTCAGGGCGCATCAGAGCAAGCTGATGACAGTCGTGTTGTTTTGCCAGTCACAGGTCTTGAGTCTTACAATGACAAGGTACTAAATGACTGCTACTCCATGAATCCTGAAACATACATGCAGGTTGACTGAAGATGGCTTAATCTTGGTGATGCAAAGACCCCAAGCAAGGCTTAAAAGAATTCTTATACTTGTAATGCAATGCAATGCAGGGGGAGTGGTGGTTTGAGGTGGGCAGATGCAGTGGTGAAGAAGATGCAGCAGAGTCGAGAGAAGAAGAGTCAGTGTGGAGGGAAGCATCCGAGGTAGTGAAAGAGAGAGTGCGGACGCTGAAGGAAGCTGCAACGGTGATGTCCAGGGCAAAGGTGGTGATGTCCAACAGATCAAACAGACATCCAGACCATGACTTCTTCTTGTCCCGGCAACTCTATCAGGAGCCAAGGAAGAACCACTAACCAGCTGCATGCCTGCCTGTACATACATACTTACTACTAGTGTGTCTTAGTGCCGTAACAACTCTCATTAATTACTGTGTCTGTCTTAGTTGTGTGTACATATGTAGTAGTATGCAATTAGCGTTGTAACATAAGGAAGGAAAAGCCTTCGTTCTCTTCTTGTACGTAGGCTGAGAAAGCAAGTTTGATGTGAGCATCTTCATCGTCAATGACAAGAAGAAAAGAAATAGAAGAGAATCATGATATGTTTGTTTTATTCCTGGTGCTGGAGATTGAAGAAAGTAGAAAGGCATCTATTATATAGAGCAGTCCTATGTAGTAGCTAAGCTAGTAGTGACAGCCAGAGAGATGTAGGGATTGAACATCAAGATGCATGGAACACATACGTACATATACTACCAAGTACATTGTACTCTGATCTCTCTGAGAGCAATAGCAGCAGCTAATAGGAAGGAAGGAATCATGGGCACTTGAGCTTGCCGTTGTGTGGATTAACCATGGTGTCGTAGCAAGGGCAGAGGTGGCGGGTGTCCTGCCCACTTCCCGGGGGAACGCAGTTGCATCGGTTGCAGCAGACGTTGCACATCTTGTTGCACATCTCCTTCTTCCAGTTGTTGGCGCATCGCCCCGAGCACGTCCCCTGGCAGTCTATACATTTAGTGGTACCATTTTAATTTATTAGTACTATTCCATCGCCTCTTCTCTCCTGCCTGTAATGTATCATTTACATACCTATCTTTGGAGCCTGCAGGAGGGATCTCGCCCTCTTCACCTGCATCTGCTGCACCTGCTACATCATCATATCATATCATATATGTCGTTCAAATTAAGGCAAGAACTATATATAGATAAGTAGTAGTATGTTTGTGTTTGTGTTCCTTACCAGCTGTGGATGGGAAGAAGAAGAAGCAGCAGCAGCAGAAGCATCGACATGGAGGAAGAAGAAGATGAGCAAGAGGATGAAGCATGGCGCCATTGCAGTTGCAGGAGAAGGGACGAAGAAGCCATTGTTGGTCTTGGACTTGGAGCCGGAGGAGGCCATGGATGGATCTGATTCTGAGCTAGCTTGGAGTAGTTAGGAAGAAGAAGAAGAATTAACAAGGGACAGGGTTTAGCTAGAGTTGAGAGGTGCTGTGTGTATATATATATACACTCCTAGCTAGCAGAGTGAGTGAAGAAGGTAATAAGCAGGAAATTAAATAAACAAATAAATAAAGCGATAGGTGATGCATTTGCAGATGCAGGGTAGGAGGAAGCTGCCTGCCCTGGCCGACATGGATCTTGACCACTGTCCCAGCCGCGCGGACCATCACCGATCAATTGCAATCTTAGTGGTAGCAGCAGCTTCAATTAGTAATGCCCAATTGTACGTACTAGCTAGTAGATTAATCCCTAGCTAGCTATGTGCTCATTTACTTGTCACCGTTGGTCATGTGTATTTCAACTTTTACTATAAACAATTTATTTATTCTTAATTAAAGCTATATGATATACTATATTTGTGACACAATATGCATTGCTAATATAGTATACCTATACGAAGAATATATAACTTCATAAGTAAAAAGGACGAGCACTCAACATTAAAAAGTATCTAGTGACAATTATATGAAACCGCAAGAAACATCAGCAGTAGTAATAGCATGAAGGGGTAGTATTAAAGAGTATTGCTATACGCACCCAGTTGTATAACTAGAGACATGCAACCGTAGATCAATCAAAATAAGAGATCATATTCATATACATTGTAGTCGTTTATAATCATTGATCAAATTCAGTCACATGTGAGTCAAACAGTTAGATCGTTTACATAATAATTCTCTTAAAGTAATCAATCAAGCAGGTGGAGAGGGAGGGAAGGTTGTTGCATCTGAATATGTACACACACTATACTCTACTCTAGCAGACGATAGAGTAAAAAGTGAAGGAACAATTAAGAAGAAGACAGCAGAGCACGTACGCACGCACATGCACATGGACATGGCATTGCTGAGTGCCTGTGCTTGTTGTTGAGCACATGAATGCACGCATCGCTACTTTGATCTGTTGTTGGGTTGGAAGATGGGAACCAACTATGCCCGTGCCACCACATCACATGCCTTGTCTGGTCTCTGCTGCTAATAGACTACGGCTCTCTTCTTTTGGAGGGGTAGCAACCCCTCCGGGAATCCCTTCCATTCACACCTAAAATAGAGCGATAAATTAATACATGATTAATTATAAATTAGCTTAAAAGTTTTAGAAAATGGATTACAACAACTTTTGTATAGAAACTTTTTGCAAAAAAAAAAGCACGATTAGCAGTTTGAGAGAAGCGTGCACAATAAAAACGAGAGAGGTGAGGTTGGAAACCTTGAGGGAAGAAGACAGCCTATAGAGCCTACTAGGGTTTATATTGTTGTTTTCTTTGGGTTGGAAACTAATATCTGTTAGCTGGACAGAAACACTTTTGATCAACTTTGTACGAAAACCAACCAAAACCATTCGATTTTCACATCCTTATCTCTAACGGTTTCGTAAAACCGGACAACTTCCATAGCTTTCGATGGTATCGCAGACTTTGATACGCAATGATCTGTACTAGGATAGTTTTCTCAAGATTCACTGTCTCCCTCTCCTTCAAGGCCTTAAGGATTGTGCAATCATAGGCTACTAATATATTAATTAACATGCGGTGCTAGTTCATGTATACCCATGATATACATAAATCATGCGCGTGTCACCAACACAAGTAACTTAGGGCACCATGCCCTTTGCACAATCAATCGATCACACCATCTTCTTTTCTACCTTCTCTTCTTCTAACTCTAAAATGTCAGGCATATGCGACCATCTTCTTTTCCACCTTCTCTTCTAATAATCCTTATATCTTAGCTTTTTTATAAAGATTATATATGCACAAATTAAATTTTGTCATGCGTACTATTAAATTGATTTATAATTTGTGACGCTTTGAAAGGATGTCTTCAACTTGGTGGATATTAGCAAAGGAATATATCGAGAACCCGTGGACAGGAGAACATAGGTAAAAAAGCAGATTGAGAGGTCAGGTGAAGGGAGGTGGCGGAGGGGAGGACTGCGGGTATATGGATTTGTTGCTTGTCAGCCTTTTGATTTCCAAATGGGATTATGGTGTATGGAGATTTGTTCTTTTAAGAAAACAGTGTCCGACTCAATCAAAGCAACATAAATTTGGAAGACTTCTCAGGAACATGTAGAAAACAAATATCCGATCACATCAGAACTGCGAGGGTGTGTTTTGCGTGGGAGACAAAGTGACAGATCACTCGAGGCATAGAAGACGGACAAATTAAAATTTGTTTGGAAGCCAGCTTTTATTTTTTATAATAGGTAAAGATAAAAGATTATGGAGTAATGCCAAACGTTATTGGCTTCGTTATATGTATGGGGGTATGAAAATGGGCCAGGCCTCTTCTCTGAAGTGTGAAGGTTGGAACTTGGAAGTCGGAGAGCTCTCAATGACTTGCTGCTCCCTTCCTTTCGGTGGGCAGCAATGGCGATGGCGGACCTTTGCTTTGCTCCAAATGCAAATGCCCCTCCTCCTCCTCCTACCACTAGCAGCCCCCTTACCCCAACTTCCTTAAGCAAGCCCCAATCCCTACCTAAGGCTTGCCTTCCTTCCTAGCTTGGGTTACTTGAGATTAAGGAGGCATATGCCACTCCCACTCTCCTCCGCCAACGACGACTCCAATTCATCCGTTAGTTCACTTGCCTTGCCTCCTCGTACTTACTAGTCTAGTACTATTTACTTCTTTACTTCATTCATACCAACAGCAGGAATAACATCCCAACACTGCTTCCAAATTGCTTTACCTTTCTTCTTCATATTGATATTGGCTGGGGAGTGGGGAACCCCCTTAATTCTTTCCTTTTCCTTTTTTTTTTTACTTTCGCTAACCATCATCTCTTGTTAAACAATTTCTTCCCAACTAACATAAATAGTATAAATTTAACTGCCTAAACAATTTCCAATTTCATCCTGCATTGTACCTAAAAATGGAAATTGTGTTCCTTCCGATGGTGCCAACCACCATTTGTCCTGTACTATTATACCTCACCAATCACACCGCACCCGCCGTAATAGGATACTAAGAGCCCCATCGGTTGGCCAAGAGTTGATTATGGGTCTATTTGGATTGCTACCATACCATTTTTTGGTAGAGTTTTGGCACTACCAATTTTTTGGCAGGGCAAAGTTGTATTTGGCTTGCTACCAATATAAAGCCAACATATGAATTCTTGTGAAGATTATTCTAGATTGATGCCAATATGAATTCTAGTGAAGATTATTCTAGATTGATGCCAAATCTAGCATGGGCATTACCAATAATTTGGTTTTAATCCAAACCAAGCACAAGCACATGTACTATATGAACTACCAAAATATTGGTAGGGCTAAGCTTTGGTAGCAATCCAAAACGATTTATTAGTGACTACAATAATTACTGGCTTAAAAGTCATTGCTGGAAAAGAAATTACATTGAAAATGCCCTAAATTTAACTTCAAAAATTATGTTTTACAACAAATTTTGGCAACGGCTGATTCTTTTTAGACCAAACGGTGAGGCCTTAACTGTAGGATCGAATCACAACAACTAAGCCAACTAGAGGGGGGGTGAATGGTTGGTATACCCAAAAACTGAAAACTTTTAGCGGAAATAAAAGTTACCATCGAATTCGATGAAGATCGGTCTGACCGAGATTGATCTGCCGGTCTGACCGCACCTGTGCCGTCGGTCTGACCGGTGTAGATCGATCGGTCCGACTGCTGAAGTTGCCTGCCTGCGCCTGTCGCCGCCGCCGGTCTGACCACCGGTGCGCCACCGGTTAGACCGCTGAAACCCGGTGAAACACAAATCGAAGAACTCTTAAAGTGGATAACGACTTTATTGATTCTCTCTGTGTTTACAAAGTACACCAACAGCACTTCTTACAAAAATTTCGACTAAACTCGAAACCCTAACTCAACTCTCAACTCAATTGCTCTCAAAAGCGATACCGGGAAGCCTCACACTCCCCCTCTATTTATACCCGAGGTAGGCAGCCTAAAGCCACGAACCAAATTCATACTAGAAGTCCTAAACACCTTAGGAAACCCTCTAGTACAAGACACAAATTTTACATAACCAATCATACCAAATTTGGACTCCTTCCAAATTCGACTCCGCATCCCATACGCATACAATACCTCCATCATATGCCATATGGAATCTTCACCAACCACGTGCATCAACTCTAGCCTAAGTATCCCGCATGATCTCTGACCAACACGGATGTCGTCTTATCCCCAAGTCGACTCCCGGTCCATCACCGCAAATACTCTCCCGAGGCATCGAGTCACCTACACATAGAACAAACAAAGAAACCATATTCCGAGATCAAGCTATCTCCAACTTGACTCATGAGTAGCAAACAACAGTATTACATACGTATAGTATCCATCTAGAAGTCAAAACAATGAAACAATCACGGATATCCAAACAAACAACCCAAAACCGAAACCGACACAGAGTCGGCCGATCAGACCGCGGGCTGGCCGGTCTGACCGCACGCATACCGCCGGTCTGACCGGCAACCCTTGCCTGGTCTAATCGGTCCATAAAATAATAGCACCTGTAATTCACCTGTAAATCCAATTATCTCCAAAACCACTTCGTAAATAAATTCCAAATATCAAAACCAATAATCTCCAATGCCAATTGTTCATCACAAAATAACAATCAAAAACACCTTTGATTTTACATTAACAACAATTCTTCTTTTCTATTTTAGGGCTGTGTGCTTGGATCTTATGGTAGCTCTTTAAGCCTCCGAGGTGCCACACTTAATTGCTGCAGTTTCTGAACTGTTGTCTTCAGTCCATCTAACTGATTTTATCATATACAATTGGTTAGTTGCTTATCTGTCCCAAACTTATCCGGTATCCTACTTCTTACTCCCTCCATTTCTTTTGACACCGTTAACTTTTTAAGCATACGTTTGACCGTTCGTCTTATTAAAAACTTTTGTGAAATATATAAAACTATATGTATACATATAAGTATATTTACCAATGAATCAAATGATAGAAAAAGAATTAATAATTACTTAATTTTTTTTTGAATAAGATGAACGATCAAATATATTTTAAAATTTTAAAAAATCAACGGCGTATAATATTTAGAAACGGAGAATTACAAACTTATAGAGCATACACACTTCATTATCACAAGCACACAACAGGCGTTTGTGGGTATCTTGACTACCTGTACACATTGCAGACTGTTTTTTTATGTCATCTGCAGGGCTATCTGAACTGAACCCCAACCGAACCGTTATTTAAGAAAAAGTTCATAACAAAGACATCCAATTCACTTAACTAGCAAAAAAAATGGAAATAGAAACCAGGAAAGAACCATTTCGAAAATCCAAATGCAAACAAGACAATTGACCATTTTGAAATGATGAAACAGGTCCATACGAATTAGAGTACAAATAGAGCCAGGGGAAGCCCAGCTTTTATGAAATAGTGGGATAGAGTCTACAGATAATGTGAAATAGAATGGTGTCCCAGAAACACACAACATGATAGCATGTGGCTTCAGAAGTCTTGCATACTTCTTATTTGAGGCTTCCCATGATGAACAACTAAGTGCAATCAAATGGGAGGCAATTTGAAGGCTAACTGATAGTAGTAGCCAAGCGAAGCAGTAGTAGAATTCTAACAGTAGAACATGACATTCTTGACGCTGTCCTTGAGTGCAGGAAGGGGCCTGACGGCTCCACCACCTGCAGCACGAGTGCTGCGCGATGTAGACGAACCTCCTCCACGACCACTCGCCATTGAACCACTGTCCGAGCTATCTGGCTCCATGTAGAAACGGGCTCTGAACGCCGCCAGATGAGCATAGTATGCTGGTGGAACTGCAACAGCAAAATTGGTTGTTAATTCAGCCACCACAAATCTCTTACTCCCAACATATTTATTTATTAATTAATTATGCATGGAAAAGATTTCGCAGCAACTGTCACTTACCAATAGATACGGATCGTGTGCACCTCGCATAACTGCACAACAAGTGATTGCAAGTTAAGAGAGAGAGAGACTGTTCCTCGTTCAAGCCCCTGAGAACAACTGATCATGGGGTAAAGAAAAACTTACGTGTAACAGAGGTTGTTGGTGAGGGTCTGCAACGCATCAGCTGTGAAGTTGTTTTCATCCCACAGGACGTGGTAATGAGCGGGACGGCTTGTGCCCTACGGAGAGATGGGAGTTCATCATTTCAATTCTCAACTTGTGTATATTATGATGATAGATGGTAGAATGTCTCTCATTGTTGTTTACCTTGATTCCAGCATGGCTGCACAAGAAGAAGTCAAACTCCGTAGGATGGCAAATCTTGGAGTCAACAACAGTACCTGCAATGCAAATGAAGAATCAACGACAACTCCATAAACAGCGACACTAGCAAACCCGAAGCTATAGCCAACCTGCATAATAACGACAGAAGAACAATACTCACCAGGCAATATGTTCCCACTCCTGTCGACTGAATTCTGATCATTGTGGTTGTGTGCAAATAATCTCGTGTGGTGGCGCTTCTGAACCACAATGAAAGTCACCTGCGGTTGGTAATTTGCTTCGAGTGATGCACAAGCCTGAGAGGGAGCAAGACACAAAGATTAAGAGAAGTCATAAAGTCTGAAAAATAGGGGAAAGTTTTACCTTTCGGATTGCATCAAGCTCATGCAATAGAACCTGGTAAAATTGCCCTTCACTAACACCATCCCTGTGAAAAGGCAAAACTTCAGCTTTATACTTAAGTGTACTGATGCGGCTTTTCTAATCAAACTCAACCCTAAACTCCATGATAAAAATCAACCAGAAAACAAACATGGCCTTCAGCTCAAGTTTTCTGCATAGGGAAATTAACTTGTTTTGATTTCATGGCTCCAGTGAGCCTCAAATAATAAAATGTCAAGAATCATATTGGCTCAGTCAAGCATCAAAGACTGCTGAGATTCAACAACCTACTACCGCCAAGGATTTCCAGTAGTCAGCCTGAAACCGCTAAGTATTTGAAGAATCAGCTTGGCTCAGACAAGCTTGAGTGGTAATTTATGCAAGAACATACCTATAGAATATTATCCGTTGAGGCTTTTGACCAGTTGATCTTTTGAAGGATATAAGAAGTTCCCTGAAAATGTGGACATCACCAATTAATACTTTGTGCTAAAAAGAAATAGGACACAGAGAGGAGAGATGTTGAGTGTGGCATGGGCATATACCTGACCATTCCACCGCAGATGGGCCCTCTATGAGGATCATGCGTGATGTTATACAGATCATCTATTAACTCTTGTCTGTGAGATTGAGCAGAAACTAAACCAGCATACTTTGTCACTTCAGGCCAATCTTGGGAGGCCACAACCTGCAGGGCAACATACATTTGTTCGCAGATTTTGACAAGAATGGTCACTAAATATAAAGCATTAGCTTGTTCAACTTACAGCAGCAATGGATGGGCTGCTATCTTCGCCAGGGTGAGGATGGGTGACATCAGCACCGAATATAATAGTAGGCCTGTCAGTTACCAACGGAATGCGTCTCGACACTGCATCAACCAGTACAGTGTTCCTTCCCCCAACCTATAAGATAAAATTTATGTTACACAAAACCTGAAGGAATCCATACAAAGATGAGTAGAGATATCACTAGACCACCAACCTTCACATTTATCTTCAGAGCAAGATTTGCTAGGATTTGTTTGTTCATTTTAAACACTTGCTTTGTGCAACAGCACTGGGAAACCAATCCAAGGTCAATTTCGCATATACGCTTCAAATCACCTGATACCAACAGAGTCAGCATTTGACTTGAATTTTGAGCACAATAGGACATAAATCAATACAAGTTAACCATTCAGAGTTGCAAATTTATATACCATAAAGAGAACCATTGTTATCAGGAAGCAGTCCGATAAGTAAATCGAGCTCCTTGTGCTGTGGCCCAAGTATGTTCATTGCATCATGGAACCTGGCTTTCAGAGCTCGTTCCACTTGATCAGGACGTGCATACATAGATGGAAGAACAGGCTCCAAAGCAAAGTCCTACAATTGCTTGTAAAACAGTTACTACTGTACACAAGTAAATGTCTAAATGATGTAAAATTGAATGCACTATATAGATGCTTCTGTATGTCAATGGGCAAATGCATCTGGAAGCATTAAGGGATACTTGCCATTCCTGAGGCCTGGCACATGCGGGCCAGTTCACGACAAAATCCACTAGCAACATTCTCTTGCACATTTCGAGCAAAATTGACACATATCCAGCTCCTGACTCTACCACCATTTACCATTTTCTGGATAGCGAGAAATGAAAATGATAAGGTTTGAGATAAAACAGGAACACCTATTTGATTAACCAAACTTAAGAAACAAAATATAATAGCTAGGACTAGAGTAAGCACAATCAACATTGCCATATGAGTGTCATAAAGTATGTGCAATGCAGACAAAGTTCAAAAGCTGTAAAAAAAAATGAACATAATGATTTGTAAAAACTAGCCACTACTTATGCATTAAGTATTATCACTACCTTGTTCATCATATTCCACTGACCAACTCTAGGCAAGCAATCCTTCTCTCTGCCAGTCTCATTATACTTGAGCTGCATGAACAAATAGGAGGATTGCGAGGTTAAAAATGTTAAAAGGAGTTTGAAGCGATGTTAATCATCCAATTTTTTTATGTGCCTTCTCATTTGACCATTGAAGCTATGCTTCATCCATCCAGAAAAGGGTGACAACATGATAAAAATGAACTTGAAAAACCATTGTTTCTACATGAATTGGTTTCCACCTACCCGAGGGGCAGGTAAAATCCGTGCCTCAACCGAGGCCAGACGCTCGCTGATCTTAATGCCAAACTCCTTTGCATAAGGATCTTCATGGTAGGAGTTGTGATTCACCATCTGCATACACACAAAAGAAAATGTTTTTTTATGTAAGCATGTGAACTTACACGTACAATGGTAGAGCGTCATAATTCTATGCAAGGTGTGACATACCTGAATTATGTCACGCTCCCTATCGTGTGGGCGCTGACATGTCTCCTCTAAAAGAGCCCTTATCTGATTCTGGTTCAGTCTCTTGGAGTACCTCTGTCCTTCCACTATTTTGCAGACCTGAATAAGCATAAAAGTTAAGTATGCACCCCCCCCCCCTTCCAAAAAAAAAATAGAATTGAAAATTTTGGCAGGACAAGTTAAACAAGGAAACAGAACAATATCATAGAGCTTTGCTAGCTAACCTCCATTGGTAGGTAATTTGGACGCTGCTGATTGCCAACTTGCAGACAAGGAAGATAGGTATGCTGGATCGCAAATCCATATGTCTCTTGAAAATATTGTACAACAGATTTCACTGTGCCTCCTTGATCAACAGGAAAACTGTGGCAAAATGAACATTAATTTCAGGAAGACAATAATAGTGGCATAGGATTGCCATCTACTAGTGACTTAAAAGGCAAATAGCATTTGTTATGAACAAAAAGAGAGAGAGATCAATACGTCAGTTCCCGAGTTGCCTGAGATGTTAAACCAGATATCCGATACTTCCGGCGCATGTTGCCACGGTGAGTAACTTCTACCTTCACTCCTCTTAAGGCCTTCTTGATCTAGGGTGTTGCATAATAACATAAAATTCGTTATTTAATTAGTTGACAAAAATGATATACAAATAAGCTAGACATATGATTCAAAAACATAAGACAAAACAAAGCCGTTGAAACTAAAGATTAATCATTGGGAACAGATGCAATAATTATCTGTATATCTTCTGTATTACAACAAATATACTGAGTTCATTTGAGGAATAGCTCTTCCAATGAAATAAAAGGTAAAGATGAGTAAAACAGGATCACCAGCATACCTTGACACGCTCAGCATCTGATAAGGGCCTCGAGCGGATGTCAGTATTTAAAAGCTGTATGACAAAATCTATGACTGGTAACGGCTCAAAGAAAGCAGTTGCCGACATATCTGAAAAGGCAGGAAAAGAAAAGAAGATATAAATTGAGGGCAAAATGTTCAAAAAGTAAGAGTACTAATATACAAAGGCATCTCTGTTTAAAGTTCAAGATTGATATTTATGAGTTAACATGTAAATTTTATGTACATGAGATCCTTCATGACATGATCATAAGCCTGGGGAAAAAAATCAAAGCTAAGTTTTTCAAATTCAGAAATGTGCAGCAAACATGGCATTGGTGATAGGATAAAAAAAATTGGACAGACCAGTTGGCCTCAGCCTGATGTTTTAAGGCAAAGGATTTATGAAAACCAGGCTACTTTATTGCTGGTTCCATGAGTCTTCAATGTTTTTTTTTTTTGACTGGGGTCTTCAATGTATTATTACATACAAACATAAATGCACATATGCACAAGATCATACCCATATTCATGATTCATGAGAAAGATCATGCGACAGAAACAGAGAGAGTTTTACCAATATTCAGTGACAAGCCCATTTGAGTAGGACGAATGCTCTGATAAAACCCACGCCAGGTTTCTAGTCCCTCACCGAGGGATCGTCTCCTCCCCAGGTCAGGAGAGAAGAAGGATCGACCAAAGGGTGCATATCTGTAAGAAAAATGGGATTGGAAGGATGACTCAATAGTTTGGATTGATTCTCCTATTATCTGAATATACATTCTACGTAATGTTTCAAAGAAATCTACCTTGCTGTTGGCAACTCTCGCAAGACAATATCAAGAACTTGCAAGGCCTCCTGGGGAGCCTCTGCCTGCCTTCCAGCTAGAAATTGCTCAAGACGGTGAAGATCAGCTCTTGCAGCAAACTTAATCACCACGTTATATGTTTTCTGACGCCTAGATCATAGAAAGAAGAGTCAGAATATACAAGATGATTTGCCCTGGTACTAGAATATCATGGTGATCAAAAAAGGAATAGGGGCACACCTCTCCGAACCAGAACCATCATCTTCCTCAAGCAAAGAGATGCAAAATTCTTTTGAAGTAAACGGCAATGGACCGGCCGTGTAAAGGCTCTTCCTACCATCATAGGCTGGAAGACGTCCTCCCAAGTATGACATCTTGTGCAGTCTCACCAACTCTTCCAACACAGCACGGCTCCGAATTCGTGATGTAAGCTCCGGGGTGATTGAAACCTGTCAAAGATGAACCACAAGGTGGCAAATAAAAACTGAGAGATTGAAAAACATGTAGGAGGAGCAAGGAGGAATGTGGCATGGAAAAACAAACGCACGTCATACTGATGAAGATCCTTGTCTGGCAGTTGAGCAAAGAAGTGATTCGCCTTCACTAAACATCTGGTTCCAATACTCCCACTTCCAGGGCGGTGAGGAAATTTAAATGATTTGGTGGACACAGGAACATGTTGGACAATCTCTTCCTGGCTCTCACTTAATTGGTACTGCACAGACAAGTCCTGAAGCTGCTCTGTGACCTCAAGAGCAAGAGACCGTGGTGATGATGCCTCCGGAGAGGCTGCTTCTGGTGAGGAGACATTGGCAGGAGGCTCATGTGGAGCATCCATTGCTTGGCGCAGCTCGGGAGCTATGGCAGACGGACCATAATAGTGCTGTGGTCTCACACTGCTGTTGTAGGGCTGTTGATGGCCCAAATGCTCAGCAGCAGCAGTAGCAGGACGCCATTGCTGCACCACCATTGCGCCGCGAGGTTGAGGAGCAGCACCATGGTAGTAGCCTGCTCCTCCACGGCCACCATGTCCTTGTGGGTGGTATTGCTGTGCCTGTGGGTAGTAGCTGCCACGGCCACGGCCACCTCCTCCTCCTCCTCCTCTCCCACCACCACGAGGCTCACAGTCCTCACCAAACCCAGGCAGTCTTGGTCTCCTTGATCCCATTCAGTCGACCAACTCAATCAACTGCCACAAAGGAGAGTTAAGTCGACTTCTTACCATAATCCAGACAACTTCATATTCACAAAATCTATACAGCTGCAGTCCAGACATTATACAGGTTGTTGGTAAATTACAAAGGCAAGCTAACGAGGTCAATATCAAATACTACTTGTTTATTACTCCAGTGTTTAGGTTCAACACGGTGTTGTTTGTAAGAATATATACCATCTATCTAGACTTAGCTCGGATAGCATCGGAGAATATATATGCTTCGGACGCACGGAGCATGAACTAATTAATCAGGAATAGAAACAATTTACAGAGGAACTAACAGGATGGTAAAGGTAAACAAATTAAAACAGGAGTTGAAGAAGTGGAGAACACGACAGTAGGCTCACCATAAAGCACACACCCACCAAATGGCTTAAAACCAGAGAGAGAAAGAAGCAAACCTAACAAACTGATCGAGCTTTTTTTAAGATCAAACAAGAGAGTTCTGCATATTGAACTAGCCAAATTAAACACTCAAGTACATTCAGTTTTACCAATGGCTCAAACATGTGAAGAGATCGAAGAACACTGTTATGTTGGGAAAATAGAGTATATAAGAAAAGTAAGAACCAGATAAGGCAGGGCTTTTAAACGCCGAAGATCACGTCTTTCATAGAAAAAACAATAAAAATGTGGAACATTTCCGCATATCAATGCGTTTTACCACTAGGGTATTAGCAGGGATAGAACAAGGGAGCGTATCCTATGCACACAGGCACTCGCGTGTACACACCGTGTACACCAACTAAAAATTATCACAAAAAATTCTAGGAAAATTCATACATGTACTTATAATAGTATTACATCTACGTGCAAAGTCGCATCTTCAAATTCATTCTACATAGAGAATAACAAAAAAGATAAAATTCTGACAAAATTGCAACCTTAAAACTGTCAGATTTTTTGTTTTTTTTTGTTACGGCTAAAATATAATGAATTTGATGTTAAGATTTTAACCCTAGGTGTAATATAATTGAAAGTATGTGTATGATTTTTTCTAGATTTTTTGGTGACATTTTTTAGTTGGTGTGCACGTGTCTACACGTTGAAAGACTACCCCGGGCCACGTAGACTATTCCCTTCCGCGGACATTCTTTTTTAGTCTAGAAGGAAAGTAGCAAAGCCGAACGCAAATACACATGCAAATTGCGTCGTACACGTGAGGGCCTGTGTGCATAGGATATGTTTATGTTGCCATAGAACAAAGGATAACGGAAGAACAGGAACATCCTGAAAACTGAACACTGCGCATAGAAGGGAAAGGCCCAACCTTTTCCCAACAAAACAACTCACAAACCGGGATATTTTTAGGTAGTCTCACAGACGTCGATTAAAAAGAAAAATCGCAGCATGTAAGTAAAGAAAGATAGAATCAACTCAAAAGAAGAAAGCAAAGAAAGAAGAAAATAAACAGAAAGAGGCGCATTTCATATGCAAGTCGGTGTTGCAAATCAACTCGAACACATTACATTGTTGGACGATAAGCAAACAGAAAGGGAGAAGCGAAGGAATCAGTAATCAAAGCACAAGAAACTCGAGATATTTTTCTTGTTTGAAAGTAAGGGAAGTCGAGAAAGAAGTTGCAGGATAGCGGGAAACCAACTGAAGGAAAGAAATGAAGAAAGAGAAAACAGATCGAAGCATCTTGGATGGTAGGAGGGAGGAGCTAAGAACTGGCGATCACCTTGGGCAGACGGAGAGATTCAGCTCACATCCAGACGAACCTCGCTGGGCGGAAGATGAAGAAGAGTGGGAGGGTGATGTACTAGTACTAGTAGAAGGAGATGAGGGAAAACGCCAAGAAGAAGAAGAAGAAGAAGAAGAGAGGAGAGAGCTTTACGCTCCCACTACCAGTAATGCAGTGCTCCTGTTTCTACTTTCTGCCCTGCTTACCTCTGCTTCTACCACTATCTAATATACTACCACTCCTACTTAACAAGATTATTTGCAGTAGTAATTTCATTTCTGGTTGGTTGCCTGCTTGCTGAGATATTTTATGTTAATATATGCATACAGTATTGACATAAAATATCTGCATAGGGCGAGTTTAGATTCGGGGTGTAAAGTTTTATCGTGTCACGTCGGGTATTATATAGGGTGTCGTATGAGGTGTTCAGACACTAATATAAAAACTAATTATAGAATCCATTAGTAAACCGCGAGACAAATTTATTAAACCTAATTAATCCGTTATTACAACATGTTTACTATAGCAACACATTGTCAAATCATAGAGCAATTAGACTTAAAAGATTCGTCTTGCAAATTAGTCACAAACTGTGCAGTTAGTTATTTTTTAATATGTATTTAATACTTCATCGAGGTGTTCAAACGTTCAATGTGATAGGGTGTAAAATTTTATGGTGGGATATAAACACACATAGATGTTTAGACTGACAATATTATGCTTTGTAACCCAATCAGAGTCAGCATGCTTAGGCACTAATAAAAAATTAAATTACAAATTCCGCATGTATACTGCGAAACGAATTTATTAAGTCTAATTAATCCGTCATTAGCAAATGTTTACTGTAGCACCACATTATCAAATCATTAAGTAATTAGGCTTAAAAGATTTGTTTTCTAATTTATACGCAATCTATGTAATTAGCTTTTTATCTATATTTAATACTTTATACATGTATCAAACATAGGATGGTAACTAAACTGGACCTTGGTTGTGTGTCCATGGCCATGCTGCCTGGGATACAACTATAACTACTCCCAGCCATTTCATTTCAGGCAAAGCTTTTGATTTTAGTGGTCTGTACGGTAATACTTCTAGTACAAGAGAAAAGAGGATAGGTTTGCTTAACCCCGAAGGCCGAGTGAGGACTCAGGACACAGCAGGCAGGCAGCAGGTCAATTATTAAAGCCAACAACAACACAGCAGTGCGGTTTACAACAGTGCGAGTAGTCCACAGTGGAGTACTACGCTCTATATAGTGAGCAGTGGGCCCTTTCGAGTAGGACCCACACAAGATCTCTTTTCTTCAATACTTCAACACAAGTAGAAGTATACTCGTAGTAGTAGTAATTTTTTAAGGGCATGTTTAAGATCTGTAATTTTTTTCACCCTATCACATCGAAAATTTAAACACCTACATAAAGTATTAAATATAGGATAAAAAATAACTAATTGTAATTGATTTGTGAGACGAATCTTTTAAACCTAATTGCTACATGATTTGACAATGTTGCGCTACAGTAAATATTTTCTAATGATGGATTAATTGGGCTTAATAAATTTTCTTGCAGTTTACAGGCGGAATCTATAATTTATTTTGTTATTAGGGGGTGTTTGGATCCAGGGACTAAACTTTAGTCCCTATCACATAGGATGTTTGACACTAATTTGAAGTATTAAACATAGACTACTTACAAAACTAATTGAATAAATGAGAGCTAATATGTGAGACAATTTTTTAAGCCTAATTAATCCATAG
Source organism: Oryza glaberrima (assembly GCF_000147395.1). NCBI lineage: Eukaryota > Viridiplantae > Streptophyta > Magnoliopsida > Poales > Poaceae > Oryza > Oryza glaberrima. The sequence continues at coordinate 29,120,862 of NC_068331.1, read as the reverse complement.
GCTAATCATGGATTAATTAGGTTCAATAGATTCGTCTCGCGAATTAGTCCAGGGTTATAGAATGGGTTTTGTTATTAGTCTACGTTTAATACTTCTAATTAGTGTCTAACATCTGATATGATAGGGACTAAATATTTTTAGCCCCATCCAAACAGCCCCTTAAACTACGTTAAATACTTCAAATACGTGTCCGTATATCCGATGTGACACGACAAAAACTTTTAAGCTCTGAATCTAAACACAGCTTGAGTGATCGAGTGCTCAGGTTTCTACTGCCTCACAATTAATGATGGATGTGATGATCATCTTCATTAGTATTATGCGCCAGTATCACAATTAACTCATCCGGATTCAGGAGGAGGGGAACGATCATTTTGATAAGCGGGGCTTTGGCTTTGGCTTTGGCTTTGCAAGTGATAAGTGAGCCAAACAATTGCAGTAAGCAATGGCATCCATCCATCAGCTTGGCATTGGCACTTTGGCAGTGGCAGTGGCAGTGGCAGGAAACACATGCATGTTAGGAGGATCGTCCTTTGTTTTGCTTTTGTACGATAGGAGGATCTTTTCGGTTTCAAGGCATCCATGGCATTTAAACCCCACGACGATTCTCAGTACTATTCCTTTTCAACTTTAGTGTACAACTTTTTTTTTTCTTCTCCTCTGACCAATCGACCCTCCTTCCTTCCTTCCCTCCTTCCCTCCCAACTCGCTATTAATAATAGAACAAGTTTGTTATTGCAGAACAAGAAAGCTATCGATACATACATGATTAATAGAGTACAGCATTTGCATTACGTAGGGTAGGATTGGATTGTACTACCAGATAAATGTCCTGCTAATTGTGCTCATACTGCTATTAATTAGAGTACCGGATCGATCACTCCTTTCAAGCGAGGAGTGATCAGCATAGGCATAGCAGCATGGATTCCAGTAAAGTTTGCTTTGCTCACTGATCATGAATTGGCTTGGGCGGCTATAAAGTTAGCTAGGCGGCGTCATCAGTGCACTCATACGAACAATATGAGTATAGAAAATGCTAGAATGATTTATACTGTAAATCGGAGGGAGTAGTATATACACTTCTGCACCATGTTTTAGTATTTAGTACTACTAGTATATACTCCAAGAAATTGTATCAGTACACGTACGTTACTACTTTATCTTGCATGACGTCAGGATCGAGATCAAAACTACGCGCTCGGCGCCGTGCGGCAAATCAAACTTGAAAGCTTGTTGGATGGATCATTGCACATTTTAGTAAGTTAGTTGGAGCAGCTTTTGTTTTCACTTTAAAGTATATATATATACATATATATATATATATATATATATATATATATATATATGTATATATATATATGACTCAGTATTTTGTCAACTAAAGCGTACTGCATCAAAACGTTGTCTAGTTGGTGCTTGGATGAATGGATCTTCATGTTTCAGACATGTCATTTGTTACTCATGCATTATCTTAATCCATCTAAACCTTTATCTTAAGCAAACCAACCAAGCACCGGTACTTCATGGTATGGCAAAGCTGGCAGCATACTAGTTCTGTCCAAATTTTTATTTCTAACTTAATTTTAGAGTTGTTTTTTTTTCTCATCATACTCTACTTTCCAGCATTAGCTTTTAATGTAGGTTGGAGAAAGACCGAGGGATTTGTTATGCCCACAAACTTGAAACAAAATTAGGAAAAAAAATCCACTTTAACTCTCTTAAATATAGGCCAGATCTTACCCTACTAAAATCAGATATAATGACTCTTTTAACTATTAAAAGTAATAAAAATGACTTCTAAAATAATATTAAGGGGATATTGGTTAACATTGCCGTCAGTCCAATCATCATAGGAATTGAAAAACAGAGAGGGGGCATATGCCATCCCACCTCTCTCTCTCTGCTTTCTTCCCTATCCCCTCCTCTCTATGGATGCAAGCGGGTTTGTCCACGAATCCGCTTATAGGCAAAATTAGTGGGTAACCCACGGGTTTGACTCACTAGGGTTACAAGCGGGCTTATCAGCAAATCTGCTTATAGGCAAAATTAGTGGGTAACTCGCGGGTTTGACTCACTGGTTACCTATTAACTTAACCTATAAATGAGTTCATAGATTGACCCACTTGCATCTCTAGATGTGATAAACCGGATCACGACACAAAAATCCATTAGTTATCATCTATTTAACCTATAAGTAAATTCGTGGATCGGCCCCGCTTGCATCCCTCCTCTCTTCCCCAATATTTCCTCAACATCGTAGCAGTGCAATGCACATACCAGCGACGGAAGCAGCAGCATAGAATGCTCTCGTGGCCTGATAGGCGATAGTGGAGGCAATCCAAACTGCTGCCTCCAAGCATCATTCACTCATTCCTCATCACACGAGAGTCATCGTCCTGGTCAGTAGCGCTCGATCTCCATGCCCTGCTCCACGGATCCTCCTCCTAGCCGCAAGCATCCTTCTTCACCTTCGATGGCGTCCTTCGTTCCTCTTCCTTGCAACTGTCGGACTGTCCTTCGAATCGGTATATTTAGCGTCGCTACCTTTCCGGAGGCGTCATTCTTTTTTAGTGTCTCTGCTTTGTAGCGTCGTTGTACTTGTAGGCTCAGCGATGATCGGTTCGGTACTTGACTCCTTTCTCAGTAGTATGTGTTTGTGTGGTTGGTGGTCTGTCAAGCTTTTCGGATTGTGCACTATAGTGCATGTTTCTCGACAACCAACTATCAATAAAAACATACTTGTAACTTTTTTCTTCTATCTTAATATCATTTGGATGACCTTTCTTCGGTCATCCGAAAACAAACCACAACAGCATACGTCAATGAGAAACATGGCCCTTTTCTAGTTTTCAACTGCCCCAGCAGCTAGATCCTCATATGTCCGGTTCCCTTTTTTACTCATAGGGACTGTATTTTTCTCCCGCTATATTTAATGGATAGGCATAGTCTCGTGTTGTTTTCCTTTAAAAATTTTTTGGCATTGATCTGATGTGGGGATAATCATCGATTTTTGGGGCACGTTTGTGGCTTTGTGCATAGATCGTGAAACACAGCTGCCCATGGGCCTACTTGGGCTGCATTTGAAACCATATCCATGCAATTCTTCTTCTGACTTTGGTGACTCGTTCGCTATGAACTGCGGAGCCAAGTCCGTATCTTATTTGTTTACACTTTACTAGAAAAGGTATCTATGCGTCACAAAACATTAAATAACTCTAAAAATACATTTTGTTTCATAATCTATGCTCGTGCGTTGAAACGAGAAAAACTAAAGTACATCAGACATTAAATAACTTTAAAAGGATTTTTTAAGGAAAAAATACGAATTACCCCCCGAACCATCGTGGTCGACCGAGTTACCCCCTAAACCATAAAACCGAACATTCTTCACCCCCAACTATGCAAACCGGATAATTACCCCCCCCCCCACCGCCTCAATCCGCGATGGTTTAATCTTATGTGGCAGTCCAGTCAGCAAATCTTTTAATAAAAAAATCGGTGGGCCCCACCTGTCAGTTCCCCACCCCTCTCTACCTCTCTCTCTCTTCTCCCTCCCTCACCGGATCACCGGCACGGGCTACGGTGGCACCGAGGATGGCAGCGGTAAAGGCGGAGGTTGCTCGGGCGCTAGCGGCGCGGAAGGGCAGGCGGCGGACGGCTGACGACGGCGCGCGGAGGTGGGCACACCTGGCTGGGCGGGCGGCGGACGGCGGCGCGTGGGGGTGGGTGTGCCTGGCTGGGAGAGGCGAGCGCGGCGGGCGGCTAAAAGGTTGCGTGGGCACGGCGTTGAGGCGGGAGGCGCGAGGGGGCGGGCGGTGGACGACGGCGCTGACTGGTTCCTCCTCTCGTCTCGTGCCGCCGCCCGCCGCCCGCTCCTCCGGGTCGCCTCCGCCGCGATCCTTGCCCTGCTCACCATCGCGGCCGTGTTCCTCCCCACGGGCCACGCGTGCCGACCGCCGGCCCTCCCCCGTGCGCCGCTACCCGTCTTTGCCTCCGCCTTTGCTGCCGGCCACACGAGCGACCTCCGTCTCAACCACCGGCGCACGAGCGACCTTCGCCTCCGCCGCCAACCGCCCGCCCACCCCCACGACGCTGCCCACCTCCCCGCCCCTGCGCGCTGCCCTGTGTGAGATAGAGAAGACAAAGGAGAGAGAGAAAGAGGGGAAGAGGTGTATGACTTATGGGTCCCACATTTTTTTAATAAATAAAATGCTGACTGGATTGCCACGCGTACGTCACGTAGGATAAAACCGCTCTGGATTGGGTCGAGGGGGGTAATTCGTCCGTTTTTGAAAGTTCAGGGTGAGCAATGTCTAGTTTTCGGGTTAAGAGGGTAATTCGGTCGACTGCGATAGTTTAGGGGGCAATTCTACCCCAACCCCCCCCCCCCCTCTATAATCTATGCGGAAGACTGTGGTAAAAACTTATACACATTAATTATATACATGACAGGCGCAATATTTGTTACATAGATTAAATAGAAGATACTTTGTGTTGTTTTTAAACACTACATACGGATACGGTGTATATGAGTTTGATAACTTTCCTCCGTTTGATTTAGATTATAAAGTAGATCATCTACTGGATTATAGAGATAAGTTAAACATTTCAAAAATTCGATGAACAATATGAGAAAAACAGAGCCTCTTATGCATTAGTACAAGATCATATTAACCGCTTCCTGATTAGACCATTATATCGTTTACTTCAATCCTACATCAAATCTTATCCACGCTACTGTATAAACCCAAGTACATATCTCCTCTGTAAAAAAAAAATATAAACAAAGAAAAGAGGTGCTGCTAGCCGTGCTGAGGAGATAGAACTAGAGAAGAGCTGCAGGGTCGGACGAAATGCGCGAAGTAGAGGTTTTCTTAGCGACAGACGAAATAATATATGAATACATAATCATTTTTAATTTTTATAATATATATACTCCCTCCTTTTTTAATAGACACTGTTGACTTTTGAGCACATGTTTGATCATTCGTCTTATTAAAAAAATATGCAAATGTATAAAATATAAATCATACTTAAAGTACTTCGAGTGATAAAACAATTCACAACAAAATGAATTATAATTACGTAATTTTTTTTGAATAAGACAAATGATCAAACGAGCGACAAAAAGTCAACGGCGTTATCTATTAAAAAAACGGAGATAGAATATAGGTAAGGTAAATTTATTATTAAAGCATTCTTGCTTGGTAGTATTTTTATAGTTGGTATATGGAGTAAAAAGAAGGAAACAATAATATTGCCATGCTAGATTAATGAAACAGATTGTACATAAAGGCAAGACAAGAGAAGACACAGCTCACCTGTGCTATGTAGCCGTAGAAGTGCAGATGCAGTCGGAGGAGGATATTCGCTCTGTGTCTTTCTCCTCTCATCTCAAGTGGTTCGGTTTCCTTTTTGACCGAGCCATCCATTTGCTGAATAAATGAATGGTGACGGCTGATGCCACTTCCCTCTCCTGTCTGCAACTCATCTGTCACAGTTTCAGCGAAAGCGAGTAAAATGCAAGGAGCAAGATATAAACAAGAGTAGACATTTTTTACAGTATATACAAGATTCATAACCGCATTTTCCCCATATCTATATATACAGTCGTCGATAAATTCTACAGGTACGTTCAAATAGAACGAGAAGAAGGAGCAGAACAGTATATATACGCGTACGGTAGGAAGAGGGTATGCACGTCAAAAGAAGATTGAACAAGAGGAATGCATTGCAGGCAGAGTGCAGTGCAGTCTCCATCGCATGTATATTCAGATGCAATGTATTCCGGCGGCTTGCTAAGGCTAGTCCACGCTAGTATATATGATGAACTGAACTTGTTCTATTGACGTGCACTGCAACAGTGCAAGTACTCTAATAAGCTTTAGCTACCACTGCTACTACTAGTCAGCAAATCAAAGAGTCTTCCAAAAAAAAAAAAGGGTCAGCAAATCAAAGGGAAACACAAACGCCAAGTCCTACACGTCTTGAGTTGCTGCACGCTGTTTTTCCTCGCCTTCTTTGCTCCACCACACAATGCTGCTACTGCTAGTCCTGTTTCTGGTGCACCCAGCCACCCCTGCCCACACCTATAGAAAACCATGCATGTCTTACATGATCATGATAACTTTAAACGATGTATTTTTTATAAAAAAAATTCTATCTACAAAAATTTTTTATAGGAAAGTTGCTTTGAAAAATCATATTAATCTATTTTTAAAATTTAAAATAGTTAATACTCAATTAATCATGCGCTAATGGCTCACTTCGTTTTGTGTATCTTTCTAATCTTCTCAATCCCCTTCTCCCCAAACTCAGTCTTACATGATTGAGAGAGAACAGTGACATTATGCAAAACACTAGTCTTGCTCAGTAGTAGGCTCATACTGGCAGGTGGCACCGTTCCATATCCTGCAAAATTATACTCACTCCGTTTTTTTAATAGATGACGCCATTGACTTTTTCTCGCATGTTTGACCATTCGTCTTATTCAAAAATTTTATGCAAATGTATAAGATATAAATCACACTTAAAGTACTATGAGTGATAAAAAAACTCATAAGAAAATAAATTATAATTACGTAAATTTTTTGAATAAGACGAATGGTCAAACATGTGAGAAAAAATCAACGGCATCATCTATTAAAAAACGGAGGTAGTATATATACTACTTATGTCACAAAATAACTTCAATTTTATACATAATTCTCTGGAGTATTTCAGAAAATACCCTAAAAAACAAACTACGTACTCCCTCCGTCCTATAAAAACCAACCTAATACTGAATGTGACACATCCTAATATTATGAATTTGGACATACCTCTGTCCAGATTCATTACACTAGAATATATCACATCCAGTAATAGATTCGTTTTTTTTTCGGAACGGAAGGAGTATGAGTTATGACCAGTAAGCAGCACTGACTCTCTCAACGATAAACTCAACAGCATGTAACTGAAGGGATCAGTACTTGAGATGAAAAAGAAACAAGGACAGAGTAGTAAAATCAGGCTACCATCCATTTAGGGCATGTTTGGAGCAGAGTATAAAACATGTGAATAACACAGGAAACAAAACTTAGGAATTTGTTTGTATTGAAAAACACAGCAAATTAATGTGTATGAACAAAAGTAATAACAAAACACCTGAATCATTTTTCTCGTATCATGTCCCTTGTGATCTTTATTACTTCTACTTCGATTCCACTGGTATAAACAGATTTTCGTTTTTGACATTGGTATGGTATTCAGATAGAATACAGCTTCAATAATTAATTTATATTGTACTAATATGTTTGTAAAGAACTTGGTCCAAAAAAAATGTGTTTGTAAAAACATAACGAACATATAATACTTTTCAAGGTAAATCTATGCATATGTATTGTATGCATCTAACATTAATATTTTAGTATAAATAAAAATGTGATGTATGTATTATTATAAAACCTGCAATTTGAAAAAAAAGAGAGAGAGAGAGATACCCAAAACAAAAAAAGAAAACTAGTGAAAAATGCTACAACTAAAAGAAGACTTTTCCTTAGGCCACTATAGAAGGTTTTCTATCACCTGTCCTCCTTGGTCCAACTATGTCGAGAATCGATGAAGAGCGGGCCCAGCGTCACCAAACGGGTGTATGGTGTGTATTTTTCTCCTCCAAAGTTGCAATCTTGCCTCTGTGTGTGGTACTGTAGCGGTGCTCTTTCTTTGGTGGGTGCCACGTAGGAGAAACCCAGCAGGAGTCATTTCCAAGTGTCACCAGTGAGAGGGCAGGAGGGCATGTGAGTTGGCGATAACCCTATCCTCCTCCTGTCCTGGCCCTTGTCTTCTCCACGTCTCTCCCTCCCTCCCTCTCTAGAGCCTACAGCCATAGCTCATCATCCACCCTCTCTTCCTTCCTTCCTTCCTTCCTTCCACACAGACCAGACCAGGCATCCCGACACTACACGCAGACTCTCGACTTTGTCACTAGCATGATGCCTCTCTTCATTGCTTGATGATCGATGCTGAGCTGCAACCAAGCACCAGCATATCCTTTCCTTCATTCCTTCCTGGTGCTGGTAGAAGAAGAACAAGCTAGCTAGAGTGATAAGAGGTAATTGTTTCCTCCAACTCATTCCAACCTTGCCTTTTGCCTGCCAAACTCCTCATCCTCTGCCACTGCATACCATACGTGTGCGCGCCTGAATGCCTGCCTGCCTGATACTGATACATACACACAGCACACACGCCCCGCTATTGTAAGTGCGGCCACCACTAGCTGTGTTTCTGCTCTCTGTGTTTATCACCAAATTAAAGCAACGACACTCGCTTGGTCTGTTTCTTTTTAAAATATTATTTCTCCTCCTCACCTCACACATACCTGCATATTATTTGCAGCTAGCTACCTTGCAGATCGATCTCCGGCCAGCGATTGATCCCATCCAGTATAATAATGGCGGCCATCACGCTCCTACGTTCAGCGTCTCTTCCGGGCCTCTCCGACGCCCTCGCCCGGGACGCCCAACATGTCTGCTCCTCCTTCCTGCCCAACAACAACAACAACAAGGAGAAGAAGAGGAGGTGGATCCTCTGCTCGCTCAAGTACGCCTGCCTTGGCGTCGACCCTGCCCCGGGCGAGATTGCCCGGACCTCGCCGGTGTACTCCAGCCTCACCGTCACCCCTGCTGGAGAGGCCGTCATCTCCTCGGAGCAGAAGGTGTACGACGTCGTCCTCAAGCAGGCAGCATTGCTCAAACGCCACCTGCGCCCACAACCACACACCATTCCCATCATTCCCAAGGACCTGGACCTGCCAAGAAACGGCCTCAAGCAGGCCTATCATCGCTGCGGAGAGATCTGCGAGGAGTATGCCAAGACCTTTTACCTTGGTATGTAGTATGTCTATCTTCTTAATTCTCACCCCTGCCTTGCAGCGTGCCATCCATTTTTTCTTGCCATGCATCATATCATGGAATTCATGCTGCTTTCTCATGGCAGGAACTATGCTCATGACGGAGGACCGACGGCGCGCCATATGGGCCATCTATGGTACTTCAACAATCACCATGTCTTGCCCCACTGTTCCATTGCTTCCCTAACTATGTATCAGTAAATATTAAAAGCGGAGGTAATTTAATTTTTTAATTCAAATCATCAGATATCCCCTCACGTTTAATATGAGTTGAAGGTCACTATATAGTACTCCCTCCGTTTCAAAATGTTTGACACCATTGACTTTTTAACACATATTTGACCGTTCGTCTTATTCAAAAAAATTTGTGAAATATGTAAAATTATATGTGTACATGAAAGTATATTTAACAATGAATCAAATGATATGACAAGAATAAATAATTACTTAAATTTTTTGAATAAGACGAATGGTCAAACACGTACTAAAAAGTCAACGGTGTCAAGTATTTTGAAACGGAGGGAGTATTGAATAGTAACCTACTGTTTGAGTTGAAGGTTGCTGTACTACTTACTATTTAACAGCGACTAGCAAGACACAAATTGGTCAAGTTTTGATGTAATGGTCAGAATTAGGTTATTGATGGGAGTTATAACAGACAGAAACTTTGTCGTCAGACTTCACTTGCATGCGATGCATCTGTAGATACAAAGTCAATGAAGAATAAAGTACTTACTAGTGCATTTCTTTTAAAACCACTATCTATGCAAGCATCACAATTGGACTTGTGGTAGGCTAAATGGCTCCAACTGTTTCAAGACATGTGAAAAAGGTTGAGAGAACATGTTCCCTGAGATGCCAAATGAATATGAATCCGTACTACTAACAATTTTAAACTTTTAAATGAGCTAGTTCAGGCATGAATTTTGAAATCTGATGTATACCTTTTTTTTTTGCAGTGTGGTGTAGGAGGACAGATGAGCTTGTAGATGGACCAAATGCCTCGCACATCACACCGTCAGCCCTGGACCGGTGGGAGAAGAGGCTTGATGATCTCTTCACCGGACGCCCCTACGACATGCTTGATGCTGCACTTTCTGATACCATCTCCAAGTTTCCTATAGATATTCAGGTAACTAGCTGGTATATGCATATAGCGAAAATCCAAATGATGTAATACTGCTAGACTATATTGGTTGCTAATCCCTATGGATTCCCTGCACATCGCAATTCTAGTGCAAGATGAATAGACCTACTAAGTTGACGACCAAATAGTTGATCGGTCAACAATATCATATGACTTGTCAGCCATTAGTCTCTGATGCCACTGTTAACTTTTCACACAATTTATTGGGCTTAGTCCAGGACTCCATGTGGCCACAATGCACAGTATTAGTCTAGGAAAAAGATCAATCCAAGGACAGATATGGTAGGACTTTTCAGAACAGACAACTGATAGAGCACAGCCCATCATGTAGAATACTAAGGGGAAGGCCATAATTCCTATGCAATTCTATGGAGTTGTTAACCTGAATTAAGCAGGTTCTATACAGAATAAAATAACTTGCTCATTATCTAGGATGACAAAAAAGGAAGGAAAAGTTCCACTGAGAATTTTACTGAACACATGAAAACCCACAATTGGAAACTTATCATCTGTCCTTTGAGTTTTTACAGACCACATGGTGTATAATAATATGACTAATCAAATGCAATGCACGTATGCCAGCCTTTCAGGGACATGATAGAAGGGATGCGGTCAGACCTCAGAAAGACTAGATACAAGAACTTCGACGAGCTCTACATGTACTGCTACTATGTTGCTGGAACTGTGGGGCTAATGAGTGTTCCTGTGATGGGTATTGCACCCGAGTCGAAGGCAACAACTGAAAGTGTGTACAGTGCTGCTTTGGCTCTCGGCATTGCAAACCAGCTCACGAATATACTCCGTGACGTTGGAGAGGAGTAAGTGTCAATACAGTGGTTTTCGCTAATGGTCATAAGCTGTAGAACAGAATGTCGGCATATATATAGTTCACTGATCCTAATACTTCATTTTATTTTCACAGCGCGAGAAGAGGGAGGATATATTTACCACAAGATGAACTTGCAGAAGCAGGGCTCTCTGATGAGGACATCTTCAATGGCGTTGTGACTAACAAATGGAGAAGCTTCATGAAGAGACAGATCAAGAGAGCTAGGATGTTTTTTGAGGAGGCAGAGAGAGGGGTGACCGAGCTCAGCCAGGCAAGCCGGTGGCCGGTAAGAAGAGTCACTTGATTCTCAAGGAAACATAAAGCAGATTATTATTGTCGGTGCTTCTATGCCATGGTGTCAAAAGGAAAATAAAATATCATTGCATTGCCCCGTTGCAGGTCTGGGCGTCTCTGTTGTTATACCGGCAAATCCTTGACGAGATAGAAGCAAACGATTACAACAACTTCACAAAGAGGGCGTACGTTGGGAAGGCGAAGAAATTGCTAGCGCTTCCAGTTGCATATGGTAGATCATTGCTGATGCCCTACTCACTGAGAAATAGCCAGAAGTAGGAGGCGGGAAGAGGAGATAAAGGGAAGATGATGAGCAGGTTAGGCTTAGATAGGAAAAATCAGACAGCATCTGCCTTCCGATTAATGTTGAGGAAATTATATTATTGTGTGTATCATACATAGCATGTATAGGGAAAATGCTGCAGGCAGGCAGGCAGGCAGGCTAGGTGATGGTTGAATATTTCCTTCACATCATGTATGTATATCCTTCCTTGATGCTACAGCACATATGTATGTATGACTCTGAAGAAAGAGCAACCTGTATAGTAGCTAACCGGCTATGGCCTATGTATGGGCCGCAGAGGTGAGCAAACAAAAATCATCATCCATGGATTGATTGATTGATTGATTGATACAGTACTACTAAAGCAAGCATACATACATTATCCAGGGAAAATGCAGAATGAGTAACAAACTTGAGAGAGAGAGAGAGAGAGAGAGAGAGAGAGCAGAGCAAGTACTCCATGAGCGAACAAGTCAGTTGGTCGGTTGACGAAGGAGATTGCAGGAGGACCTCACCTCACCATGTGGAGTCCGTGGGGCGGCGCACGCTGTGGCCTGGACATCACTGACCGGCAGGGGATTATTGGGGTTGGGGCCATTCCTTCACACGACCGGAAGAGGAGGGCCAGCCGCCGCCGGCGGCGGCGGCGGTGGCAGGAATGGAGTCTGGAGGGTGCGGAGAGTTCATGGCTGTTGAAGTTGGGCTTTTTTTAGTTTGGGCCCAATATAAGCTGTAGCATGAATTCCCGCGCTTTATGGGTTTGGGCGGGATACCCTTCTCCGTGTCTTCATTTGCCAAAAAGCTAGCACTAGTATTATAGCTAAGGTGGTGTTCTTTTGGTGGTGTTTGAGTTCCTATTTGGATCAGGGATTAAAGTTTTAGTACATGTCATATCGGATGTTTAGATATTAATTATAACTATTAAACGTAGACTATTGATAAAACCCATTCCATAACCCTGGACTAATTCGCAAGATGAATCTATTGAGCCTAATTAATCCATGATTAGCCCATGTATTGCTACAGTAAATGTAGTCTAATTATGGATTAATTAGGCTTAAAAAATTTGTCTCGCAAATTAGCTCTCATTTATGCAATTAGTTTTGTATTTAGTCTATGTTTAATACTCTGGATTAGCGTCCAAACATCCAATGTGACAGGGACTTAAAGTTTAGTCCCTAGATCCAAACACCACTTGAATCTTCTGAAGATAAAAATTAAGTGTTTCACATAAAACAATGTGGTAATAACATGTGATTAATTGAGTTTTACTCCCTCCGTCCCAAAAAAAGGCAACCTCGTATTGGATGTGACATTTCCTAGTACAACGAATCTGGAAAGGAAATGCCACCTCCAATACTAGGTTGTCTTTTTTTGGGATGGAGGGAGTAATTATTACAAACTTGAAAAATGGATTAATCTGATATTTTAGAACAACTTTCATATAAAAATTTTTACACGAAACGCATCGTTTAGCAGTTTGAAATGCGTGTCACGAAAATCCAAAACTTTATCCACTGCTTGTAGTGGAAACGAACATGACCTTTCTCCTAAAGATGAAGATTAAGTTTTTTTACGCAAAAATGACTAGTTTTACCTATGAACCTGGACACATGTGTGTTCAGGTTCCTAGCTAGGAATTCTTTTTTTAGAGAAAGTAGTAATACTTAATTAATCATATGAAAAAGTACGAATTACCCCCTGAAGTATCAGATGAGTACGAGTTGCCCCCCTAAAATAGAAAACCAGTCATTTTTCACCCTTAACTATCGATACCGGATGAACCCACCCCCCCAGCAGATTTGTAAGCGTTTTTGGTCTGCGTGGCAACCTAGTCAGCAAGTTTTTTATTAAAAAAAAGGATATGGCCCACCTGTCAGATATCTCTTCTCTCTATCTCTTTCCCTCTCACCCCCCTCTCTCTCCCGTCAGATGCCGGCGGTTGCGGCTCACGCGCCGGCAGCAGTGGGCGCCTCCTCCGCTCACCGCCGTCCCCTCCTCCGCGGTCGTCAATTTCCCCTCCTCACGAATGCATCGATTTTGCCGGTTGGTGCGGTCATCGAAGCGCACGCCGAACGCAAGGAGGAGGTCGGTGTTGTCGACGGCGTAGTTGGCGTACACAGTGCCATGCATCCCGAGCATCCACAGGGAGAGGGGGCCGTCGCTGGGGAAGTTTCCGATGCCCATGAGGGTGGTCGTCAATGAACGTGCAGAGATGTAGCCTAGAGGGGGGTGAATAGGCTTTCCTGAAATTTTCTCAACAATCGCAGCGGTTAAATTGACAGGGCCCGGAACCTCCTGGTGATGAACACCGGAACTTCCGAGCAGGATGAGTAGCCTGGAACTTCCGGAGTTCTTGAGCCAGGAACTTCCGGGCAACAGAGAAAAACGAAATTAGGGGAAGTAAAACAGGTCCTAGCTAGAGACGATCAGGCACAGAGTTGCACAAGATGTAAATCTCAAGATACCAGCAGATTCAAACACAGATCATGCACAAGAGAGACAAAGGCGATTTTTTTCCCGAAGTTCGGATCACACGGATCCTACTCTCCGTTGAGGTGCTCAAAGAGCCGGGTCTCGATTAACCCCTTGCCTCACTTATGCAAAGATCTCAGAAGAAGTCCACAGCCTTCAACTCAACACTTCTAGGTCGTTTTCTAGAATTGAGTGACCACCAAGATCCAACTCACAATTCCTTCTAGAAAAGACCACAAGTGCAAGTTGCTCTACCTAGGACAACCTCTGAAAACTCAGCACAAGAATCTTTTCTCACTTACCTCGTTTCCTTGCGGAGGTGAGGAAAACCTTCACAAACTTTCCTGAGACATCCACAAGATCTTTGGAAGCTCACGGACGACACCTAACCGTCTAGGAGAAGATCTCCAAGAGTAATAAGCCCAAGTGACAGCCCACAAGATATCCAAAGTGCTCAATCAAACCTAATCTTCAAGCCATCTCCAAAACACTCCTACACTCTAATCTAATCTCTCAATCTCACAAGATAGGCTCTAGATTTGAGTGGAGGATGCAAAGGAAGCTTGGGAGTGGCTAGAAAACCCTAGAACATGAAAGAACTGAAGTGGAATGGCCAAAGGGTGACTTGGGGATGAAATCCATATATATAACGGCTAGGTGACATCATCTAGCCGTTACTCACAAGTTTGAACTGGAAACCTGCCAGGAGGTTCCGGGCAAAAGTGCCAGGAACTTCCGGGCAGCACTTAGGAAAAAATTGCTTTTGAAATGGCGCCCGGAAGTTCTGGCCAGAACCTCCGGGTAGCCCTCTCTGTCCCGGGGAGAAAAATCATTTTTCAAAAATGATTCCAAAAATATTTTGACTCATGGAAAAGACTAAGAGCACTTTGTATACCCTAGAACCACACTTGAAACCCCTCTTAATAGTACGGTTCTTCCTAAACTCAATTTCGAAAGAGAAAAATCTAGTCTAATCACCTTCGGTGTTTTTCGCACTTAGGAACATTCAAATTGGGGGGTCTCCTTGCATTCTTAGCTATCACAACTTGCTTTGGGACTAAACTCCTGTGAATAAACTTGATAAACACGTTAGTCCCCTTTAACCACCTTGTCATTAGTCACCAAAACCCACTAGGGGGTTTAAGTGCATCTTCAGTCAACGGGATGCCCGTCAGCTCCACGAAGCAGCGCAGTTCATCGCCAGACGCGGAGCAGCCGCCGGCTGATGTAGAGGACGGGTTTCTTGGCGTTGCCGATGAGACGGATGACTTCGTTGAGCAAGTTGGCGGCCGGTGGCTTTGGTAGCCAGGAGATGTATCCCGACAGGCGCATGGGCATGTCCCAGGACGGCACGGGCATCTGCTACTGGATATCCTTGGGGATATCGACGAACACCGGGCCGGGGCGACTGGTGGACGTGAGGAAGAAGGCCTCGATGATGCGGGGGATGTCGTCGATGTCGAGGATGAGGTGGCGCCCATTGCCGCCGGCGCGCGAGACCGTCGGCATCTGACGGGAGAGAGAGAGAGGGGGTGAGAAGGAAAGAGATAGAGAGAAGAGATATCTGACAGGTGGGCCTTATCCTTTTTTTAATAAAAAACTTGTTGACTGGACTACCACGTAGACCAAAACTGCTTGCAAATTTGCTGGTGGGTTTTCATCTGGTATCGATAGTTAAGAGTGAAAAATGACTGGTTTTTAGGTTTAGGGGGGTAATTTATACTCACCCAATATTTCAGGAGGTAATTTGTACTTTTTCCTTAATCACACGCTAATGAGTGTTGGAGAGGAAAGTACTGGACCTGTAGTGATGGTTGTGGTAAAGTTGATATTGACCGGTGAGCAGATGGCAAACAAAATGAAAAGCAGCATGAATGAATGGTTGGTCGATGATTGATGATTGAGAGCTGAATCTTGATCGCACATGCACATGCACGCACGAGCTCATGAGTCATGGCCCATGGCATGGCATTCAAAACTGTGTCTCTTCTCTTCTAGTACTGGTTGTGTGTGGCCATCCGGATCCCGGTCACCGTGCCTGCCTGCGTTGGTACTACTACTGCTACGTGCACTGCATCGCCAGAAAAAGGAATCGCCACAAAAAAAGGATTACGGTTTTGTGCGTAAAACTTTTATATAAAAGTTGCTATAAAATATTAGATTAATATATTTTTTAAATTTATAATAATTAAAACTCAATTAATCTCACATTATTACTACAACACTTGATCTTTTATCTTGAGAAGATTTAAACACCATCTAAAACCAGCATCTCTCCTTGGGCAAACGACGAAATGAGGCTGAGAGGTAGGGCCCACAGGCTCAGAGCCACCGTACGTACCTGAGTATTTCCCAAAGTGCCACTGCATAGCAAACAAGCAGATGAGAGATGAGTGGCAAGACCGTAAAATGCATGGAAAGGCAGGCCCTAGTTGGAATTGAAACCCAAAAACAAACAATTGGGAATATTATTATTATTATGGGATTCAAAACAACAAAACCCACGCTGCCTGCCTGCAAAACCTCCGCTCTCTCTTTTGGTCCGTTAACTCTTTCTTCGCCCATCCCTCCTCGCCTCGCCTTTTGCAGCTGTAGCTCACTGCCACTACTACTACCGATTTCTCCTCCGCCTCCGCCTCGCCGCCGCCAAATCTAGGGTTTCCGCCTCCATGCATGCGCCTCACCCGAGGCCGAGGCAAGCTTCCCTTCCCCTACACCGCGCCGTCCCGCTTTCCGCATTCTTTTTTTCCTTTTTGACGGATTTTCTCTTCTTTCCTTTTGCTCGATATCTAGGTGTTGCAGAGGAGGAGATTTGATTTGATTTGAGATTCCGATGGCGGCGCCCGGCGGCGCCAGGAGGCCCGACTTCTCCTCCGCGGCCTCGCCCTCTCCCTCGCCGGCGGGGGCAGCCGGGAGGAGGCTGCTCCGCACCCAGACCGTCGGCAACTTGGGCGAGTCCATCTTCGACAGTGAGGTCGTCCCCTCCTCGCTCGTCGAGATCGCCCCCATCCTCCGTGTCGCCAACGAGGTCGAGGCCACCAACCCACGCGTCGCCTACCTATGTATGTTCCATTCAATTCAATGCTCTTCTTCCTTCCTTACCTTCCTTACTGGACTAGTTACTCAACTACTAGCTACTACTCCATTCATCATTGCATTGCAGGCCGTTTCTATGCTTTCGAGAAGGCTCATCGCCTCGACCCCACCTCCAATGGCCGTGGTGTTCGTCAATTCAAAACCGCGCTTCTGCAGAGGCTTGAAAGGGTAATCTCTTTATCTATTTCTTCCTTGCCCGATCCCTTTCTTTCTACTACTTATGTAGTACAACCCGTATTTGTTCACCACTACCAACAATTCATCTGTAATGCGCTACCTCCTTTCTTCTTTTTTTTTTCCATTCCATTCCTCAGGAAAATGATCCAACATTGAAGGGAAGGGTTCACCAGAGTGACGCTCGAGAGATGCAACGTTTCTACCGTGAATACTACAAGAAGTACATCCAGGCACTTCAAAATGCTGCCGACAAGGCTGACCGGTTGGTTGCTTCCACCCTTCCTCTCTTCCGTTTCGCACCATCTCTTTTTTATTTTTCGACACAACTCTGCTCCTTTACTAACAGCAATGTCCTTCTTCTGCTTGTCCAGTGCTCTGCTCACTAAGGCATACCAAACTGCTGCTGTCTTGTTCGAGGTCTTGAAAGCCGTCAATGTTTCCCAATCTGTTGAAGTCGATCAAGCGGTACTTGATTTTACTTCCTTTTTGTTATGCTCGCCTTCTTCTTTTATCAGCTTATTGTTCCATGCATTCTTTGCTAACTGCAACTTCTCCTCTTCTCTTGCGAATGCACTCTGCCTGTGACCGTTATGCAGATTCTGGATACACACAACAAAGTTGAGGAAAAGAAAAAGCTCTATGTTCCTTACAATATTCTGCCACTCGATCCTGAGAGTACTTATCAACCTATTATGCAATATCCAGAGGTTTCCATCTATCCCAAATCAACACCATTTTAAAAATAATACTATCCTTTTACCAAATCAAGCCTTTGTAAATGTTTCCCATTGTGTTCCTCATAAACTACACAGATTCAAGCAGCTGTTAATGCCCTAAGGAATATTAGAGGCCTGCCGTGGCCCAAGGAACATGAAAAGAAGCCTGATGAAAAGAAGACTGGCAAAGACCTTCTTGATTGGCTTCAGGCCATGTTTGGGTTTCAGGTAGTTACCCACTTCCTGGTGAAACTCTCCATGTTGACATCACAACATGTAGTTTGCCCTGGAAATGTGCATAGTCTAACTGTGAGTCTCTTTCTTTACAGAAAGATAATGTGTCCAACCAAAGAGAACATCTAATACTGTTACTTGCAAATGTGCACATAAGGCAGTCTCCTAAGACTGAGCAACAAGCAAAGGTGCTTATTTTTCACTTTTGTTCCGGGAGTGACCGAGTTTTTTCCCACCCTCTCGCATCACTCGCACACTAGTGACTTGATGTTTTATTGATATATTTTCTTGGAATCCTGTTTTCCAGTTGGACGACAGAGCTCTAGATGCTGTAATGAAGAAGCTATTTAAGAATTATAAGAAGTGGTGCAAGTACCTTGGCCGCAAAAGCAGTTTATGGTAGGTTCAGTGCTTCAGTGAAGTCAAGTAAATGGGATGATTTATAGGGACCACATGCACTGATTTTCCCAGAGATGCCAATACTTGTCATTTGCTGGTCATTGTTTTAACTTCCTTGAACAAACTTGGTTTATAGTTTCGGTCTTGCTCTTATGCCATTTGAAACTGATATTATGGTCTCAACCTTTCTTCCTATTCTACCTTCTCTCAAAATGATTCGGCCAATTGATCTGCAGGTTGCCAACTATCCAGCAGGAAGTTCAGCAGCGTAAGCTTCTCTACATGGGTCTCTATTTGCTAATTTGGGGTGAGGCGGCTAACTTGAGGTTCATGCCAGAGTGTCTTTGCTACATCTACCATCATGTAAGATAATCTTGTTCTTTACCATGATCTTTTTTTAGATAATGGAAGCTTTATTGAACTCAATAAATTACATTGAGGTGATACAATTGTCATGAGAACACTCCCAGCCTCTACGTAGCTAAGATGCACACAACCAACTCAGACACACACACCCACCCAAAGAAAAAACATAATGGATCACCAGGAAAATTAATGGTTGTAACATTCATTCCTAAGACTAAGATCGCCACCCATGACCTTGGGTAAAAAACTCCTTGACCACCCTCTCCAACTGCCCCGCAACGCCGCAAGCCCGCAACCACCAGGTCCAGTAAACCAGGCTTTTGAAGGATAACCCATGTACGACCAATGGGTAAGTAAAAAAAAAACCTGCAACAGAGAGGATATTGCTCTTTCCCATGATATAGATTTGAGGTTTCTCATATCTTTGGTTTGACTGTTCTCCATTTGTGGGTTGTACCTGATAACTGGTTTAGGAATTTGATAGTGAATAATGAACATCTCAGATCATTTTTGTGAGGAATTCCATTGATTCTAACAAAACCTGTAGTAGCTTAGGAGAATTCATATCCGCTTGGTCTCTTCTGTACTTTGATGCCCTTTCACCTTGTTTGTGGCCCACTATTGCGATATGGAGGACTGGTTGTTTTGTTAACACAAGAAGTAGTATGAGGAATCAAGAATATGTTTCAAAGGATTCAGATGAACCTAAATATAGGTGCCTGCAGTTCTATGTCCTTGTGCGCGTGCGCACACACACACACCAAAGAAAAAAAACTGATGGGATTCATAATATATTGTTGAATTAGAAATACTTGCAATTTTATTTTGAGCTTATGAAATCTTAAATTTAATTCCTCGTGTCTAACTGTCCATAAACGGTGGGAAATATAAGGCATAGGATAGGTTTGTTATTTATACCATGCCAATGAAATGTACTTTGCGTTATTATAGTATCATGTATGTTATGGAGAAAGAAGAGTAGTTTGTAGGGATAATCGTTGGGGGATGTTTTTGTATTAGTATGAGACTCTGCATGTATAAGTTTTTGTTCTGGTGAGATCATCTTGATGGTAATGATGCTTTTCCATCTTAACAGATGGCTTTTGAACTCTATGGCATGTTGGCTGGAAACGTGAGTCCAATGACTGGTGAAAATGTTAAACCAGCGTATGGTGGTGATGAAGAGGCCTTCCTGATGAAAGTAGTGACTCCAATTTACAAAGTTATAGAGAAGGTATATTCACTTGTGTATCAAATATGTTACTATTTCCTATTTTCCTTTTATTTTCAGGTTGATCAGTTAGCGCCCTTATGAAATTTTACAGGAAGCTGAACGGAGCAAGACCATAAAGTCAAAACACTCACATTGGAGGAACTATGATGATTTAAATGAGTATTTTTGGTAAGCAATTATCAGATTTTAGTTGTCGCTTTTACCATCCTATGCTCCCAAGATTTTTTTTTTAAAGAAAGTCATGGAATTGTTACTGTATTGCAGGTCAGTGGATTGTTTCCGGCTAGGATGGCCTATGAGAGCAGATGCTGATTTTTTCAAAACTCCTGAAGATGCTTACCCTAGTCGTCTTAATGGAGTAGGTTCTTTGATAATACAGATATATCTTGCGCATATTTCATATCTAAGTGTTAGTAGTGGCTTGTGATGCACTATTACAATTTATAAAAGCCCAGTTATTCATAAATAGAATATTCTGATCAGATGCTCGCTGCTACTGCTTGTTCTGTTTTTTAGGTGATGTAGCATTATTTCTTGGTTGGATCCCCCCTCCCACACACCCACCAACACACGCACAGTTTTGATGCATTGTCTTTTAAGTTCTTATGCTTATTCGTGGCTTGTACATTATTGCCTTCCTTTCTTAGATAATTGGAATGGATTACATTTCCAGCCTTGTCCTTCAATGTAATGCCAAGAAAAAGAAATACTTGCTTGGAGTATTAATCCTCTGGGTACCCATTTCTCGTTTGGTCGCGAATGCAGGAGAACAGATCTGCAGGTAATGTCCATTGGATGGGAAAGATTAATTTTGTCGAGATCCGTTCATTCTGGCACATATTTCGTAGTTTCGACAGAATGTGGATCTTCTTGATATTATCCTTACAGGTTGGTTGACCGTTCATATACATTTATCCCTTTTTTTGGAGTACTTGCCATTGCTTCTTTTTCAACATATTTCTTATTGTCTTATATTTTAATACAGGCCATGATTATTATTGCCTGGAATGGTGGCACACCAAGTGATATATTCGACGTTGGAGTATTTAAGCAGGTTTTGAGCATATTTATAACTGCTGCAGTTTTGAAGTTAGGGCAAGGTATTTAGTCGAACTTGTACACTCCCTTCCTCTCCCTGCTCACAGACTTGGCAAGGCACAGCCTATTTGTTTGGTAGGTATCTTTAATATTGGATAGAGAACTCTGCTAGTCTAGTTAGCAGTATCTGTTTCTTTAACATACTTTTGGCAAAGGGCTTAAAGTAACTTCTCTGGCTTCTCTGTCTAGAGGAAAACCATGAGTATTACCCTATTACCTTTTGTTTGTATTTTTGCTTTGGCCAGAAACAATTGATAGCCTGATAGTCATGTTCATGTACCTTAGCAAATACTTCCCCAACAACAACAGATTTTGATAACATTGAACTGAACTGTATATGCTTAACTACTTTCCTTGTAATAAAAAACACCTTGTTCTTCTAGCTGTATGCATACTTCTTATGCCCTGTATATATAATACTTATAGTGATACTTACTGACAAGTATAACCAATACAGCAATTCTGGACATTGTATTTGGCTGGAAAGCAAGAAGAAGCATGTCATTTGCAGTCAAGCTGCGATATGTCTTGAAGTTAATTTCATCATCTGCATGGGTTGTGATTTTGCCTGTGACTTATGCATATACCTGGGACAGTCCTACAGGTCTTGCAAGAATAATTAAAAGTTGGCTTGGCAATGGTCAGAATCAGCCTTCACTGTATATTTTGGCTGTTGTGATATATTTGGCACCAAACATGCTTGCTGCTATGCTGTTTCTTTTCCCGTTCCTCAGAAGGTTTCTTGAGAGTTCAAATGTTAAGGTCATAACATTCATCATGTGGTGGTCTCAGGTAAATTTCTGCCTATTGGTTTCTGATGGTATTTATGTGGTCACAGTTGTTTATATGTTTTGCCAAATGTATCTGCAGCCTCGACTATTTGTTGGCAGAGGAATGCATGAAGGCGCATTTTCCCTCTTCAAGTATGTTAAGTTGTTGACATATCTTTGCAGATTGTTCTAATATAACACATTTTCTAATCACCTAGAGTTGTGTTGTGATAGGTATACCATGTTCTGGGTCCTCCTTTTAGCAATGAAATTGACAGTAAGCTTCTATATAGAGGTATCTACTCATTTATTCTTTATTCCACATTCATCACTAGCTGTTCTTGTGTCGAACTTGAAATGTGAATATATTGCCTACATTTCTGCAGTATCTTAACTTTATGGGTTGGCGTATTCTCAGATCCTATTTTGTATGTAGGAATTTCTTTAAAAACAGTTCAATACTTGCAGGAACCTAGTAAAATTCCTACGTCCCAAATGTGGTCTCAATACTTATGTTTTGTTATTCATAAATATAAAGTATAAAAAGGGATTTTCCTTGGTCTTGAATGTTCAAGATGCCAGCATATCGATGAGTATCAGCACCTATGTTAAAAAGTATAAAAACTACTTGATGGAGGGTTAAGTGTTAGAAAATATCAAAGGAAACCTTGCGGTGTGTATTCATACTCTCATGGTCTCCATGCAGATCAAGCCTCTGGTACAGCCAACCAAAGATATAATGAAAGAGCCGATCCGGGATTTCCAGTGGCATGAATTTTTCCCTCGTGGTACTTAAGTTGAAAACTGATGTTTTTACCTTTTGGAATTTTTGGCACACTTATTTCAATCTCAATTTGCATTTTGCAGCTAACAATAACATTGGTGTTGTTATTGCGCTGTGGGCTCCAATAATTCTTGTGAGTGTTGTTCATTTTTTCCTGTTAACAAAAGTTGATTAGCCAATATTTTGTGTTTTATCAATTGATATGTCCAGGTCTACTTCATGGACACCCAAATTTGGTATGCACTTTTCTCTACATTGATCGGTGGTATCTATGGGGCTTATCGTCGTCTTGGTGAGGTTGGTAAAATGTTTTGTTATCAGGCATTCATTAAGTCATTTTATGACTGGTTTGATTTGTTGGACCTGCTTTCTCTGATAAAACAGTTTTCTTGTCTAATATACCGCGTACTGCATCCAATAGCGTATAAGAAAACAATGTTCTTGGACTGATGTTATTCACAGTGACATCTCTACGTTTAAGCTACCTTTTCCAGTTATATTTTGCTCATTTGAAGCATTATCTTGTGGTGTACAACCACCGTCCCAAAAAAAAGACTTTTTTGTCAAGGTGCATAGCCAGAAATCAAGTCTTTTTTGGGACGGAGGGTGTATAGCTTAGCTGTGCTCTATGGCCTATCAATTGTCATCAACTCATGAACTTATGGTAGGCACCTTTCATGTTTCATGACATCAGATACGGACATTAGGAATGTTGAGATCTCGTTTTGAATCTCTGCCTGAGGCCTTCAATGAGCACTTGATTCCTTCTGATTCACACAAGAGTAAAGGTTTGCGTGCTGCCTTTACTGGTAAACCTTCTAAGGTATGGAATTCGTGTCTTAAGCTTGACATCATGAGTTGATTATTGACAGATAAGTATTGAAGTAATATCACCATCATCTGTTTCATCTCATATACCTCTTTTTAGACTTCTGGTGATGAGCAAGAGAAAGAGAAAATAGCCGCAAGATTTGCTCAAATGTGGAACCTAATTATCACAAGTTTCCGTGAGGAAGATCTTATAGATAACAGGGAGATGGACTTGCTACTTGTCCCATACTGTAAAGACCGTGAATTGAATATATTCCAGTGGCCACCTTTCCTACTTGCTAGCAAGGTGTTTTCTCTACCATTTTCTAAAGTGTGCTTGTTTTATTGGCGCATTCAGGCATTTACTGTTTGTATTTACTGGATTTTAGATTCCAATAGCATTGGATATGGCGGCAGACAGTGGAGGAAAAGATCGTGATCTGAAGAAGAGAATGGGATCAGATCCGTATTTTTCCTATGCTATCAGAGAGTGCTATGGTTCATTCAAAAACATCATCAATACTTTAGTGTTTGGTCAACGTGAGAAAATGTATGTAATATTATCTGGTGACAATTTTGTTTGCTTCTACTGCAAAATTCTATTTGGTTCTCTTGAATTTCTGACTTAATCTGTGCATGCTATTCCAGAGTAATACAGCAGATTTTTACAATTGTTGATGAACACATAGAAGGGGGAAGTCTAATAAAGGATTTGAACATGAGGAGCCTTCCTGCCCTGAGCAAGAAGTTCATTGAACTACTTGAATTACTGGTATAAAATTTTGTTATCATGGCTATAATTTGTGTTCATAGATGATACCCGCTCACTGTATCCATTTTCTGAATACAGCAAAAGAATAAGGAAGAAGACTTGGGCCAAGTTGTCATTTTATTCCAAGATATGCTTGAGGTGGTCACAAGGGATATAATGGATGAGCAAGACCAGCTAGGCGGGTGAGGATAGCTTGGTTCTGTCATAACAGCATGTTATCTTTTTTTTTTAATTTTCACAGAGATAATAGCATGGTGTCTTTCTTGGCGTTCATATTTTTAGTTAATGCCATTCTGTTGTTGTCTAACACATCTGCTTGCTGCCTAAATTTATCACTTAGAAAAATGAAAATACTGATTGTTCTATGGAAGTATGGAGTGATTGATACTCTGCCAGCACTGTTCAGATTTTTTCCATGTATTTGTTTAATAATACTAGGAGTCTTATTAACGTCTCTAAATGAACTTTGGTGATTAATGTACCTCCTTTTGCTGATAAGAGTATGGTGATTGAGATTATTTGTTGATTTTGCTTGAACTACTCTGGTAACTGGTTATATATATATTATTATTATTATTATTTTGCGCGGTGGTTTTATGTATATTATTGTTTTCCTTTCCTTCCAGACTATTGGATTCTGTACATGGTGGAAATAGAAAACACGAAGGAATGACTTCACTTGATCAACAAGATCAGTTGTTCACTAAAGCTATTAGGTTCCCCGTGGAGGAATCAAATGCATGGACGGAAAAGGTTTGATTTATATCCTAATTGAAGTGAATACATGATATGATGCTCGTGTTCCTCCTGTTGCTATAATGATATATACTTTTGTTTCATTTTTAATCAGATAAAGAGGCTTCACCTTCTTCTCACTGTGAAAGAGTCTGCTATGGATGTCCCTACGAACCTTGATGCTAGGAGACGGATATCGTTCTTTGCAAATTCTCTTTTTATGGAGATGCCTAATGCTCCAAAAGTGCGGCATATGTTGCCCTTCTCGTAAGTTTTGATTACTACTTTTCTGTGTGTTGTAATATTTTTTAGACAAAAGTGTGTTGTAATATCATGCTCAAATTGGCACCGACTCCTTTGATCTCATACTCTCCATGCTTATTCTTTGCTTAGTATGTGTTCTTGCTGTTGGTACATTCATATCTTATGTTTTTTTTATTTGGTTGATAACTAGACATCTGTACTGTTTGATAAAATTATTTGATTGGGTTTCTTGATTGCTGAAACAACTTTCTGCAATGCTAGTGTCTTGACTCCTTATTACAAGGAAGATGTTCTTTTCTCCTCTCATAATCTGGAAGAGCCAAATGAGGATGGGGTTTCCATACTTTTCTACTTACAAAAAATCTACCCAGGTTCTTTCCTCCCTTATGCAATTCTTTTCTTGGATTAAGGTACATGTGCATTTCCTTTGGTTTCCTGATGACCATCATAATTAATATCGTGTTTCCTAATCTCTTTGAATTTTCAAAGATGAATGGAAAAATTTCCTTGATAGGGTGGACCGCAAGAGCGAGGAGGAGCTCCGTGAGGATGAAACATTGGAAGAGGAGCTTCGCCTTTGGGCATCATATAGGGGACAGACATTGACAAGAACTGGTATTCTTTTTCCTTCCACCTCATGTTTTCCTTTTATATTTTGTTCTCACAAGAAAATCTAACTCAAAGGTATCATGTGTAGTGGTTCAGTGAAAGTACTTCGTACTATTCTCATTTATGTTGTCATTATTGCTCTTTTTACAGTGAGAGGAATGATGTACTACCGAAAAGCGTTGGAGCTTCAGGCTTTCCTTGACATGGCCAAAGATGATGGTATTTCTAATAGTTCAGTCTATATGTTCTGAACTTTCCTCTGTGACCTATGCAATGACTCATCTTCCTGTTTCCATTAGATCTTATGGAAGGTTACAGAGCAACTGAACTGATGTCTGAGGACTCGCAATTGATGACTCAATGCAAAGCTATAGCTGACATGAAATTTACATATGTTGTCTCGTGCCAGCAATATGGAATCCAGAAACGTTCTGGTGAAGCCTGTGCGCATGATATTTTGAGGCTAATGACAGTGTAAGTTTTTCTTTCCCTTGAATGCGCAGGAGATCTGTTGTGATAGTGTAAGTTTTAATCAAATATTGCAATGATCTGGATATATGTTATCTGTATGTAGCACAAATTGCCTTTTTTTTCTTGCTTTATTTCTTTTATAATTTATGCAATCAAGTTGGAGCACACATGATTGTTCTTAGTGCAACAGTGCAATCGAGTGTCTTTCTGTGAGTATATGTGAATTGGGTTAAAACAATGAGTACCATGTGCATTATTTTTGGTAGCGAGTAATGAAATAAATGTAAGCTTTGTTTATTTACTATGCTGGGAGTACCATGTGTAACATTTTGTATCATCTAATTTCATATCTATTGAAGAAACAACAAAAAACAAAGCTTGACATGTTAGATATTATATTTGCTCAGGAGTCAGGACAAACATCCGCAGCTTAATATTATCACTGTTCCGTTTGCTGTCTATTCAGTGTCAGACACTTGTAGAAATGGTCCTTTTTTGCAGATATCCATCACTTCGAGTTGCTTATATTGATGAGGTTGAAGCACCTAGCCAAGATAGAAACAAGAAGACTGACAAAGTTTACTACTCAGCATTGGTGAAAGCTTCCGTTACAAAACCTAATGAACCAGGACAAAGTCTTGATCAGGTAAGTCAAAATGCCATGTAAAATAAGTACTCCCTATGGCCATTAATTAGTGTTAAAAAGGCATGTATTAATGATTGGAGGAAGTATTTTTTAGGTGAAAATGGTACAGTATACTTTGATTGAGGTTAATTGACCAATTCCTCTTTTTTTATCCCATTTGGAAGGAGATAAAGTCAAGGCTTCCTTTTTTTTCCCTTGTATAATAAAAGGAAATCTAAATCAAGTATACACGCTGTAGCCTGTAAAGATAATGTTGGCTCTGGCATAGTAAAACGCTTTTTCGATACACAATTCCCATGTTTGTTCTCTGCAGAGCTAAAGCTTAGCAGCACACATTTACAAATTATTTTTTTTTTGTTTTTTTGTTTTTTTTTTTGCTGTGCTGAGGTGAACCTATTTGCACAATTAACTGATGTTGATCCTTTTTTCATTGGAGTACTTGTTTTGATTGTATGGAAGCTGGAAGGAGTCTGATCTTTCGGTTTTTGTTCTAACTAGCTGAATGCCCGTGCTTTGCAACGGGAATTAAAAAAGAGAACCCCGCCGTACACTTTGAAGCCTCAAAAATTAAAATAAAATTATTCTAATTGTAAAAATCTTTAGGTCATATTATTCGTCATCATTTTTATCTCAATTTAAATAAATTTCCTTGTTTGATGGCTTGAGTTTGGGGAAGGGAAGGTCCATATACCTCACTGTTTGGGGGACCCACATGGCAGTGGTGATGGGTTGTGGGCAGATTCACCACTCTCCACCAGCATTGGGGTCTTTTAAAGGAGTATAGAAATACTTTGTATCGTTTAGATATCCTTAGTCTTATTTACACTGCTCTTTTTTTTCTGTTGGGGGAATTCTCTTGTCAGCCTCTTTGGTGCAAAATTTGATGAATTGCCATCACTTCTTGTGTAGGTCATATACAAGATAAAACTTCCAGGTAATGCTATTTTAGGTGAAGGAAAACCAGAAAATCAGAATCATGCAATTATTTTTACTCGTGGTGAATGCCTCCAAACTATAGATATGAATCAGGTAAGTTTCTTGTGTTTGCTGCTTCAAGCAACTGTGTTCTTTTAGCTTTTTGTTACCTTATTTATGTCATACTATCGAACAGGAGCATTATATGGAGGAGGCTTTGAAAATGAGAAATCTGCTGGATGAGTTTCTGAAGAAACATGATGGTGTGAGATATCCATCAATACTTGGAGTAAGAGAGCATATATTTACTGGCAGGTAATTTGGCATGCTTCATTTGTAACTAACTGCTTCTGTCATCATTTTGGATTATCTAGCCTTCAATTTGCTCAATTGTTTTCATTTTGTTAAATTTGTGCAGTGTTTCATCCCTTGCATGGTTCATGTCAAATCAGGAGACCAGTTTTGTGACTATTGGACAGCGTGTGCTTGCCAACCCCCTGAGGTATTGCGTTGTGTCATGGCATGATAACCACATTAATTGCTTATTCATTTTTTTTTTCAAATATATTACCATCCCATTCTTTTTGTTTGAAATTATTGACTTGTCACGGCTCTCTAGATGTAACTTGAGCATTACCTTCTTTTTTTATAAAAAAAATTACACTAACATATACTAAAAAATCATAATATCTGAAAGCAGTTTTAATGGTGAACATACTAATATAATTTGCATACAACCAGTCCTGATAATTTTATACATACTGATAGTTGGGTTCTAAAATGTGAAATCAAAAGGAGCGAGGTGGGAAGTACTATTATTCATGATTCAAGGCATAGTTATTAGGACTGGAGTGGACCGGCGGTTGGACCGGAAAAAACTGGAACCAGGGCCTCCGCTGGTTCGGTCCAGTTAAAAGACCGTCTGTGCAAATGACCCGGTATAAACCGGTTGGGCCGCCCGGTTTCCGCTTAAAAGCCGGTCAGAAAACCAGCACTCGACCGCTCAACCGTGAGCTGCTACTCTGCCAGACCACGTGCACGCATGAGAAGGAGGAGAGAATATAGGAAAAAGGGGTGTATGGTGGGAGTCGAACCCAGGATGGGTTGAATGGAGTCATGGCGCACCAACCACCAAGCCATGCTGTTGTTTGTGTCTGGAGTGAATCAGTTATATATTTAACCTTATTGAACCACTTTGAACCTACGGTTCAACCGGTCAAACCAGTGAACCATCGAACCGAGGACCTGACCGGTTCGATGGCTGGTCCGGTCTCAATAACTATGATTCAAGGTTTGCTGATGCTCAGCTCTGACATTATTCTTTCTGAACATCAATCTGCAGGGTTCGATTTCACTATGGCCATCCTGATATCTTTGATCGTCTTTTCCACCTCACAAGGGGTGGTGTAAGTAAAGCATCCAAAATTATCAATCTTAGTGAAGATATATTTGCCGGTACCGATTTATTCCCTATCGATGCTTATTTTATGGAATCTGGAACTGCTCTGGTGTTAATGTGACTTGTGTTGCTGCAGGTTTCAATTCAACATTGCGTGAAGGCAATGTCACTCATCATGAGTACATGCAAGTTGGCAAGGGAAGAGATGTGGGTCTCAACCAAATTTCTCTGTTTGAGGCAAAGATAGCAAATGGTAATGGTGAACAAACACTGAGCCGTGACATTTATCGACTAGGGCACCGGTTTGATTTCTTCAGAATGCTGTCATGCTATTACACAACAATTGGCTTCTATTTTAGTACAATGGTATGGCATATAAACTCTACTTCTCTCTGTTTGATATGTTGGTCAAATCTTAACCCAGGTTTCTCTGTTTGGTGTTATAGATTACAGTATGGACTGTATATGTTTTCCTCTATGGGCGCTTATATCTTGTCCTCAGTGGACTGGACCAAGCACTAGCCACTGGAAAGAAGTTTGTGCATAATGCACCCCTCCAAGTTGCTCTTGCATCAGAGTCTTTTGTTCAACTTGGATTTTTGATGGCGTTGCCCATGATGATGGAAATTGGTCTGGAGAGGGGATTCAGAACAGCACTAAGCGACTTTGTACTCATGCAACTTCAGTTGGCATCTGTTTTCTTTACATTTTCACTTGGGACCAAAACTCATTATTACGGAAGGACATTACTCCACGGAGGAGCTGAATATAGAGCCACTGGGCGTGGATTTGTGGTGTTTCATGCCAAGTTTGCTGACAACTACCGACTTTATTCTCGCAGCCATTTTGTCAAGGGTATTGAGCTGATGATTTTGCTGGTTGTGTATGAAATCTTCGGGCAATCATACAGAGGGGCTATCACATACATTTTCATCACTGTTTCCATGTGGTTTATGGTGGGCACCTGGCTCTTTGCACCATTCCTATTCAATCCTTCTGGATTTGAGTGGCAGAAGATTGTGGATGACTGGACTGATTGGAATAAGTGGATCAGCAACCGTGGAGGTATTGGTGTAGCACCAACAAAAAGTTGGGAATCATGGTGGGAAAAAGAGCAGGAGCCTCTTCGATACTCTGGAAAGCGTGGTACTATTCTTGAAATTCTGCTCGCGTTGCGCTTCTTTGTCTACCAATATGGGCTTGTGTATCATTTGAATATAACCAAGCATACTCGCAGTGTACTGGTAAGTTGTCCCTTGTTTTCTTTTTTATCCTGGTGGTCACATCCGTTTTATTCATACTCAGTTCTTCTAATTAATGCAATTTGCAGGTTTATTGCTTTTCATGGGTTGTGATTTTCGTAATTTTACTTGTCATGAAGGTAACAACCTGTTCCTTAGCTCTTGGTGAATCCATATGGACTTTGCCCCCCTTATGTATCTTATATTAGAATTTTACGGTTGAAGTTTAACTGATCAGTGCTTGATACCTTTCTTGTCTGGAAAACTGAGTTATGATTTTCTTTCCAGACTGTTTCAGTCGGTAGGAGGAGGTTCAGTGCGGAGTTCCAGCTTGTCTTCCGGTTGATCAAGGGCCTTATATTCATAACATTTGTCGCCATTGTTGTGATATTAATTGCCATCCCTCACATGACAGTTCTTGATATCTTCGTTTGCATCCTTGCTTTCATGCCAACTGGATGGGGCTTGCTTCTGGTTAGCAACTAAACCTGTCTCCTATCATTCCTATTATTACAATTTTTTTTGGTTTGGAAAGAAATTCTAATGTCTGACTTGATAAAACACACTATCAGATTGCGCAAGCCATCAAACCTGCTGTCCAGGCGATTGGGCTTTGGGGATCAATCAAGGCTCTTGCCCGGGGCTATGAGATCCTAATGGGACTCCTGTTATTCACACCCATAGCGTTCCTTGCTTGGTTTCCTTTCGTGTCCGAGTTCCAGACCAGGATGCTCTTCAACCAGGCCTTCAGCAGAGGTCTGCAGATCTCCCGTATCCTTGGCGGGCACAAGAAAGACCGATCAACCCGGAACAAGGAGTAGACTGAGGGGCGAGGGCTCCCCCCAAACCAATTGTTGTAGTAGTATGCATTATCCTAGTAGGAGTATCCGCCCCCATTTTTGCGTGTGCTCTGATTGTCACCAGATTCAGAGACCGGGGGAGGCGTACGCTAGGCTAGCGTATCAGCATGTTTCAGTGTATCTGCAGATTCACAACATTCGCACCTCTCCATTATGTAAATCTCTATTGCTCATTAGCAAATCGGAGCATCTAATTTAGAGATGTCTTCTGGGTTAGTAGTAATATATCTGGTGAACAGAGTTGATTGTGTTCCAGGAAAAAAAGAAATAGAGCAAAGCTACTATTAAGCTATAAAGTGGAGTATGCTCCTGGGCAACGGCTTGTGACTTGTGAGCATGGATCATTGGCAGGCAGATGCATGTGTCTCCCCTCCAAGAAAAGAAGAAAAAGGAAATGCACATACTAAGTTTTCAGGTGATACAGACAAATGGGAAAGCTGTTTGCTTGAGTGGGTGGTAATGTACGCGGCGATTGCTGACCAAGCATGCATAGCATACATGTTCTTTTTCTGCTTTGATGAAGTGCACCAACCACCGAACCCACAACTCCAACTAACACCCTAAATTGCTACAGCCCTATGCTGATGACGGTATGGTTACTAAACCGCCTGTTTTGACTGCTTTTACTGCTCAATACATGCATGTTTGGAGCTAAGTGATGGTGACTTATTTGCTAAAAAAATGGAGAAGCATAAATGTTAGTGTAAGCACATTACAGAAATTCACGTTCCACTGGTGGAAGGACAGGGCATGCTTGGTTAATGCATGGGTTTTACCATTAAAAAAAGTTTTAATCTGAACCATCCATTTTTTTCCTGACCTTCTATTTATTTCCATCTTCCAATACCACCGCCTATTGTAACCCATTATCCAAAACGCCTGATGTTCACACCTACGCAAAATGGAAGAAACATTAGATCATAGTAGACACAAACTATAATTAGAAAAAAAAAGATCAAAATAGTAAAAGAACAAATCAAGGTGTGGACTGTGGGAGCAGAAAAAGAAAGAGGCTAGCACGATACGATGCACTTTGTGGCTCTCATTCTCCTCTGTGTTCGTTCTGTAGTAAATTAGCGGATCCTCGTCCCATTATGTGGTCTTTGTTTAGTTCTTAAAAAAAGTTGAAAGTTTGAAGAAAGTTGAGAGTTTAGAAAAAAGTTAAAAGTTTATGTATGTAGAAAAATTTTTAATGTGATATGATTGATGAAAAATTAAAAATAAGGGGGAAACTAAACACGGCCTAGCTGGTACTGCCGCCATTGAGAAAACGGGCCAACACCATCATTCATGTGGCTCGCGACTGTCAAGCGGGATCCATATATGAGTTTAGAAATAGCTTAATTATTCAGATAACTTTGGGGGCAGGAGTACTAATAATGATTAACCAATTAAGCCTTGCTTTCAAAAAGGAAAACTGAGTGCTAGTAGAAGTATAGTCTTAGGGCCCCTTTGAATCATAGGAATGAAAAAACCGAGGAATAGGAAAAACATAGGATTCTGACAGGAATAAAAGTGTAAAACAGAGGATTATATACACAGAAAAAATATAGGAATGACCGTTTGATTGAGTCGTAGGAAAAACACAGGAATTTGAGGAGAGATAAAGACTCAAAGGATTTTTAACATGAGGTAGAACCTCATTCTAAATTTCCTCCAAAACTTACATGGGAAGAGGTATTTCATAGGAATTTCATGAGATTACATAGGATTCATTCCTTTGATTCAAAGGGCTATATAGGAAAAATT
Source organism: Oryza glaberrima (assembly GCF_000147395.1). NCBI lineage: Eukaryota > Viridiplantae > Streptophyta > Magnoliopsida > Poales > Poaceae > Oryza > Oryza glaberrima. The sequence continues at coordinate 29,087,599 of NC_068331.1, read as the reverse complement.
CCTATAGAAATAAAATCCTTTAAAATTCCTATGAATTTTCTTTGAATTAAAGGGGGACTTAGGAAAATCCAGTAGAGTGGAGTTTCTTCAAGTGAACCTGTTGCTGGTGAGCTGTACTAATAATATCAAGCATAGAGGGAAGAGAAGAGAAGAAGAGGACATGACATGCAGGAAGGGAAGAAAATGAGCGAGTGGCTGGCGTGAGAGCTTGCAGCTGGCGCATATTGGATTGGATTATCGGGGAGGACAATCTTTAGGGTGGTTTCTAAAGGGGACGCGTGGTTTGCTTGTGTTGTGGGTGGCCCATTGCATTTGTTTATCCGTAGCAGCCGCGTCACGCTCTTTCTTGCCTAACTCGATCAATATCAGCCGCTAGATATTTCCGCTACCATACAAACACTCTGCAACCTTTCTTCATACTGATAGTATTTTTCTTCCAATACTGATAAAATAAAAGACAGTATTATTGCTTTTTGTGCTGTAGTTTAGCAGTTGATTTAGCTCCCTGGAGTGCACTGTGAGTATGATTTAGCCTACATCCCTTTACTTACTCATAGTGGTTAAAAGAGCTTGGCTCAATTAGTTTCCAAAAAAAAAGATATAGTAGAAGGAAACCTTGTTTGAGGGGGTTGGATATTATTGTTGATTAGCATCAAACCCATCCCTGTCATGAGCACCTTGTTCAATTCCGACAAGCATATCGTAAATCTCAGCCAGCTCCCTAATACAACTAGTGTAGTAGCTTTTGTGTGCAATACAGTCAGCAACTTGGTCATGCTCCTGTCCACTAATTTCTTTCAAGGAAAGCCATCCGGGCCGTCGTTATTTCCCTGTTTAATACTGAAAGCAACGCAATATAATGTAGGCCACACATGTATATGTTGATTTTTTTTTTTGCATTGCCCCATGGAATTAATATGTCTGACGTGCACTCAACTCTCCTGCCCATTATAGTCACCTTTGTTACCAGTAGCTTCATTTGCTAAGAAAATACTCCAGTGTTGATTCATATGCTTAGTAAAATTTTTATTTTTCTTAAAATTAAAAAGTTGACCTTGGTGGTTATGCCTTCCTCTCCAAACTCAACTAGTGGTGACATAACATTTGACTCTCAAAAGTTTAGGTCAGGGCTATCCTTAAAAAAAGTTCAAAAATCTCCCCTCCTCTAAAAACTTTGAAATATGGCACAACATCGGCAGGTAGGTCCTCTTCCAACTAGTTCTTGCTTACAATAGCGTAATTGTGTTAAAAAAACGGACATATATCCTCTGTAACACTAGTGATACAATAACGATGACTAACATATGGGTCTAAGGCCACGCGGAAGTGTTTGCTAGAGCACCAGTACCGCAGGCAATCCAACTGTTTGGAAACCTGGTAGAGACGTGGTACTATACTTAGTTGTCGATATTTAGCTTTATAGAACATGTTTAGAGCAATTTTGGAGTTGCTTGGAGCTAGTAATTGGTGAACTAGGGCATAAGCAAGTTTTGGGCGGTAAAAGCTATAGTGATACGCAGCTTAGATCTTTAAAAATTACAGGCAGATTAGATGAGCACAGAACTAGAAGCAATCATTTGTTAATCGCTCGGGATTATACTAATTGAAGCACAGTAGGATCCAAGCCAGCCTCCTAAAAACATGTGGCCAGGGATTTTTGGGCAGCAAAACCCAATTTTTTTTTTTTTTGTAAGGAAGATGAGAAAAGGCCAAGGTAAGGTGAGGGTGGGCCCGTGATAGCATGCAGCAGATCTTTCTCTTATTTTTATTGTCTGGAACCCTCTGGAGCCAAGAGGGCAAGAGGAGGAGGAGAAGGGACACGTGTCGTGAGGAGGAGTGACGTGTCCGCCAAAAAGCGTAGAGTAGCAAAAGAAAGAAATCTTGTGGCTGCGCTTTGCTCTCCTCTCTCCGATATTTCCCAAGCTGGACCAACAACGCCCACCCGTTTTTGCCTGCAGCTAGACTAGGACAAAAGTTTATACAAGTGGATAATTATTACTAGTACTATATCTCATTTTGTGTGCTTAATCACGCAATTTTCCCTTTGTGGTTTTTTCATCAAAAAGAAAAGAAAAATCCAGTCGGTTGTTTCTGGTCACAAATATCTCTCTATCGATTCACTCCTGGCCTCTCCTGTTTGAACGGTTGTGGATATTTTCAGCTTATTATCTGTCTGTCTTCTTTTTCCCCAACCCCAAATAGTAACAGTTTTCCGCATGTGCAAAACGCCAAAGCATAATGCTAAAAGAATTAGACAAGAGAAGAGTAATCGGAATGGTTTTAGAGACAATTTATCTACTAGGAGTAGTAATTTTAATCCAATAGGAAAAGCAAAACATGGAGTGACGTGCTGGATTCTTGTCTATTACTCGTAAGATAGTTATAATAAAGATGTGTGACTGCAGGTGGGGCCTAGCGCAGGGGAGTCGAGAGCCACAAGATGTGAGGCGCCTTCTGGAAAATTCCAGCGCTGACAGATGGGTCCCACGTCCGACGTGGCGCCCTTTCCTCTTCTTTCTCTTCTCTTCTCTTCTCCTCCTTCCTTCCAAAAATCTCTCCTTTCTTCTAGTTTCCTCTTCCTCTCGCATCCTAGCGGCAGCGGCAGCCTCCTCCTCCTCCGCCGCCGCCGCTCCTCTACCCTCTCCCAACTCCCGTACGGGCGTACGGCCGCCTCGTCGCCGGATTTTTTTTTCGTTCCCCCGGCGAGCTTGCACTCACTTTTCTTCGATTCTCTTTCGGCTTTGCTTCTTCGGTCGCTTTTTTTTTGGCTGTTCCTGGTCGATCCCGGCGAAGGAGGTGGTCGGGAAGCAAGATTTGAACTACTCCTCCTCATGGCTTCCATACCGCAGCTGGAGGTAAAGATCTCCTCATGTATAGCCAGGTTGCTCTTCTTTTTCTTTTTCTGGCCTTGCGCAACCGCTGATGGAGAGTTTGATGATGATTTGTGTGGTCATTTGCTTAACTTTGCAGATTTTATTTGCAAAAATATATTTTTCCTGGACCGATCCATTATTATTGCCTAAAAAACAAATGTATTGCAATTTTTTAGTTAAAAAATGGGAGTGTTCTAGATGCTTCTCTCCTGGTTCTGGGGCGGATACACGTCATAATTATCTATCTTTAGAGGCTTCCAGAACGACATGGGATGGCCAATACTCCTCCATCCTATACTCTCTCTCTCCAATAACGGCACGAATCCTCAATTAACAAATCCTTCTGCCTCTGCTTACTGGAGTACTACACTACACTAGGTAGCAATTCTGTTTCTACTACTACTTTTTACTAGTAATTATCCCTTCCTTTGCAGCGGTAAGTGGTACTAGTAACTACGGAGTTGTTGTTGTAAACTGTCTGCGGCAATTGCAAATTATACGAGTACTTGTGTATGCTTTTGCTAAAGCACTGAACTTTGTGTTCCTCTCCTGGCCATCTAGGAAAAGGATTCATCCGATTTGGCAATCAACAAAGGCCAGTCGCTGGATCTTGTCAAATCTCCCTTGATGATGAATGATGCATCTGCAACTGTAACTGCAATGCAGCCCAACGAGGGGATGGAGGAGTTCCCTGTCAAGGTACTTTTGACATCTATGCAAGCCGATCCTTCTTCACTAGCATGTCTTACTGGCAGAGAGGAACAGAAAAAAATGTACTTCTAGCTTACAGCGTTGTCACTGTACCTAACAATCTCCAACCCAATGTTTGAAGCAGGTTCGGAAGCCTTACACGATCACCAAGCAGCGGGAGAAGTGGACGGAAGAAGAGCACGACAAGTTCCTTGAGGCATTGAAGCTGTATGGTCGCTCTTGGCGTCAGATACAAGGTGCGTTTTGGCCTCTCTCTCTCTCTCTCTCTCTCTCTCTCTCTCTCTCTCTCTTCATATTTTTGCCTTACATTAGGCTTTAAACAAGTTCAGTGAGTAGTATGTCTGATTTGTCCAAGCTGTTCTCTAGAGCACATTGGCACAAAGACTGCTGTCCAAATTCGGAGCCATGCCCAGAAGTTTTTCTCAAAGGTGATATAATAATCCTTCATGTACCAATTGATCAATCTGATTGATTTATTACTACACTGCCGATGCTATATTTTTCTCTATATATATATTACATGTGCTTGTAAAGCAGAATTGGTAACAGTAAACTTGAAATGGCATGCTCAAACGTTTCTAATGCGGGGGCTTTATTTAGCAGGTGGTGCGTGAGCCCGGTTCCAATAATGCGATTGAGATCCCTCCACCTAGGCCAAAGAGAAAACCACTTCATCCGTACCCTCGAAAGTGTGCGAATTCTGGATCGGACGCAAATCCAGCAACAGCGCAATTGAAGCTTGCTCCTGGTTCATCTTCATCTGGCTCTGATCAAGAGAATGGTTCTCCTATATCGGTGCTATCTGCGATGCAGTCAGATGCTTTTGGATCGTCAGTATCCAATCCATCAACCAGATGTACCTCCCCAGCGTCATCTGACGATGGAAATAACATTCCCACATTCACGAGTGGGGAAGATAATAATGTGCCTTGTGAACCAACAGTGATAGATCCGTCCCAGTCCCACAAGGTAAACATCCATCCTTCGAATGAATCTTTTTGTCAAACATGGTAAATCGCCACTTCATCAGCTTATTAGGGTTAACATGTTTCTGTCACAGGAAATAGACCAAGATAGAAAAGACGTGAATAATATGTCTGAAGAGGATTCTTTAGAAGAAGAGGTGCAAGAAACAAGCTTGAAGCTATTTGGGAGGACAGTTGTCATCCCAGATCCAAGGAAGAGAAGCTCCTCAGATCCGAAGCATGAAAGTGAGGAGCAGATATCACAGCCTTCCAATGAAGAAATGTTGCAGGCTTCTTCATCGGTTGGGGAGATTCCAGCGGCATATTGTGCACCAAATGGATGGTTTATGTCATACAATTCTTTCCCATTCCAATTCGGTGAATCAGCGGCAGATGCTAGAATTCCCCCTTTACACGTGTGGTGGCCTTACTACGGTTTTGCTCCCATTAGCCATCCTAGAGGACTAAGCACAGTGATGCAGCAGACTGAAGGTAGTGACGAGAGTGACGGTGGGAAGAGCCACTCATCCGAATCAAGCTCGGACTCCGGGGAAAATGTGCAGATGACCGCTCCCCAGAGCTCGAGAATAGTGGAGTCACTTGGAGCGATTTACGTCCGAGACTCAGGTTCAAGTTTTGAGCTAAAACCGAGCGCAAATTCAGCGTTTGTAAGAGTGAAGCCAAGCAACAGCGGAGATGAAGAGGTAATAAGGGGATTTGTGCCTTATAAAAGATGCAAATTTCAATAACGCAGGCAAGCGGGTATTTTCTTGAAAGCTGCTAATTTAACAGAGAAGAGTAGGAGCACGAACGTTGCTTGCATCACTGTATTTTTTTTTTGTTTGTTTGCGGGGATTGGTGGTGTATTAATGAATTGTTTGCTGCTTGCACCTTAAAAAGGACAGAGATGGTGTAAGCAGTTTGTTGCTGTAAGAATGTTACATGTAGACTAGTACTTCAAATTATAGGGGATGCCAATCTCTGCCCTGATGATGTTGTAAAAGCAGTACGCACCATGTTTTACCTCTGGTTGAAAGCTAAGCTGTTAATGGAAATTGATCTCTATGGACTGTTTGGTTGTTTGATTTCTCCCTTTTACAGATTTGACTATTTTCTTCGGTCCAAAATTTCATGTTTATTATCCTTAAGATTGTTGCGCACAAAGTTCGTGTAAATTAACCTTAGAAAAGAAGTCAATTTTAGCATTTGGCCGAAATTTAATTTTGGAAAAAAAAATGCATGAATATTTTTTTCATGTTCAAATTTTTCATGCTATTATTCTTGGTATCATAGCATGTAAAATTCATAAATATTAACCTTAGTTTAAAAAAAATCATAATCTTGGCATATACTTTCGTAAGTTATCTTAGGCTAAAATTTTGTGAGTATTAACCTTAGGAAAACCACATGTATATTTTTCTCCACTCCAAAATTTTACGAGTATTAACATTGGGATTGTTGTTGATTATTTTCATAGGGTCATTTTCTTTGTGATTTTTAACATACGGCCCATAAATTCTCGAGCTATGGCATTTGAACAAAATACATGAGTATTAATCTTTAGAAAATACTCCCTTTATCTACTTTTGATAGTCATATTTCATCTTGGCACACAGACCAAGGATAATTAATTCTACTTATCATCCATTTAAACATGCTACTAGTCATTCCTTGTAAACAAGCGATTTATTGATATTTACGTTTCTCGATGCCTATGTAGCCAATCTCATGTGGAAGAATAAAGAGTCATGCATTAAATCTAAGAAAGTCATTAAGATGATAGGGTGTTGAAGTGAAATATGCTTATCAAAAATAAAATTTTCAGATTTGGAAATATGACTATCAAAAGTAGATGGAGGGAGTAATACATAAGTATTTTGCTCTGGTCTAAATTTTCACGACTATTAGTATTGGAATTTTTGCAAAAAAATTTTATGAATATTAACCTTAGGACCAAAACTTTCGTGATTTTTAATCTTCGGCCTCTTTATGTGAGTTATAGACTTTTGGACAAAATACATAAAGTGCTAATCTTTGGGAAAATGCATTAATATTTATCTTCATCTCAAAACCTCATGACTATTAGCACTGGGATCATTGTGCTCAAAATCCATGAGTATTAATCTTAGGACCAAATGTTTTGTGATATTCATCTTTCTTCCCATAACTTTGTTAGTTATAGCATTCGGCCAAAATTGAGTATTAGCCTGTTGGAAAAAAATGCATGAATATTTTTCACCAGTCCAACATTTCATGGGTATTAGCATTGTCTTCTTATGAACAAAATTCGTGAATATCAATCTTAGGAAAAAAAAATTCCACCTTCGGCCTATAATTTTTTGAGTTATAGCTTTCAACTGATGAATGTTTCTCTATGGTCCAATATTTCACAAGTCATGACTATTAGCCTAGGGTTATTTGAGCACAAAATTCGTGAGTATTAACCTTAGAACAAAAAATTTCATGATTTTCAGCCTTGCACTTATAGTTTCATGAGTTATAGCCTTCAGAAAAAAAAATGAGTATAATCATGTGGGAAAAAATGCATAAATATGTTTCTCATCTAAAATTCTACGAGTATTACTATTCAAATCATTGTGCACAAAGTTCCTGAATATTTACTTTGGGATCAAAGTTTTTGTGATTATCATCGTTCGGCCAATAACTTCACAGGTTATAGCATTTGAACAGAATATATGATTATTAACATTTGGGAAAACACACAATTAGCTTTCTCCTGTAAAAAAAAATCACGTATATTAGCATTAGGATTGCTCCGTGCAAAGTACATGAATATTAACATTTGGATGATAATATTTGTGATTTTTCACATTGGCCTATTATTTTGTGATTTTGTATCCTTCGGCCAAAATTCATCACTATTAACCTTTCATCAAAACCCATGATTATTAACCTTAGGAACATAAATTCATGATTTTTAGCGTTCGGCCTATAGTTTTCTTAGTTATAGCCTTCGAACTAAATACATGAGTATTACCCTTCGGAAAAATGCGGAATATTTTTCTGTCTCAAAATTCACTACTATTAGCCTTGAGATTGTTATGTACAAAACTCATGAGTATTAACCTTAGGATCATAATTTTTGTGATCTTCATAATTCGTCCTATAATTTCATTGGAGTAAGTAATAGACTTCGACTAAATTAATGAGTATTAGCTTGTGGAAAAATCAAATCATGAAATCTTTCTCCAGTCCAAATTTTCACGAATATTAGTATTGAGATTGTCATGCACAAATTTCGTTAGTATTAACCTTAGGACTGAAATATTTCTTATTTATAGACTTTGTCTATAATTTCGCGAGTTATTAACGTTTGGAAAATGCATGAATATTTTTTTCTGGCCCAAAATTCATGATTATTTGCATTGGGATAGTTATATACAAAATTCATGAAAAATAATCTTAGAACTAAAATATTGCGATTCTTAGCCTTCAGCATATAATTTCGTATGCCTTTTCATCAAAATTCATGAGTATTAATCTTTAAAAAATGCAGAATATTTTTCTTGGTCAAATATTTCATGTAATTTCTTTGGGATAGTTGCACACAAAATTCATGAAAATTGGCCTTCGGGCAAAACATTTCGTCATTTTTAGCCTTCTATCTATAGTTTCGTAAGTTATTTTTCTTAGGTCCAAAACTTCATGGGTATTAACATTAGGATTATTTCACACAATATTTGTGAATATTAGCCTTGGGACCAAAAAAAATGTGATCTTTAGCCAACTGCCTATTATTTTGTAGATTTCGGCCAAAATTCATGAGTACTAACATTAGAAAAAAAAGTGCATTGATGTTTTTCTCTGGTATAAAATTTCATGAGTATTAGCATTTGGCTCTTTACCAACAGAGTTCATCAATATTAACCCTAGGACAAAAAAATCATGATTTTTGTCCTTCGGCCTATAATTTCGTGAGTTGTAGCCTTTGGTCAAATTTCATGGGTGATAACATTTGGAAAAACAAATGCATGAATATTTTTCTCCAACCCAAAATTCACAAAGTTCGTGAAAATGAACCTTAGGACAAAATTTTCTCGTTTTTGTCCTTTGGCTTACAATTTCATGAGTAATATAGCCTTTGGTCAAAATTCATGAACACCAACATTTTGGGAAAAAATGCATGACTATTTTTCTCATATCCAAAATTTCATGAGTATTAGCCTTGGGATCATTGCACTTAAAGTTCATGAATATTCGTGAGTCATGAGTCTTCAGCCAAAATTCATGAGTAGTAAACTTTGGGGAAAAAAAAGGCATAAATATTTTTTTCTCCTACCCTAAATTTCACAAGTACCAGCATTGGGCTCATTGTGTACAAAATTCACGAATATTTTCCTTATGACCAAAAAAAATTTGTGATTCTTAGCATTCGGTTTTCGTGAGTTATGTAGCCTTTGGCTGGAATTGTTGAGTAATTAGCTTTTTTAAAAAAAGCATAGGAATATTTTTCTATGGCCCAAAATTTCAGGAGTATTAGCATAGGGATTGTTACACAAATAAATCATGAATATTAACATTATGACAACAAATTTCGTGATTTCTATCCTTCGACATATAATTTCGTGAGTTATAGCTTTCGGCCAAAATTCATGACTAATTAACCTTTACGAAAAAATGAATATTTTTATCCGTCCCGAATTTCACGAGTAACCCTGGAACCAAAAGGCATAAATTTTATCCATTGGCATAGGAATATATCGGTAATACCCTTTGGCCAAAACTTCAAGTACATTAGCCTTCATAGGAACTGATGTATAGCCTGGGACCTAGAGACACATGTATAGCCTGGGACATAAAGTCTTATACTCTTATAAACACATGAATAATAGTCTTACGGCCTAAAATTAGTGAATATTGGCCTTGGAGCCAAAAATGCAACAATTTTGCCGTCGGCAAGCTTGGTGCTATAGTTTTTGTTAGTACTCCCTCAGGATTGATGATACTCATCGTTTTGGACAAGGGCTAAAAAGTAAAAACGCATGAACGTTAGCCCTTGCACAAGGTTTTGTGATTATTAACCTTGGGGGAAAAATAAATTTTATCCATCGGCCTAGAAACAGATGAGTATGTACGAATTATGGGCCTGTAATTCGGCCCACCATTCCAATAATGCTTCTCGACGAACAAGATAGAAGTTCACTAAATAAACATCGTTGCTATAATATTATCATGGTTCTAAACTAGGATCGGTAGACCGTGCAATCCACAAAGAGAAAAAAAAGGTCAAGCATTTCGAACAGAAAACTTACAAATTTCTAAGCCACTGGATTACAAGAAAAATCTGTCACTGAACAGAAATACGTCCGCAGTACAATCCATCCCCAGATTCTGGGTGAAGGTATTTACAGGAGGAAAATGTAAGGCACAAGAATATGAAAACGCTAAAAACATGGACAGCTCGTAATTTTTCAATCCGCTGGATTGACTCACATCTTGTACAATAATACAAGGTATAAAGAATGTTTATAATCACCATCCCACCAACACATATGCGCGGTAGAACATCAGATCCTAGGTACAAAAATAAGAAACACAAAGCAAACACACAAGCAAGCCCCATTGCAAGCTGAGGCCCAAGCAAAAACTGTCTTGCCCTTGTACGTGTATATATATTTATCTGCAGTAAGGTGCACAAACACATGATGATGACCTCTATAGTACAATCAATACCTGTCAAAATGCACTCCATCTGTCGGTTCCATGTTTCGTCGGGCTAGAGGTGTCTGATGACTTGAACGGTCCAGTACCAAAAGGATCATCCTCATCGAACGAATAACCTCGGCTGTTGTAGTCCGTGCTCTTCATTGAATCAAATCTCGCAAAAGCATCTGTTCTGTCATGGTCGCTGCTGCTATTCATGGAATCATACCTCGTGAAGCTGTTGCCACCACCTTGATCAGCATTGCTGCGGAAAGAATCAAATCTACCAAAGGTGTCATTGCTGCCTTGATCAGCGTTGCTCCGGAAGGAATCAAATCTTGAAAAGCTGTCACGCTGCCCAAATGAATTGCTGTCATTCATGCCAAATGAGTCCATCTGCGAGAAGGTGTCGAATGAACTGTCGTCTCCAGCTTCGCTATATCTTGGTGAGAAGCTAGAGTTGTACATTGGTGTGCTGGGAACAGAAGAATCAAAGAAACCCCTTTGCTCTTTGCCATATATGCTGCTGGCAGTAGGAGATTCTGCTCTGCTTGGGCCAGAATCAAACAGTGATCTCTGCATCGGGGTGCTTGGAAAAGAGTCAAACAAAGAGTTCTGCATAGGAGTACTTGGTACAGAATCAAATACTGATTTCTGCATTGGAGTACTGGGGACAGAATCAAAGAGTGACTTCTGCAATGGCGTACTTGGGACAGAATAATCAAACACTGATTTCTGCATCGGTGTACTAGGAACAGAGTAATCAAAGACTGATTTCTGCAAGGGTGTGCCTGGGACAGAATCAAAGAAAGGCTTCTCCACTGGAGTACCTGGGACAGAATCAAAGAATGGTTTCTGTTCCTTGCCATAAACACTACCAGCCGTAGAAGAGCCTCCGGTCCTTATTGGAGGAAGACCTTGTGGCCCAAAGAATAGGTCTGAATCACCATTCTCACCATCCTGAGAAACAGATTGCAGAGTTTAAGTAGGATGAGAAGCTTATAAGCATGACACAGTAGCACAAAAGCATGAAAGGAGTTGCACCTTGCGATTGAAGTTCCATAGGGAGTCATTATCATCACCATTATCAAACGATGGGCCGCAATAATGTGAATCGTCTCTCTTTTCTCCATGAACAGGGGAATCTGCTCCTCCATTGTTACTGCAAAATTTACCATGAAATAAGAACATAGGTTTCACACAAGTAAACAACAATGAACTACCCAGACTGGGACTTGTTTCACGTATCAAGTTCAGGATTTGAATGGCCCTACTCCAGATAAATTTAACAATTATATATTGGGAAACCAAAGCACTAGTAAGGTTGAATTATGTAGGAGCGACCAGCGGTCTTAATAGTTCAATGGCAGTATCAAATCCTGGGATGTTTACTGATCAACAAAGTTGACAGGTTCAGAGCAATTAGAGATTACACCTTTTGTGTATGAAATTGATGATATGGGGGAAGGAAACAAGTTTCTGTTTTCATAGTAGGACGATCTGCTGTATAGTTCATATAAGATGAATACCTGACACTCTCAACTGCACGTGACGAAGTGTCGTTTGTCCCAGATTGTTTTTTATCACGTTCATCACTATGGCCATCCTTTGTGTTCTTAACAGGACTAACTGTAGGACTTTTTGCTGCAACCGTTTTGCTATCGGAAGGAGTTGCATCAGGTTCTACAGTTTGCTCAGAGGCAGCGGCAGATTTATCACCCCTGCTATCTTCTTTCTCTGTTGATGTAGGTGCTGATGGCCCATTGGTAGACACTTTACTGTCTTCAACGGTAGGCTGATCCTTTTGTACAACAGGTGGCTCCATTTCAACTGTGAGTTCCTTTATTGTGGAGAAGCCTGGTGAACAAGTGGTGTACAACAGTAGAATTCAGAAATGTTATATAAGAACAAATTTAATAGCATAGCTGGTAACAGAATCAAGATTCAAGTTAGTATACCATCATCACCAAATTTGTCCCATTCTTCATCCCATACAGCTGCTGTCTCTTGTATTCCAGGTTGCCAACCTAAAAAATATGATAGTAAAGTTAACCTACCATTACCATGCCAAGCAATATAAAAAGAAGAGCGGGATCCTCATTAATAACAAGGAGCAAATGAAGTTAATAGCAGTGAACTAAAATGCGTTTTGGCTTAGTTTACCTGGCAAACTAAAGTAAGAATACAAGAATATGTTGGATAGAAATATATAGACAAACAGGATGGTAGCAAATACCAAAAGGAAGCTCCACAAGAGTAGTTGGCTTAGCTCTCAACCCATATCTCTTGCACTGTTCATTCAAAGATTTAACAAGCTCCTCAAGATCAGATTGTATCTGGTTAGCTCGCTCCTATAAAACGAACAAAAAGATGGTCAAACAACAGTTGTATAGTATGATGAAATGGAAGGTACTGGAAGAACCTAAAAAAACACCTGAAGCTTTTCATCATTTCCATCCCCTTTCTGCAGTTTAACTATCGCATTATAAATCTCCAATTTCTTCTCCTGTAGATAGCAGAAAAAATAATGTCAGACTCACACAGTCCATATCTCATGAATTTTTTTTTAACAATTTTCTACTGGCTGAGATAATGCCATAAATATCACTGGTGTACCTGAATCTCACGGAAAGTGGCCTCATCCATCGATAACTTTGATGCTACATCTCCAACCTTCTTACATCTCTCATCATATTTCGCTGCAAGGGATTGAACCTGAACATGGAATTCGCAGAGACTGTGAGATCAAGTAAAATACCATATATAAAGAGTGCCCATTGTTGCAATACACATCATGATGCAACAAGATACATCAGATGGCATAGTTGAATGCTTGAATTGCAATTCACACAAATTAAGAGTGCACAAAACAATCATTCTGGCTTCAACTCAAGCAACATATAATTCTATAGAAACGACAAGTTGCACATTGCAAGATCTATGACCGGCAGTTAATCGAAGAGCATGCAACAATGGGAGGTTTTTACAGATGCATACAGAACAATATCTCATGATGTAAAACAATGTAAACAGTTCATTGTATGAGAGGACCGAGACCAGAGATATGAATTTTCATGTCTCTTTTGCCTCCGTCTGCACATTAAAACTTGTATGCATGGAGCTCATTTTCTTAATCAAAAGTTACAGGAAACAGTACCTCACGTTTATCAGCAGACATCCTTTCTGAAACTTCATTAAACCTGTTATCGCACCTACTTTTGTAAAGAATCTAGGAGAAAATAAGAAAAAAAAAACAAGTTAGACATGTGTTCACAAAAATAGCAAAGCACGAATAGATCATGTTCAACAATCCAATTTCATCTATTGCCTATCAACAAAGAGCTCTGCATATTTGGGTTATGGCACGGTGGTAGGTAGGATACAGCAGGTTTGAGTATTAATCATGACAGTAGTTGAATGGAAATTTTGTACCAGCACCTAAAGCAGTGCACGATTCATGGAAATTGAAACTAGAATATGAAACAATGAAGACTTCCTGAAGATTTCCCAAGCATATCAAGAAACATAAACTGTATTACTTATCAATACACATGTGCCAAATATGTAACAAGGCATGATGATAAAGATCACTTACAAGCTCCTGCATCTTTGTGCGATAGAACTCAGTCTTCTCTCTCGAATCCAGGATTTCCTTTTCCAATTCTTGAACCTTCATAAAAGATTTAAAATGTGTTCATAAAACACATCATGAAGGCCTAAATTTGCACATTCTATCACGTATGAAGATGCAAATCTATGTTGGAATTCCAAAGATGAATAAAAAAGGTAATATACGCTGTTACCGCCAAGACAAATATATCTATTGAGGATTTAATGCCACTAGCTTTTTTTCCCAAAGGAAATGTTAAACATGAATCCACTTCCCAATGAAAATATTAGGCACATGAATCCAGTTGTAAAATTTACTTCAATTTTTTTTTATGATTTGCTACTGTTTGTCTCAATTTTTAGTACATTCAAGTTCTTGAAATATTTCAATTAAATAAATGCTATGAGGAACACACTTTTTTATCAGCATCTGAAGCTTCTTTAAACTTTGCATCTAATGCACTTTGCTCCTCCTTGCTTAGCTGGCCAGTAAGATGTTCCTCCAAGACTGGGATCTTTGGCTTCTGTTTTTCTGTTCGCACTGCATCATCAGCATCCAAAGAAAGCGGCCTTCGAGGTGGTGGTTTCATGGATGACGGAGGCATCCCATGATGTTGTCCTGGCATTGCTCTACTTGTAAATCCTTCAGCAAACATTCATTAAAACCCGTTATTGACAAGAGACTTCCTTAGCAGTTAGTAACAGGAAATGAACAAAACAGCTTTTTGAGATGGATACCAGCACTTGGATGGGAAGCTGGGCCAGTAGGGTTTTCTGCAAATTGCCCCGTAGAAGGTAGTGAAATTCCTTCTGCCCAGATACCATCTGGTAGTACATCAGGAAGAGGACGCTGCTCTCTGTGCCTCTCCATTAAGTACACAGCAGTACAAAATTCCCGGAAAGATAGCATCCCATCTTTATCCTGGTCGGACAAATCCCACACCTTCCTTAAGAGCTCTACAAATGGAGAGGGCAGGTATTTAGAAACTTATATAGAAGAGAAAAGAAGAAGGGAAACTCAAATGTCAAAGGAGAACTGCAAGCATCAGAAGAATGTACAGTCTGATGCTGTTGTAGCTTGTTTCTAGTAACGAAGGTTTTCCCTCTGGCTCAAAAAAATAGAAAGAAAGAATCTACACTTGAAGAAAAAAGAGCTAATAAATATATGCTAAGAAAGAAATAGAAGTTTGTTCGTGTGCTTTTTATTCATCGATAATAGAACATGTAAATAGAAGTAAGGAATACCAAAAGATTATAGTGCTAAGCCGCTAAATTCCAAGAATACAATAACAAACTGTAACGGAGCTTCAGCTATACAAGAAACAATACGATATTGATGGCAGGTTAGCATCCATAGTCTAGTAGGTTTAATTCAACGTGCAGCTAAGAGGAAATAATCCAAGTAAAATAATAACAATTTATGTATGTCCACCAGTATACAGTACACATCAATCTCCACATGAATTTAGCATCCACAAAGGAATAAACTGAACTCATGTACAACTAATCATATAAAAGGTAGAAAAGGAAAAAAGGATGCTAACAATTACAGGATGAATTTCCAAACTAACAGTTTTACTTTCACACACAAACTGGTGCGGTGCCTGCGCCTATAATCACAAACAATGGTAACTAAAATGCATAGATCACACAGATCATGGGCCATGGCAGCAGAGCCCGCAGAAGTTAGAATGGGAAAAAAAAGTGATGTACCTCTTGGAAGCCTCCAACTTAAGAACAGATTCCTAGCCTCTTCACCAGTAATTTTTCCATCTCGGTCCCTGTCTACCTTAATAAATACAATCATATATTTCCTTACATCAGCTTGAGTGATTTTCGGC
Source organism: Oryza glaberrima (assembly GCF_000147395.1). Classification (NCBI taxonomy): domain Eukaryota; kingdom Viridiplantae; phylum Streptophyta; class Magnoliopsida; order Poales; family Poaceae; genus Oryza; species Oryza glaberrima. The sequence goes on along the minus strand of NC_068331.1, from coordinate 29,071,936 downwards.
CATGGAGCTTGAGACTGGTTCGTGTTTGAAGGAATTTGTCCACCAGGAAAACTACCCATAGGTGCTGGAGCGCTTGGCATGGAATTAAACTGGTTTTGCTTTGGAGCTGGCTGTGAAGGGAGTGATGCTACACCCTGCATGGGACCAGTCTGCAATGGTTTAGGGGGGTGATGAGGTCCAGCGGATGGTCCAAGAGCATTAGCACTAGGCAAACTATTTGAAACCACAGGGGGGGAAGATGAATCTTGCTTTGCTTGTGGAGTTGCAGCAAAAGGGTCGACACCAAATGTTGAGGCCGATGATAATCCATTCCCCAAAGGCACCAATGCCTTGGAGTCATTAGCAGCTGGCGGTGAAGACAGAAGGTTTAAATCTGCTGAATTCGCCTTTACAGATGTTGTACTGGCTGGAGTGTGAGAGCCATAGCCTGCTATAGGAGTTGAACTCTGTGTTGGTATTCCCGCGGTAGCAAGGTTGACCTGTGGAGAAACACCTCTGGTTGGAGTTTGTGAAGTTACACCCAATGGACTTGCGCTTTTCTTGCCATTAAACCAATCAGTTGATAGACCTGTTGTTGCTGGAACAGTATGGTTTGGAACACCACCTGCGGGCGCCCTTGGAGCAATTGCCTGAGCAGGAGTGTTTGCTATTGACGCTTGTGGTGGCCTGACAACATTACCAGGTTGAAGGACCTGTGGATTTAGTGATGTGCTAAGGGGGCCCTGGGATCCTTGTATAGCAGGACTCTGCTGAGCAGGGCGAGGTGCTTGAGTGGGTTGCAAGGGGCTAGTGACACTAGTTGCATTAGGAAGTGGAGTTGAAACATTTATCCTAGGAGCGGGAATTTTTGCAGCAGCTGGACCATATAACGCTGACCTAACAATATCCGGTGTCAGTTCTCGGCCACTCTGCGCTACCGTGACAAGTCTAAGAGCATTGTAGAAATCTTCACGGCCAAGAAAACCAGTTCGATTTTTATCAGCATACGTCCAGATCTGCAGCAGAAAATTAAGTGGCATGCAATTAGTAAGCAAAATATTGAGGGTGCCAAAGCAGAATGTTAAGAATACCAGAAAGTAAAGGGAACACACTAAGATCAGTTCACGGATGGTTTTTTTTTTAAATGAAATTCTCACCTCAAACCAATATACTCGCATGAAAATTTGAGAGGTGAGTGTTCTAGGATAGTACGGAACAGGGTCATATTGACAATGATACAAAAGATCCAGGGTCCAGTTTTTTTTTTTTAAGAAACCAAACCATACAACTCCCTTCCTTTGAAAACAAAATCACATAATCTCGAAACCTAATGTCGCTGAAAACAGGCACAGCTGAAAGGTCCTAAATTTTGGCATCAGAAAGCAGCAGTCCATAAATCATTCAAGATTCGAGCTACAGTTGAGTTGTTTTTTTAAGCACCTAGTAGATTCCAAACAGTGAAGTACAAGGTCAGCATAATTAGACAAACAGTGTGATCTTGTAGTGCAGAAGTAACTAGGATCCAAGTTGAGCCCATTGAGGTAACAGGGGGCACAAAATTGTGTAGATTATAAATGATAAAAGAAAATGACACTCCTCGGAGGAGTAGAGTTCCCTATCTATGTGACTATATATATATATATATATTGATTGAGAGGTACTCCAAATAGGTACAATCCATAGGGTAAGAGAAGTGAACTAGTAGTTGGTAAGTATGAGTAGTAGAAAAATACAGAGAAAGGGAGTGATTGAATTAGGAAGCAGATAAAGCAGCAGCAGCGATGAGTGAGAGGTAGGAGTAGATGAGATGAGGGAGCATGAAGAAATGAGCACAGATAGCATGGGTCGAAATCCGCAGGGCTAGAGGGCAGGAGAGCGCGGAATTGAGGCGGATTGAGGTGGTCGGGGGAATCGAATGCAAGATCTATGTGGGGAGGGGCGGGGGGATTGAATACCTGGGCTAGGACGGGTTGGGGGAGAGCGGAGGCCTTGAAGAAGGCGACGGCCTCCTGCCCGCTGATCCGGCCGTCGCGGTCCAGATCCGCGGCGCGGAAGTAAGCGTCGAACGCCGCCTCCATCGCGGCCGGAGGAGGCGGCGGGCAGCGGGGGCCGTGCGGATTCGCCTGGCGCGAGGGCGGCGGAGGCGGCGGGGGTGGCCGGCGGCGAGGGTTCCCGGCGCGGCGAGATCGGGAGGAGAGGAGAGAGAGGGTATGGGTGTTGTGTTGTGTGGAAAAATTGGAAGCCGAGAGATTATTTGGTGCGGCGCAGGGCTTACCCTCGATTTCGCTGGAATGTTGAGGGCCCTTTTGTAAAATCACCAGTACTACACTACTTACTCCGCTGTAAGCCTGTAACTGTTGCAGTAATTTCCACTAATCCACTAGGGTTTTTCTTTACTAAATAAACAATGTTTCTACTATACTCCTTTCCAGTAACAGGTTGATAATACTTAGATAAAAATATGATCTCAAAAAAAACAACTCGATAACTATTCTCCGTTATAATATATATAAATATTAGTAAATATATGATTTTATTGAAATATAATTTTTAAGACTAATCTTTACATATGTTCTTCATGTTTTTAACACAAATATTTTATAAATTATTCATATTCAAATTTTTTTTAAAAAAAACTTTTCTTTATTAGTTCTTTTTTTAAATGAATAGTTCAATTTATCAGTTTAATAATATTAATTCACTCCCAAATAATTGTCTTCAACTCCGTTTCATCCATCGCCTACCAACAACATATCCTTAAACCGACGGTAATCCGAGGAGTGTTGATATGCTAATTGTCTTGATATTTGAAAAATATATTAAGTAAATTCCAGGAAACTCCATACTACATGATCAAAGTTGTATAAAACACTTGATATTATGACTGCTGGCACATAATCCCATGAATTATAGTTATAAAGTTTCATAAAACACATTCTTACACTTTGTATATGATGCATTTGCTTAATTTTAAAAATATATAATGCATATGAAAATTTTCAGTTATTGATTTTTTTTCATTAAGTTGTTGATTCAACTATTCGCTATATATTGAATGACATTGTTTCAGGTATGTTAAAATTAAACGAGATTTGAATAAGAGTAAGGTTTTGTAAAGCACTCAGACCACAAAACATGTGATTATATGCTACTACAAGTCATAATACTTATGATTTTCTAAAACTTTGATTAGAAAACATAGGGTTTTCTTAAAAATCTACCTTGGGCTCGGAAAATTTTGGATGATGAACATATGAGCCCGATCTGGCTTCTTTGGAAAATCTATAGGTTGCATCACAAAACTTATGTTGTCCAAGCACAGTGGCTAAAATAAATTGCATGACATTAGCATGCAGTTAAGTTTTAGGTCATTCAAATATATACTGGAGTATGCAAAATAATACAAAAGTAGGGCAGGCAGGTGATAACGGAGTAGTACTCTACTCTACCCTCTTGTGTAGTTTATGTATGTCTCTATCTCAACCTCACACACACAAAGAAAAAGAGGGAGGAATAATCTTTGTTGCATTGTGTGGCATGTGGCCATTTTTACGATTTGTTATTTTGTACTCCACATGGTATCTGTCGTCCAGCACAACGTACGGTCGTACGCTGCAGGTAAGAATTACCACTCCAGTAACTTACGAGAAATTCTCCCAAGATTTTCCTACTAGTTTTTAGTGAAAGAAATAATGGATCAATGCAACACTTTTTCGAGCCCTCAATAGATGGTGTGATTTTTACTATAACATTATATATAAGAACTTTTTAAAAACTATTTTTAATCTATTTTTAACTTTATAATAGTTAAATTAAATCATTCAATTATTTAGAAAAAAAAAAGGTTTTCTATCATTAATCTTGCGCAGCCAAGGGTGGCATATTGCACAACTGTCAAGGTTTATGGGTTTTTCTGCTAGCTCAGTATTCATTTTTCCTACAGTGTAGATGTGAGAGGAACCGGGTATTACAGGCAGCGGTAATGATGCAACGATTTGCTATAATAACCGGTGATGGCGTCAGGATGACGTTGCATCAACTGCTACTAGTGCCGACAGTCAAAAGAAGCAATAACAAACGAACGACTCCTACAGTGGCATTGCTGTTGTTTTGCAGTAACAAGACAAGAGGAATGGTGCATTACCCTGCTTCCAATAAACAAGCAAACACTAAACTACTCGTTCCGTCTAGTAAATAAAGTCAGCTTTTTCTAGATTTATCTTTGGAATTTGATTTGATTTTTTAAAAAAGTTTAACGGAAAGAGTACACTACACTAGAAGCTCCTGCTGCTGCATCACTACTACATACACAGTGCATTCCATAGGGTAAGTGCAAAAATCTCTGCGGGTGGCTAATGAGCCATCATTAAATCAGGACAGAATCACAAAATCATCTACACTGTTACTGTTGAAGATGAGAGGACAAGAGTGGAGATGAATGCTGGTTTCAGGTTTGGTTGGTGCCACATTACATCACTCACCAGCACTGCACCTCTGCACTACTACGCAACAGAGACAGAGAGAAAAAAATTAAGAAACACAATAATACAAAAAAAAGGGTGGCTAAGAGGCCAGGCTGGCAGCTTAATCACCTGTGAGATTTGAGATTTGAGATGAGATGCCAACCACAAGTGAGCAGTAGCAGCAATGAAGCATGATGATAGATGGTTAGACTTGCTTTGGTTGGGTAGATCAGATCTGAAACCATTTCTCTCTGAATAATGATGCCCACTTGCAGCATCCTTTAGAGCAGGTATGTACGTAAAGCACTAGAAATGTTTAATACTATGTCAGGAAGCCGGGCCCACCAGTCAGCCACACAAGAAAATCAGAGGCTATACATTATACTATAGCACATCTTCAATGTTTCTTTCTACACACGCGTACATGAGTTGTATATATATATTCTCCATGGACAAGTTCATTTCTTTTATCTTTTCTTTTTGAGCGAAGGTTTGTTCTTCTTGTTGCATGCATGTTCATCATCATCATCATATCAAACAACCAAAAGGAATTTGTATTAACAGAACAGAGCAGAGCAACCGGCAACCTGTTATTGTTGGTCAAAATTCAGGGCAAGCTGAAGCTGAGATGCGCTTTTATTCAGGTCGACGACGGCCATGCTGTCCGTGTGAACAGAACAGCTGCCGAAAAAGCGAGCAGCAACTGGACTGACCGGGCAACAACCAGAAGGGAAGAAGCTCAGATTTTTCAGCAACTGGCTGGGCAGCAAGACAAATAGCACCATATCTATCTCTCATCTGTGCAGCTGTGCTTGCTTGGTGCATGCATGGGGTGCTTCCAAAAGAGCTGGATAACCTCAGACGCCACAGTCACATACATCAACCGAGCATCCATTCAGATGTTACACCAACTAGCTACTACTGGCCACACACAAGCCCAGGATAGAGTCGGAGATTGTTTGGTTTCCCCCTTCAATTCCATTCTGCTCCAAATATAGGCTCACTGATCGACTGGAAAACATTGGCACACATCTATGTTCACAACCGAACAAGAAACTGAAGCCTATCATCAGCTAACATAATTCTGCACATAAATTTTCATGCTCTACTGATATAACAAGCTCTCAACATATAGACACCCCCGTGAGATCAGTCAGCAGTTAAAGAGCCAACATTTCAAGAATGGAATTGGCAGGTTGCATAATCACTCTCCTTCAAGTTTCATTGCCATTATGCCCCATGCTCATACATGGCTAAAGATCTAGAAACCAATATTGCTATTAATGAAGAAACTGTCTGGTAGATCATTCACTAGTGACTTCTTTAGTGTTGTGTTTTCGATATGAAGAGTGGACAAAATTAACCAAGTTAGGTCAGCCACAAGCTATGATCAAAGTGAAGGGCAATCCCTTTGATAAAACCTAATTCCAATTCTGTTCACAAGTAATTAATTTCATTAGGTCCATATTGGTCAAGAGACCAAAGCACTAAACGAAATAGGCAACTACATTCTAGATTGTAGCCAATAATAATAATAATAGTAGTAGTAGCAGCTCTTGCCTGTAATGTCGACGACCCAGCATTTCAAGACAATATGACTTTGTCACAGATTCTTGCTAACATAATTGGGAAGAGTGGAGCAGAAACAACTTGGTAGAAATATCCAGTAACTTATATACCATAAAAGCACGCACGTTTGTATGAAAATCAAATAGAAGGTGGGGAATCTACCGGGAGAGATCACCTGCCCTCCCTGTTTGTCCGAATGGTAGCTTCAACATACAAAATCTCACAACAAACATAGCTAAGACAAGCATCTGCCAACTATGAGCTAAGGTACCTCACTAATCAGCTTTCACCGAAGCAGAGGTCTCAGCCGCCGAAGTAGAGGGGCACACGTTGTGCAAAACCTTACTGTCAGAAGAGCAGTGTGATGTTTTGAACTTTTTGAACCTCCATACAGATGAGATCTTCATCGGCGCCAAACCATCACAGGGATCCTTTGCATCTACAAGCTGGTTCAATCTCTTTTCAGCTCCATTTTGCTTTGATTCGTCGTATCGTATAGAATCTATAGACGGTTTTATTTCTTTGGCCTCTTGTGTATCTTTACTATTATGTTGGTTCAAAAGCAGTTCCTTTCTCTTGATCTTCACTTTCCGACCAGCACTTAGGTTTCCAGCTCCAACTCCATTACCAACGATAGCCCTACTCTTTGTAGTATCATGACCAGAAGAATCTTTATTATCATCATCAAGACCCTCATGCTCGGAAAATGGCACAGGGAGCTCACTAGATTGCCCTAAAGAGCATCCGTTAGTTATCGTGCTGACCTCAAACGTTGGTGGATGAGGTGAAGAACCATTGCAAGCATCAAGCACACCCCCATTCTCAGCAGCAATGGTGCGTGGCCTCTTCGGTCCAGTGAAGGAAATGCGCGGCGAGCTGTTCATGGCGCGGTGCAATTTGCGAGCAACCTCTTCATCGGTCTCCCTGCCGCGCCTGCGGGGCTTGGAAGAAGCATCCCCAGTAGTAGGAGGTCCTCCTCTACCCTCCTCAAGGCGGCCATTGGGCTTGTACAAGAGCTTGACCTGCACATGCTTCTTCCTGGATTTGAGCTTGAGCTGGAGGCCGTTCCTGGATGAGGCAGGCCTGGAAATGGAATCGAGGAACTCCATGGCAGCGCGGGCAGCAGCCCTAGCCTTGGCAGCGACGGCCGCCTTCTCGGCGGCGGTGGCCCGGGCGGCCGCGGCAGCTTGGGCGGCGGTGGAGGCAGCCGACCTGGCGGCCTGGACGATGTCGTCGGGAGAGGATGAGGAGGCCATCATGTGGCGGAGGCGGGCGGCGAGATCGGCGGTGAGGAGCGCGGGTGGGGGAGCATCGGCGCAGGGAGGGGCGGCCATCCTGAGGCCGGCGAGCAGTCGCTTGCGCGGCGGCAAGTGGGTGTTCAGATCCGACGCCTCCATTATCTTATATGAATGCTTACTCTTACTACTACTAGTATATGTATTGGAATTTGTAGATCACAAGAAGAAGAAGAAGAATTGGATCATCGCATGCATCCGATTGAGCAATTATCATCACCAATCCAATCAATCAATCAATCAGCAGCAGCAGCTAAAATCAATCAATCTGCTCTTACATCCATCCATCCCACCACCACCACCAAGGCGGCATCTCCTGTCTAGCAAAACAAATAGAAACGGATCGTTCCACCTTTAATTTATTATTGGGTTAGCTAGCATCAGAAATATCGATAGAAATTGGCATGGAATTGGAATTGCGGCAGCAAGCCAAGAGGAGAGGAGAAACCCTACCTTGGAGAGGAGGAGGCGCGGCGCGGATTGGATAGAGATCAGCGGGGAATTGGGAAGGATACCCACCCTTCCCCGTTTGTGTGGTAAGAGAAATAGAGAGAGAGAGAGAGAGAGAGAGAGAGGCGTGGTGGTGGTGGTGACTTGCTGTTGTTGTTGTAAGCAGGAGGAGAGAAGAAGAGGAGAGATCCCAAAAACCCAACAAAACAAGACACAGGAACACTGTTTTATATGCTTCCCATTTTTATTTACAGTGCAAACCCTAAAGTTATTCTCTCTACGACATCTACCGTGCAAAATCTACCCCACCTCTGCTTTTGCCCCGTGCTAATCTATTAGGTGGTGTTTAGATCTAGGGACTTAACTTTAGTCCCTATATTTAGACACTAATTTAAAGTATTAAATATAGACTACTTACAAAACTAATTACATAAATAAAAACTAATTCGCGAGATAAATTTTTTAAGCCTAATTAATCCATAATTAGAGAATGTTTATTGTAGCATCACATAGGCTAATCATGGATTAATTAGGCTCAATAGATTCGTCTCGCGAATTAGTCCAAGATTATGGATGGGTTTTATTAATAGTCTATGTTTAATATTTATAATTAGTGTCCAAACATCCGATGTGATAGGGACTTAAAAGTTTTAGTCCCATCTAAACAGGGTCTTACTCCCTCCGTCCCCTAATATAAGAGATTTTAACATTTTGCGTGCACTATTTGACCACTCGTCTTATTCAAAAAATTTGTGCAAATATAGAAAACAAAAAGTTGTGCTTAAAGTACTTTGTGTAATAAAGTAAGTCACAAATAAAATAAACAATAATTCCAAAAAAATGAATAAAACGAATGGCCAAACAGTGTAAGCAGAATATCAAAATCCCTTATATTAGGGGACGGAGGGAATAACACTTTATTTTCCATAAATAAAATAGACACTTCACATGTTAATACTTTTATTTTTATTATTATTATTATTATTATTATTATTATTATTATTATTATTATTATTATTATTATTTTACTCCTATGTTCCATAATATAAGGTATGGTCAAACTCGGCATGATCTCTAAAACTATTTTTTTTGACTTATAATCCTCGTAGCTTTCAATCTAGGAGACAAACGTAAATCACAGTTTTATTTAGCACTACACATGCTTGTATCACTGTACACATAGCCACTCTTAACACGTTTGATTATCACACTACTCATATCAAAGGTTTTTAGAGGGTAATAGGGTATTGTTAGAAGTTCAAGAGGGAGTCATTATTTTGTTTTCACATGCTCCTTACACAACTAAGTAGACAATTGTGAGTTATTTTCATATATAATAATAAAATAGTTCTAAAAGAGAAATACACTACAGATTATATGAGAGTATATAATGTTAAATAAATATACGTGTCATAGAATATTTAGGTATAACAATCTATGTGCAAATAAACATGTATCGGAAAATCCTCTAATAGGGTTTATTTGGTGGAGTTTAATATTTTGAGAAGCAGCTGGTTGGTAGTCGGCTTCTTACTTTTAGTTCATTTTCTGGATTCTACAACTACAGCTTCTCAGAATCAAAATCAAAAGCTAAAAGATTTGGGGGAGCTTCTAGTTCTGAGAGAAGTTGCAGCAGGTAGAAGCTCATCAAACAGACACATAGAGGATTTCCATTGTCATTCCTTGATGTAATTCGTACCGTAGATGCTTGCAGTAAAAGAGATGATTGCATTTGATACGTAGTTATTATGCTTATTGCTGATTTGATATGTATTTATTTATGCTTATTAGCAATATGTCCGCGCTTCGCTACGGGTAAAATAAATCATTAAATGCTAAAAGACACAGTCAAAGACTGTGTAAGTTATATTTTACACACATCCAGATATCATATCCATGCTAGATTTGAATTTTGTATATTATAGTAATGTGTGGATGACGAATGGCGATCGGATGAAGTGATATGACGAACAAAAACATGTGGGAGAAAAAAAATGAACATGCGAGTTCGCGTACGATTTTGGGAGCGAGATAACAATATGCCCATGCGTTGCAACGGATGAACTAATATTAATATTAACAATAAATAAAGAAAAAACTTTATTTTCTGGGGTTAAATTTCTTGTTGGTTCCACTTAAATAAAAAAATCAAAGCGTATTTTTTTTTTAAATTGTAACTCTGTTGGGCCGAGACGATAAAATAAATAATTAAATATTCTAACTAAACTTTGCATTGATTCCATTTAGTTAGAAATAAATTAAGATTCAAAGATAAAATTAACCGTAATTTTATACCTTAAAATTGATGGACAACATTAATTATTAATTAAGTAAAACAATAAGTGATTTTTAGGTGCAAATAAATGAAAAAGAAATTTTCGGCCTAAAGGCCGTTGGCAGCCCAAATGGCAAGCCGGCCCATGAGGAGTGAGGCTCAGGCGCGTGGGCGAGCGCGTGAGGCCCAGGCGCGGGCATGCGCAGGCGGCCCAAGTGCAGGCATGCGCGTGCAGCCCAATTAGCACCCGCAGGCCCATTAGCCTGTGCCGTTGGATTGTAATCAACGGCTAGGATGCTTGTGGCGGTGTAAGTAGGCGCGGGATTGATGTCGTCTGTAGGATCTTGATTGGACGGTCCAGATTTCTCCAATTCTGAACAATACACTTGCCCGGTCATAACCCTAACCATTTCTTCCCTTCCTCCCCGATTCTTTTAGCGCAAAAGGCGACGGCGGTGGAGCGGCGGCGGCGGCGTTTCGGCGGAGCGGCGATGGTGGCGGCGCTCCCTTCCTCCCCGATTCTTCCGGCGCAAAAGGCGACGGTGGCGGTGCTTCGGTGGAGCGGCGGCGGCGGCGTTTCGGCGGAGCGGCGATGGCGGCGGCGCTCCCTTCCTCCCCGATTCTTCTAGCGCAACAGGCGATGGCGGCGGCGCTTCGGTGGATGTCGGCGGCGCGACGTACCCGTGTGTGGCGGGCTGATGCCACGCATGGCTCCGGCGGAGCTGAAGCCGACGACGCGCAGCGGGTCGACGCCGAGGCGAGCCCCAGTCTGGTGCGGCCCACTCAGGCAGGCGAGCCCCGATCCGGTGAGTTATGCCCCCAAGGTTTTTAGAGTTTGTACTGATTTGGGGTTTTGATTTAGGATTTGCAAAATTTAGGGTTCTTGATTTGTGGTAACTAAAAATTAGAGTTTCAAATTTGGGGAATTTTAATTTTTGGGAGAATACGTGAAAAGGATTTGGTTGGCACTCTGTTCTATTGACGGAATCAAATTGGCACCCGTTTTTTCTCAAGAAAACCCACCTAGTAGATCAATTGAAGAAAGAAACGGTGAAATAGATGTGACTACCAAAAGAAAAAAACTGATTACCGGGTCTATTTGGTCTGGATGGTGGGCCTGGCTTTGTAGATTAGGAAATTGTTGTGATTATTGCCGAACAATCCTCACATGTAATCGGATTCAATTTTTTTTCCACCCGAGTTTGTTTCTTTTTTTTTTTGAATCGGACATATTCGATTTTTTTTGGGTGGGGGGGGGGGGGGGGTGATGGAATTCCGACTGGGATTTGGGGGGAGGCGAGGGGGACGAAAAATCACCGCACCTATGAGGTGACGACCGGAAAAATACGAATATTTATATTAGTTATATATAGATTGCTGAAGATAGTGTATACCTAATCACTACACCGTGCGTGTCATTAACTTGGTGTATGTCTAATTTCTTTTTTAGTTTACCTATTAGGGTTTAAATTCTTATATCCATAAATATATTTATGTGCATCCCTGTTCCTTTACTTATGCAGAGAGAGAGGTCGGAAATTATAGTTTCATCGTAAGAAAAATGCCCTGATATTTGTGTTGCTTGATACAGTATTTGATAGAACTTGGGCTTTTGTCTTAATGCTTGATGTTCGACAGCTCTCTCGCGTGCAATTTGCTTTGCTGTGCAAAAAGCATTTATACAAGGCCATCACTTGTCACGTACACGATAATTAGAAGAAATAGCTAATTCACACTTTTTTTTTCCAATACCAAAGTTAAGAATTCTAATACAATGTGCTCCTTTTTTTGTTTGTTACAAATAAAAACACTATGTACATGTTCCACTCTGAAATCTGCTGCTTTGGTTTCTACTAATTGTTACCATTTACTGAAGAAGAAGAAGAAGGGGAAAAAATAATCAATCAGCTGCATTTTGTGAGATGAAGAGCTCCTGCACAATGTCAGCAATGAGCTGGTCGAAGATGGCACGTTCGAGCTTCCTCCCCAAAACATAGGAATCCTCATGCAACACCTCAATCCATGGCGATGTCCAGGCCTCTCGTGCCACCATGCTCTCCACTGTCTGCATCTCCTGCTGCACCGGAGGGTTCCTCACACTCTGCACCTGAAGAAGAACAAATCAACAGCACGGTCAATGACATTCACAAGCTTATTTCGATCGAGACCGAGCAAGCTTGGGATTATGTCACCTGCTGCCACACATCGTCGAGCAGCTTCCTCCCCGGCGACACGCCGGTGCTGTCGACGACCCACCGCCACAGCGACGACCCGGTCTTCGTGCTACCCATCATGGTGATCTCAAGCGCTTCGTTCGCCAGGTCGAACAGCATCCTGTGATCAGCTGCATCTTCTTCAGTGTTGTAGATCTCCTCTACCTCGTCGAAGACGTAGTCGCAGATCGGCCTTCTTGCCGTTGAGTCCACCCGGGCATTGTTCATCATCGATGGAGACGAGTACGACGACCCGTCTTCGTATAGTCCCGCGGCAATGAGGACTTGCTTTATGTACGCCATCTCAGTATAGCTCTCCTCGGTTTCAGTTGCGTTCGTCCTGTTCTTGCATGATGATGATTCATTGCTGGCTCTGGGTGTTGTATCAAATTCTGACCAACTTTTCGGGCTCAGTTCTGCACAACATTGGACGCATTGTTTTACACTTCAGGTCTCAGTGAAACTCTGAAATGTAACGAACGACAGAGAGAGGGCCGTAGTTTTTTCATACCTGGCAAGTTGCAGTTCAGATCGCTGAAGAAATGGCGGGAACTGCTGCCTTTAACCTCCAACGGGGACACCGGGCTAGGAGGCAGCTCGGTGAAATTCTCCTGAAACAAAAGCAGCAAAGGAAGTGAATCCATTGTACAAAAGAAAGTTATTCTGATCCTCTCAAGGTCAGGCCTGAAATACAGCTTTGATTTTGACAAATGTAGTACAGTGCTTGCCTGTGCAACGATGAAAGGGCTCAAAATTTCAGGAGGTGACGGTGGTAACATGCCGCTCGCCATCTTGTGTGGGTGGAACTCGCCCAACGATGGCTTCATTGACCAATGCGTCTTCTTCCCGAACAGCTTGTTGGCTCTCGATCTCAAGCTGTTCCGCAGATTTGACACTGTCCCTCTCAAACTGAAGCTGCTGCTGTTCTTGCTCGCTGCTACTGCTGCACCTTCAGAAACCGCGTCTGAATTCCCATGCCTACCGCTGTCCACATTATTGTCCTCCTCTGCAAACAGGCGACCTCGAGAGATCCCTGACGCCGGTGCAGAGAATGACCGGACTAGTGCCCGTGGCGACACGACGTCGGCGTCAGCAAACTTGCATTCTCCTGTGTAGCTTTGGTCATCAAAGCCAGAAGCTGGAACTGACTCGGACACTGACACTGACAGAGGCATATCTGTCAACGACCTTATTCTTCCTCTGCTTCTTCTGATTATTGGAGGAGAACAATCATTGGACCCTTGATTGGTTCCACTGGTTCTTGAGGTGACACTCTTCGGACTGACGTGCTCCGGAGATGCATTTCTTGCAGCAGTAGCAGCAGCGTTGCGCTTGCGGTCACTCCTGAATGCTCTGAATGATTCTGATCGGGAGTACAGCCTCTTACCAAGATCCTGCCTTCTCACTGTCTCTCTGATCTGCTTCGCGATGTCTCGAGCGATTTGCTTCGGGTCAGTAGTACCCCAGCTTCTCCTGACAACCTCACTTTTGGACTTGAGCTTGAGCTCTTTCTTGAGCCTCTCCTTCACCTCCTCAAGAAACTCCTCCATGTTCCCTTCCCTCTTCACCTTGGATGAACTGAACAACGATTCTTGGTCACTGGCAACAATGTCACAAGTACTAGGCTTGAGGAGCACTATCCGTTTCTGGGAACGTGGTTTCGCAGACGTGCTTATACTGTTATTATGTTCATCCTCCAAATCTCTGAACTTGTCCGGCATCGTTGCACAGTGGCTCACCCTTAAAACCTTTATGACCTTATCTCCAGGAGATATGTTAGATTCTGCTGCAGCTTTTGCTGAAGTAATCTCTGTATCACTACTATTATCTGTAGCATTCTTCAGGGTGTCTTTCTCTGCCATGGAAATCGTGCAGCTTCCATAGCCATATTTGGCCATCTTTTCCTTGTGCAGGTTCTCCTGTGCAAGAATCTGAATGTACCTACCTTCTTCCATGCGGTGTCTACTACTAGTAATAGTAGGACACCCTGAAGCTGTAACAACGGTTCTTGCATTCTCCAGTGCTTTGGATGTTTGCCATGCCTGGAAATCCTCCCTGATCTTCTCAAGCAGCTCCTCCTGTGGATGATGCTGACGCGAACGACTTCTTCGCGGTCTCATTTTCTTGAGACATTGCCTGTAAGTGTAATCAACACTGCTGCTACCGTAGGAGATCAGGCTGCATTTGGATTGCCTGAATGTTGCAGAACGGGGTGATGCGACAGTGATCATTTCCAGTTTACTTGGCAGCTTCAGGTTGCTGACTTCTTCTGCATGGATCATCACTTCATCCCTTTTTGCAGATACCGGGATTGTGTCGATGCCCATCAGACGTGCAATGACACTCGGCTGGCTGGGAAAAATATCCTTGTGGATCACATTCTTTGCAGTGGTTCTGTCTTGAGGGGTGCTTCCCTTGGGTGGCTTCTGCCTCATCTAAATATTTTTATTAAAGAAAAACAGTAAAGACGATGGTACTAATTGATTGCATTAACAAGAAACTTGAGCATTAAGCATAGGAGCAATTAAGTACAACATACAGTACTAGTCATGGTGATGGTGGTATGGTCGTACAGTGGAGAGTCAAGGCTATTCCGGGGAGCTTCAGGGCCTACAACAACAACTAGTAGAGTCTCCATTAACCATTCAGAGGTCTGCAGATAATCCATAGGATTGCTATCTAAATACGCACCGTTTCCATGTATTCTTCTTGCCGATTTCCGCTGTTTTCTGGGCAGAGCTGCGTTGTGGTGCAATAGGATATCTGCCATGAGTTTCCTTGAGAATTTAGTTCTTCCTGCTAGCTGAAAGAAGGCAGCCCATATGTGTGGAGATATTAAGATGCAGTTCAAGTAATTAAGAGGAGGCCATAATTAATGTAGTAAAGCTGAACATCATGTCCGGTATGATCATTTTAATTTGCATGTTTTTCCTGACAAAGAAAAAAGAGAACAGAATCTAACAAAATGCCCACACATTTCATGCACAAAATGTCTGTAAACTGTTTTTTTTTTAAAAAAAGGATTTTTTGTATACTGCTAGTAACATAACAAAGTGCTATTGCCGGGACCATCCTGAATATAGTCATTAGACTCATTACTGAAGAACATGTACATACTATAGCACAAAATGCTGGAAGAATGGAAGCTCTTAAGAAGATCAAACTCTTCAAGAGAAAGAGAGAGTCCGAAACCTCCAGATTGTTGAAGAACAGCACAGCAATTGCATCATGCAGCTTCAGAGATGAGATGCTTCAATTCCTTGGCAGGGAGAAGAATATGTTGTGTTGATCGCCGAGGAAACAAGGCAAAATGGAATGGATGAAGAGGAAGAGGAAGAGTACTCCCAAGCACGAAGTGACGGCAAAGAAATGAAGGAACCATCAATCAGTTGAGCAGAATAAAATAGTAAGGGCAGAAATTTTAAAGAGAGTGGCCTTTGATTTGTTTATCGCTGAAAGGGGACGACGTGCTGGAGGGTCTAGGTCCCATGTTGGATTACCCTCGTGCGAGTCATCATCATCATCTCATTTTTCTTTCTGGGCTTTATAAGTATATGTTGACGAATGAATTGAATTAAAACAATGTTGATTAATTAGTCTGCAGGAGGTTAGGCTAGCTGAATTAGCTTGCTTGCTTGCGCTGGAAAGGTGGAATATATATGTATGTGATGAACAGCTCAAGAACTCACAGTAACTAGCTGGTTCGATCGATCGATCTTCATTTTCTTAAGCAAGAGGGGGAATCAATGGCCTGAAAAGCTAGCTTCACTGGTGTTTCCTAGATCTTGTGCATCACTGCATGCAATGATGCAGCTTTTACTCCGATCCTATCATCATCAGTTTTCTTGCAACTGTACGTGTCCGACGTACTGCCAGGACGCTGTTACTGCTAGTAGGAGTAGTATGTACCTGATGAAAAGATTGAAATGCTGCTGGTCAGTGCATGAATCGGAATGTAAGATGAAAACGGTGAAACGATTAGCATATCCGATGAACGGAAACAGACGTAATACGAGAATAATATACTCACTCATGTTCTGTGTGGACAAAAGAATAATTTCTAGAACAGAAACTAAGTTGTGCGTGCCTGGACAAAAGCCACACGAGAATTCTCGATATGATAATGACTCAGGTTCCGCCTGGATAAAATAGATCATTTATTTATGCTAATGACTCATGTTTGGCGTTCTGCCAGTGCCTGGAGGCTGGACAGAGGAATCATTTCTGAACAAAAACTCCTGTTCTGCCTGGACAAAAACAACATAAAAGCCCCCGGCGAGGATCGAACTCGCGACCTTTCGCTTACGAAGCGAACGCACTACCACTATGCTACGGAGGCCAACTTGTTTACTAATGAATTACACCCTCTACTTTTTAATAGATGACGCCGTTGATTTTTTTTATACCACCATTTGTCTTATTAAAAAAATTTACGTAATTATAATTTATTTTGTTATGAGTTGTTTTATCACTCATAGTACTTTAAGTGTGATTTATATCATATACATTTGTATAAAATTTTTAAATAAAACGAATGTCAAACATGTGAGAAAAAGTCAACGGCGTCATCTATTTAAAAAATAGAGGTAGTATTCAATAATTTTATTCTTGTTTGAGCTTTCAACACGAAAACAGCATAATTAACAGCACGAATACTAGCCGGAGCAGCATAACCATAGGACGCAAGGCAACTGGACGTGAAATGCATGCCGCCATGCCATAAGTAGGGGAAACCAGGAAAATATATAGCGAAAAATGAAAACTTATCGTTGTATCGAAAAATAGATATTTCAGATTATAGATTTACTCATGAGTAAAAATTTACTAGGTGTAGCGCCCGTTCCGTCGTGGCGCCTAGCGGGAAAACTATCACAACCCTAATTGCGAAATCTGTTTCTTTGCTTGTTGTCTAGTATCCGTGCCATCTCAGATCTCGAATCCCCGATCTATCGTGGAGTTCAATCCCGAATCCCCGATCTATCGTGGAGTTCAATCCCGAATCCAAATCCGTCCCAAATCAAATCCCTCCGCAAAAGTCTATTTTGCCTCCCTCGGGTTCGATGGGCCGAATTCCTCTCGGCCCATCTCTCCCTCTCTCCCTCTCTCTCTCTCCCCGCTCTGCCCGTGAGCCGCGCCGCCCCCGCGCGCGCGCGCGTCGTGGTGGCCGACCGCCTGGTCGCCGCCGCCGTCAGCCTCTGCCGCGCCTGTCTGCGCCTGCCGCCCGTGTCGCCGCTCCGCTCCACACCGCCCAGCCGTCAACGTCGTCGTCATCAACCCGCCCCCGCCACTCCGCGCGCTAGCCTCCAAGGGACGGAGGCAGAGTTCCCCCCCTCTGCCGCGTCGCCCTCTCTTCCTCCTTCTTTTCCCCAAAGTGGCAAGGGGGCAAGCCCCCTTTCCCTCCTCCTTTTTTTTCCTTTTCTCTCCCGCCGGCGTCATCCCCCCTGTCGCCGTTTTGGCCGCGACCGCCGAGCGCTAGCTCTCTCCCTTGACCGCCCTAGGTCGGTTCCCAAACCGACATTGCCATCCTATCAAGCCCAGGCGCCCTCCCTCCCTTCTCCTCTCGTTTTGTCCCATCGCCTCCACTCCATTGTCGCCGCCTCCCGTGCTCTGTTCGCCATCGCCGTTCGTCGTCGCGCGTGTCAGAGGAGTCGGCACGAGCGAGGACGCGGAAGGGGACTCCGGGCGCACCCTCTTCTTCCTCTTCCCCGGCCCGAGGCCGGAGAGATCACTCCCGTGCCGTCGGCCTCTCGTCACAGCGCCCCGCCTCGTCTCGGTAGTGCATTCCCCCGTTCTCCCTCCTCGATCCATCTCCTCCCCTTAGACTCGGTTAGTAGCGTGTGTAGTACCCCAGTAGCTAGCTGGCGCCGCCCCGACTGCTGCCGTCGCTCGCCGTGTGCTCGCCGCCGTCGCCGCCCGAGCTCGGAAGCGCCTCGTCTTGCCAGCCTCCCTCGGTGCGTTTCCCCCTAATCCGGCGCAAGGGATGGGTTCCCGTAACCGCGTAGATGCTCTCACCGCCGGGAATCGGCCCCTCGTGACCTCGTCGCCGTTTCCCCCTTTTCTCTCCGCCGGTTGCCGCCGCCGCAATCCGCCGCCGACGGACTCCCTCCAGCGAATCCAAGCTGTTGGCTTGCTCCCTCTCGTTCTCCCTCGTCATCCCGGTGTACACCCCGTCGCCCCTTGTCGTCGCACGGCGTCCTGGAGAAACCGCCGCCGCCCGCCGTCCATTCGCGGTCGGCGCCTTCGTCTTCCTCCAGCCGGCCCGCGTGGCAGCCACGTAGGCGCCACGTCGGAGCCACCTCGGCACGACCGGATCGGCTGATCCGGCCAGCCGCTCCCTCCGTTTCCCCCCCCCCCCCCGTGCGCATGGTCCGCGGTGAGCTGTGAGGCTGCGCGTGGGCCCGCCGCATCCGCGTCCTCCGCAAACCGCGCGCATGCACCGCGCCTCCCTCCCCGAACCCTAGCTCGTCCCACGTGCACCTCGCTCACGGTGAGCCGAGTCGCCGACAAGCGGGTCCCACTCGGGACCACGCGGGATGGACCCGGCCCATCGGCTTCCTCTGTCCTCCCCGCCCGCGCGCGTGTTTTGGGCCGCCTTCTCGGGCCGGCCGGCCCGTTAAGTTCGGCCGAGTCGCCCCTTTCTCTCGGGCCGCGCCCTAGCCGCCCGAGGAAAGTCTAATTTGCCTCCCTCCTTCTTTTCTTTTCTTTTCTTTTTCAAAAAAGATTTAAATAAATCCTTTTCCTTTAGATCAAAAATCCAATAATGTTAGAAATTCAATATCTTCCCAACCGTAAGCCCGTTGACTCCGTTCAACTTCCAAAATTCCTCAAATCTCGAGATCTATCTAATGGCACGCCTAGAGGTCAATAATAGGGCTTTATTTTCGCCGTTTGTTGAGTTGTCCCGTTTCGCGTGTAGTTTCGGAGCCCGAAGACCCGCAGTGCGAGGATTTCGAGGATCAAACTCAAGATCTCGAGCAAGGCAAGCCACCTTTGAACATATTGAGCCTATATTTGAACTTAATTATATTGCTTGCAAAATATTATGCATTTAAAGGATTGCACTTAATCTGTTTGCCCCATCTGCAAGGCAGACCGGTGGGCCTACCTAACTTATTGCATCTAATCCTTCCTTTGTTAATTGTTATACCATGTTCCCTTGTAACCACCTAGTTGCGCCTCGGTAATCGTGCACTCTGCACGAGTATCGACGGTCGCCTTCAAACTTAAAATCTGAGAAACATCTTGGGTAAAACTTGGGTTTTACAAAAGACTTGGAAAACCCGACACCTGGGTCGGCGCTTGCGAACTAAATGAATTTCCAAAATCGCGGATCGGGGAACGTACCGGGTGTACGGTTTCCCGCTCTTGCACTTAAGGACCGTTTCCTTGAAATTTCATCCGAACATAAGACAAGTGCGACCACATGGGTGGAATGGGACACCCCTGGCTGAGTAAATTGCTAAGCGAGGGAGCCTTGATGCCAAGAGACATGTGGATTCAATGGGGTGGTGTCGGGGAGAACCCCCGGGCTTCCTGGCACAGTATGGTCTGGGACCTAACCTGTTGTTGGTCTGGGACCCCTCTCGTTGGCATATGGCAACCCTGCGTCGGCTTTCTAAATGCCTTGTCATGAAAACCTTTAGGTCACCAGACGTGGCCGTTCTGCACGGGCTGGGTGATTCGGGTCAGTAATGTCGTGTGGGTAAAGTATACCCCCTCTGCAGAGGTTATTAAACTGTTCGAACAGCCGTGCCCACGGTCATGGGCGGATGTGAGGTGATTCCTAGCGTAGTTTTGTTTGACTACTGCTTCGTGAAATTTGCTGATGTGGTTTGGGTTCGATGTTTGGAAAATCTGCGGCTGATGGGATCAGCCAGGCCCGGGTGGCCGTTTGAAAGCTGTTGGCCGGATGCCAACCTTGATCAATTCAAAAGACTGATACCTTGCACATACTCCGACCGGACGAGACGCACTGTCTCATCCGTGTCGTTTGAGAAGCACTCACTTAGTTGTTTCAGAAAAGAGTTTAAATAAAATCAATTGCAAAAACAATAGCCTTTCCTTGAAGCCTGCATTAAACACTTAATTCCCCATGGCTTGCTGAGTACTCCCGTACTCACCCTTGCTCTATATAAATAATCCCCCCCAGTTGCTGAAGAAGATGAAGCGGATCCCGCTGACGAGGAGTTCTTCCAGGAGCAGGTCGGCTACGATGAGTTTTAGGGTTTCAGCCTAGATCCCAAGTCGTGCCTGTGATGTTTGGTCCAAGTCTTGGCTTCCGCTTCCTTTTTGTAATGCAGTTGTGAGCTCGGGATCTGTCCGCAGCCCAACAAGACTGTACTCCTACTCTATAATAAAGAGACCCTTGTTGCTGTGATATTCTGTCTTCGTGTGATACCAGCACTGTTTCCTGGGACTGGTATCGATTAACAGGTTAATCTGGAGCGTCACGGGCTAGACCCGCTCGGGGCTAGTTCGGGGCGTGACACTAGGTCATAATGATGTGGATAATTTTTGAATATCTATTTTTTTTATCCAACAGTAATTTCTAAGTTTTCATTACATACGTGATTTTCATCATATATTTTTTTAAGTACGGAGGGAGGGGCACAGAAAAACCAAGGGATGGGAATGGGAGAGAAAATGAATCCCGATGAACATGTACGATCTTTCAGCAGTTAGGGAAAAGTTATGGAGTAATAGACGTACAGTGAGTAACAATGCGACGACCAAAAGGAATGAAAGAAAAAAAAAAAGGCAAGGAGGCAGCCCCTCATCATCTACTGGTACTTATTTGCACATCAGTCACATCCATGTTCTAAATTTATAGTTGACTTTTGGGTGTTATTACTCCTACTTTATTTTTCAATCTTGGGTTTACTTATATTTTGTTATAAGTATATTTCTTTTTTTAAAGACTTGTCAATCAAAATCTTGAAGCATACTCGCTTCAACCGAAAGGAACCAATTTCTATCTACCAACTTAGACAGTGGGTTTAGTCCATATGAACATACCATGGTGAGCTTTCCTCTCTTTCTGTTTGTGAGTACTCAGAGGCAAAAAAAAAAAAAAGCACTCTTTCCTTCCTTCCACCCAACCTCCTTTCCCCTCTGTCTTCGATGGCCATTGGTCGCCGACGGGAAGGTGGGGTCGGGGAAAAGTCAGGTTCATCCCGTTGTATATGGCATTTATCTTGTAGTAGGCTCATCTTCTCTTCTTTCATGTAGAGCTCGAGGAAGATGTTATCACCCGTCTTTTTCGTCTCGGCTACCTTCTTCCATTTCTTCCCTGTATGGATTAACCGGAACTTGCCCTGGCTCATGTCGTCTTTATGAGGGTTGGGTTCTTCATCGGTGTCCATGGCAGCAATGCAACATATTCATTATAGGTTGGAGGCCTTCTTCCTCCACGACGACCAAGTTGCGCCAGCCGTTCAAATCTACTCCGACGAGTTTGTTGTTGCCGGTTCGGTGTCAATCATTGTCTCTGGTGTAGCATCTTCAAGGTTCGATTGAGTTTTCACCTGTTTGTTGGGTTCGCTTTAACCTCCACCTTTGAGAGGCCCTTGTTAAGTATGCGGCTTGATGCTTTATCTTGCAGTCCATCTCGCTTTGGTCGTCGCTACCATCGGCTTCGTCGATTTGGATTGGATTGCTTTGTTATGTTTTTTTAGAGTTCTTTGTTTATTTTCAGGATATTTATTCTGTTTTTCTAGGACCCGCTTGTCCCACTATGGGCAACCCAATCTCTATCTATGATAGATGTGAACACCACTTATGTAAATGTAATACTCCATCCGTCCTAAAATACTTGGTGTTCTAGATAGTTTAGTATATGTTAAGGTTTAAGAAAAAAAATAACTATACTACTCATTAAATGATGTATGGTTGGGAATGAAGTGGCAATTTGAATGAGAGGTTATAGGATGTGATAAGTAGTAGTAGTATTTGACAGTAACAAGTAAAGGGGTAAGTAGGAGTAGTATTTGAGAGTAACAAGTAAAGGGATGAAATATCCTAAGCAATAGAGATGTTACAACCAGTACGAATATAACCTACATGTCCAATCGAAATATGAGCTTTTGGGGTAAAATTTAAATTATAGGAAGATAACTATTAGAGGACGTCCCATAAAAAACGAATCTAGAACTGAATGTGACATATTCGTTTTTTATGTTGTCTATACTATTAAACTTGCTCCTAAAAATAGGCAGAGACTAAAACATAAAAAAATTGCATACTTTGGTTCTATTCCAAAAGAGAAAATCCCCTATGTACTCATGAAAGTTCACCTAATCCCTTATATACCCTTGAATTTTGCTCAATTCCTTACATACCTCTGAATTTTAGCTTGGATCCCTTTCATGCCCTTTCCGCTAGTTGACCGTTAAATTCTTTTGAAAAAGTCTATTTTGCCTTTTGCTATGAAGAAACATAATAAATTAATAAAATATATTGTTGGAATGTAAATATTTATTGGATGAGACAATTAACCCTTTTTGATTTAGATTCAAATCCTGGTTAGAAAACGGACGAAGATAGATTCGTTTTTTATGGGACGGAGGGAGTAGTAATATGTACTGGTACTACTCCCTCCGTCCCATAATGTTACTACTCTCCTCATGTCCAGATTCGCAGTAGGTTGCAACATTATGGGACGGAGGGAGTATTGAATAAATACACGAGTATTTTAAACATCGGCGTCAAATTGATTGGTGCATGGAGACAAGGCCAACGAAACGAAATGAATCCGCCGTAGGAGCGTATAGTAGTCCCCTCACTCATCATAATCACTTTCACATCTCTCCCTGTATCTAACGGCTCCTTCCTGTGCTGACCAATCCAGACAGTCGATGTAAATTTCGAGCAGCAAAAGGACGCTCACTCCATCACCAGCCAGAGGCCCTACTACTTCGTTGTTACTCCTACCTGCAGCATTGCCTCCTCCGTTCCGTGCTGTGCTATGCATCGTCAATGCAAAATTGCAAATGCAACACACAGGCCAGGGAGGGACCAGGAGACATCAACTTCAAAACTATCCTGCAACTATCTATAGGAGGAGGCAGCATCAACTTCGTCGAGGCCAAACCATATCATACCAAAGAAGACGTCGGCAATCCGTAGGACACAGACCTGCCGAAACCTCTTCTACTGGTGTACCTCACTCACTATTATTTCACCAAAACACCACAACCACCGATTAAGAAAATGGAAAATCCCAACCACTGCATTTTCATTACTACTATTACTTGCAATACTCTCTCTGCAATAATCATCAACCAACTCATCTCACTCCAAAGATATTGTAAACCCGTGTGGTAGCCCCCACTATAATGCATAAACAGCAACGTTGCCTTGTTCATACACATCTCATCTCATCTCATTTTCTCAAGGAGGGTCAGTCAGACTAATCCTTCAAAGCCTATTAATACTGTAGGCAACATGCGCACAGACAAGAGGAGCATCAAGAAAAACAAATCTTAAAATCAACACTGGCTAGTGTGATCCGCAATCAAACAAGCAATCGATCGACCACAATTAGCTAGCGGAGTACCTACCTACCGCAAAGCAATTTTATCACAAGCTAAGTGCAAGGAAGAAGAAAACGACGGAATTAGCAACAATTTAATCTAACATACGCAAACTGATATTATCACAATGTTAGCCGATGACAATGGAAAGAGTAATCTAGGTACAAGCGGATCATTGACGGTGGAGACAAGACATTGGCTGCACCACAACACCCACCAGTGGCGCCAACAAGGAGCGCTATCCGTTATAGGACGAGAGAAAAAGTAAAACATCACGATGTGAAGTGAAACTGAATAATTCTAGTAGACGATGATGATGGATAGGCTCCTTAGGACGCCCGCCGCCCTTAGCGTCTTGCTGCTCCCATCTTGTCCACTGGAAGGCTCACTCGTCATCGTCTTCATCCTGCAATCCCCAAAACCATTTTTAATTTCATCACTTTCCGTTTTGAGAATGTCACACTTGAAAATACATCTTTCAAACTACCTATTTGTTCTTCTGTCTACCCATGAGACATTAGCCTATTTGTATACATCTCTCAAACTAACTATTGTTCTATATCTACCCATGAGGCATTAGCCTAATCAAAGTGTGAATCGTACTCCTAATCGTACAAGCCTCAGGCATAGTCAGCTAAGCTTCACACAACGAACTAATGCGATACTATTTTCTGAATTGATCACAAGGATTATGTATGTAGTACCTCTTCGCTGCCCTCGTCGTCATCCTCATCATTGACCTCGGACTTGGACTTGTCAGATTCCTCCTCGTCGTCCTCCTCTTCCTCCTTGGCTGGTGCCTTCTTGGCAGTGCTCTGAACAAACAAACCAGAGCATATGTTTAGAACAATAAACAAATTGGACGCGGTGGCAAGCATACAAGGTAATCTAGTTGTTTATACCTCGCCCTTGTTGTAGGCAGCAATGGCCTTGTTGTACTCGGCCTTGAGCTTGTTGGCCTTGGCTACATAGGGAGCCTTGTCCTAGAATCAAACAGCCATGGCTACATATAAGCTTGGGCACAAGGAATCTAACGCTTATATAAATCATACTATCTCTATGTGCGACGAGACGAAACTCACCGCTTCGGTCAGGGATTTCCACCTATCACCGGCTGCTTTTCCTACCTGAATTTTTTGTTTTGAAAAATAAAATCCACGAATCATGATACAACATCTAATAAGCGGTGCAACTAATAATAATAATTGTAATTGTAAGCCAGAGACTCTAGTAGTGGAGTTTTTATTTACGAACGAGAGGGGAAACAAAAAAGAAAAACTTACAGCAGCGACAGATTTATTCTTGGGGTTCTTCTCCTTGAACTCCTTACGGAACTCCTCCCTGAGCGCGAAACAAGATCAAACGAAAATCCCCTCCAAAAAAAAAAGAAGGCAGAAGAAAATCGGGGAAGTGGTCTGACATAAAAACGAAGAAAGCGGAGGGAGCCCTCTTGGGCTTGTTGGGGTCCTTGCCGGCCTTCCCCTTCCTGCCCTTGGCGGCGGGCTTCTCCGCGCCCTTACTCTTCACAGCCAACCTGCAACCAACAAAAATCAAGTCAAAATCTAATCTGCGGCGGCGAAAATCAACAGATCTGCGACGGCGTGAACATAGAATAGAGATGTTATAGGGAGATGAGAATAGATTGATTATTACTTGGCGTCGGGCTTGGCGGCGCCCTTGGATTTGGCCCCCTTCATGGCTGAATCCTGCGAGAAGGGCGAGGGAAGCGGTCAGATCCGCGCGAGGCGGCGTGAAAGGCGCGTCGAATCGAGCAAAAAGACTGGTCTCACCTCACCTGGGGAGAGTCTGGCGCTCTCTCTCTTGTGAGAGGGGGGAAGAGAGGAGGGGAAAGGAGAGGAGGAAGGAGAGGGGAGACAGGGACACACCCACACCACCAGAGAAGAGAAGAGAAGAGAGGAGAGAAGGAAGCGGGGTTGCGAGGACAAGGGATAAGAAGAAGAGGAGCCAAGCCAAGTCAGGGGCATATCTGCGATTCCGCTTATTCTCCAAGGGCCCCGCCCCCCACCTCCTAATTTGAATTTTCGTACCGATCGCCTCCTTTTCGCACCCGCTACACCCCGCCCCGCGATGACGCGCGGGGCCGGACCTCCTCCGGGCCCACCCGTCATCCACCCACACCCCCAGGGTAACCCGCCCACGTACAACCAGCCGAGGGTACACACGCCATTATGGATTACGAGAGGGACCTGGGTGGAAGAGCGGCACGCGCCAGGGGCTTGGGCGGGATTTTGGAAATTTTGGGCCGCGCCGCGTTGATATTTTGGTGCGGCCGGGAACCATAACCAACATGTGCCAACGTGACAGGTGGGTGGGCCCGGGGTGTCAGCTTCACGCCGCGGGATATTTTTGGGGGGCGAGGCCACGTCACCGATCCGCGAGGTGCGTCGCGATTGGGTGGGAGGGTGGAGAGCGAGGGCGTTGTGCTTCTTACCTGTGCTTTCTATGCTTCAAACCATGGCCTCGTTTGAAGGTTTGCAGTGGTGGATTTGAGTGGTTTCAAATCCCTGCTTCTGCTGCACGCTGTCCACACATGAATGCGCCTCTTTTTTTTACGTACGAGTACTTTCGCAGCGTATTGCCCGGATTCTGTTCCTCTTGTGATTTCTCCATTTATATTGCCATGTGTTTCCTTGTTTTTTTTTTTGTTTTTCCATTACTATTTGTCGTCCCGTTTTTCTAATCCTGTGCTACTGCTACAGCTTTGTATATTCCATAATTTACTGGAGTACCTTACTACTAGCGCAGTGAGCATCTACATTAGCCGCATGAAACACAAAAACCATAGCACAATGCTACGTTTTTGCTATACTAATCAATGTACATACTGTCATTTTTTCATATACACGGCTTCTATTTGTATCCTTCAGCAATGTTGTCATGGAATGGTCTTCCTAATCTCTCATTCACACGTCAAGAAGTCTGCATCAAAAGCACAGACAGTAGTACATCTTTCATTGTTGTAAAAATAAGATGACTTAATCCGGCCTGTGTGTCCATCATATATCAATTAAGCACACTCTACAAAAAAACAACACAAATAAGCCTCTCAAGAATTACCACAAAGTTTTGTTGGCAAACAAATCCAAATTAATACTCTAGTAGACTACTGATTACTGATATGTCTATATGTCTGTCAGTCCAATGGGATGGGCCTACGATTACCAACAAATGTTGCAGGCCGAAAAGCCCATATTATATTCCATCCTAGCATAAGGCTACTAGGCCCAATATTAGGCTTAAAACAGGCCGGTATCGTGTGGGCTCCTCTCTTGATCGGAACACGCACACTTGGACCAGTCTAGTATAATCGGGCTCTACATTCACTTTTCAGTTGCCTTTTTGCACTTATATGGCCCTTTTTGAGTTTACGGATCCAAGGGCTTGTTCAGATTGATGTCATTTTAAACCATATTATTTTTTGAGTAAAGTTACCAAATATGTGCATCTATTTATTTTCTTACCAAGTTCTGATAAATAAATAAGAAATCTTGCCAAAACTTGGCAATATTGCCAAATCGGAAAAATTATGATATCCAAAATTCGGTAAAGTTTATTTTGGCTACAATCTGAACAGGCCATAAACGTAAAATATTTTTAAGGACCTAGTAATTCATATCACCCCTACAGGTTTTATTTCACTTTTAAATTTACTTGGCACTGTAGAAAATCTCGTGGCAAATAAGGTGTAGCAATATTTTTTCAAATCAAACATAAAAGTTGTATTGTGGAGTAATACATAGTCACCTCTAAAATTGCTTTAGAATGTAGAAATCATACATTTTGATTAAAAAGGTTGAATGCAAGTATATTGGAACAGAGGGAGCAGGAGAGATAGAAACATATTCACATGTAAGAGATTTTTAATGTGATTACATTATAACTACACCACAACACAAAAATTCCCAAATTATTTGCTGCCAAATTAGTACAACTCATCCTAAACCAAAGCACGAGGTACAAGCATATATATATATAATATATATATATATATATATATATATATATATATATATATATATATATGTAAATTAACTGGTGCTACATGGAGTATGGGCTCCAAAATTCAAATTGAGTATATACCCAATTTGAATGAGTATGATTTTTTTTAAAAATATTTAGATATGAACATTAACTTCTTTACTAACAAGTTCAAACAAGTTTGAACTGAGTTTGAACTTTTTTTTGTTAGATTTTGGTTCTAGTTATATAACAGTCAAACATATAATTCGTTAGGTATGTAATAATTAATTGTGAAATAAAGTTGAGTTTGAGTTGTTTTGTTGTTAGGTATATGTATGAATCAAATTCATATACCTAGGTATATACTCACAATTTGAAAATTTTTAAAAATTTGAGAGAATTTGTGTGTTTTATACCTTGGAGCCTGGGCACCATAGAGTCCCATATGGGTATCCTATATATATATATATATATATACACACACACACACACATGTATATATACATATATATGTATATATACACATGTATATATACATATATGTATATATACACATGTATATATACATATATATGTATATATACATGTGTATATATATATATATATACATATATACACACACATATACATCTATATATACATATACATCTATATATACATATATATGTATACATATATATATGGCAACATATCCTATGCACACAGTCTCTCACGTGTACACACGTGCACACCAACTAAAAAATGTCACCAAAAAATCTAGAAAAAATCATACACATACTTTAAATTGTATTACACCTAGGGTTAAAATCTTAACGTCAAATTCATTATATTTTAGCCGTAACAAAAAAAACAAAAAATCTGACAGTTTTAAGGTTGCAATTTTGTCAGAATTTTATCTTTTTTGTTATTCTCTATGTAGAATGAATTTGAAGATGCGACTTTGCACGTAGATGTAATACTATTGAAAGTATATGTATGAATTTTCCTAGAATTTTTTGTGATAATTTTTAGTTGGTGTACACGGTGTGTACACGTGAGGGCCTGTGTGCATAGGATACGCTCCCTATACATATATACATATATACACACACATATACATATAGCGGATGAGATTTGAGCATATAAACAAATGAATGAAGTGCATATGCAACGTTTGAGAGACCTCTTGTACCCTGCGTCTATACTTAACTTGCCTGTTGCAGCAAGAAAAGAATTCAGCCTGCTGTAACGCATACAGTTCATAACCATTCGTGTTAATTTAATCTCTACAGCTAAGCTACATATATATTATTTCCTTTGGGAAGAAAATTTTTTTAGCCAACTGTATATATACATGCCAAAAACAACCAACAAAAAGGAAAAATGGATGAACGAATCAACGATTGAGTTGTTCGATCAACTCAAACCTAATCAATCTTTAATTAATTGTCTGTTGTATGTATGTAATATACCTGTAGCGCGCTAATAATGAAGCATCATCATCGATCTCCTAATCGCGCGCGATCGATCAACGGGCTGCTTGGAGCTGACTCTCGCCGGCGGCGGCGAACCACCGCCGCGTGACGTCCCGGAGCAGCGTGTCGTTCACCTCGCAGAACTTGGCGGCCCAACCGGCCGGTTGGACCGGGTCGAAGCCCAGACCGGGCGTCCGGTCCTTTGACTGGAGGTTGACCCGGTGGGTCCAGTCTGCCACGTAGGCAGAGACCCGGCGGCGGAACTTGAGGCGGAACTCGTCCCACGCCTGGAACTTGTAGTGGTTCACCCGCGCCCGCCGATTCCACTCGCCGCGCTTCCCCTCCCGGAGCTCGAAGTGGTGCACCGAGTTCACCAGCGACCTCTCCGCCGCCTCCAGCCGGAGCAGCGACTTGTGCCGCTCCACCGCTCGCCGCCGGCACGTGTACCCCTGCGTCACCCCCTCCGGCGGGTGGGTGGTTCTCCCCGACGGCCCGAAGTCCACGCACCCGAGCGACACCTGTCCCACGTCCGGCTTCACGGCGACGATCGACCGGAGCATGGAGCTGGATGGGGAGGCGGCGGTGGCCCAGTTGGGGGAGAAGATGAACTCGTCCACGTCGATGAACGCCATCCACTCGCACGCGTCTCGGTGCACCGCCGCGCTGTGGGAGAAGCCGGCCTCCTGCGTCTTGGGCCACGGCCAGGCCAGCGTGGTGACGTCCATGCCCTCCGCCGTGAGACGCCGCACCTGCTCGTCTAGGTCGTCCTCGCTGCCGTTGTCGTAGAGGATGAATCGGCCCACGCCCACCGCCGCGTGGTACGCCACCCACTCCCGCACGAACTTGCCCACGTCGCGCACCATGGTGCACGCGCAGATTTTATGTCGTCTCTTGTGCGTCGCCGCCGCCGATGCTGGAGGCAGACTGTAGGTCGCCACCGAGGGGATGGGCTCCTCCTCGCCGGCGAGGGCGAGCGTCACGCGTAGCAACGCTGCTGGTGGCGGAGGCGGGCACCGGAACACCTGCTGCGCCGACGTGGCTGCGGGGAGCGACGCCACCACGTCGTCGGCGCTGCCGCCGCGGCCGCGGTAGTAGACGCACCTTACGTCCGAGGCCGGGCGGTTGACTCCCTGGCGTGGGTTGACGCCCTTGGCGAAGACGAGCAAGTCGCCGCCGTCGACCACGACCGAGTCGTACACGAGGCGGCCGCTCCACTTGACCATCATCACCAGCTCATCATCATCATGCGGTGAGGCATGGACGGCGTCCATAGCCACGATCCGCGGCGCGTGGAACGGCTGGTGGCGGCGCGCCGGCTCCGGCATGGCGCAGGTGTAGGCGTGGCGGCCCGAGGACGGCAGCCTCCCGAGCGCGCGCGCGGGGGACGACGCGCCGCCCTGGAACGCGCAGGTGGCGTTGTGGGCGATGGCGGTGGCGTTGGGATGCAGGAGCAGGAGGACCTCCCAGTCCGGGAGCAGGACGGCGTCGGCGGGCCATGTGGCGGCCTCCCGGACGGCGGCGAGGCTGAGCGGCAGGCGGCGCGGCAGCTGGTTCTGCGTGGGCGCGTCGATGAAGACGCGAGGGGCGTCGCCGGTGAAGAAGAGGAGCGTGGTGACGATGATGAGACCGGCGACGACCAGACGGCACTGCCTGGCGTGCCGCCGGCGCGCCTGCATGGCGGCGATGGATGAAGAGAGGAAAAAAAAATCAAGATCGATCCGATCGATATATGATATCCCTATTTTGATGCGATCGATCGATACGATTGAAGATAACTAACTAACGAACCAATTAAGCATGCATCCACACTTTTGGTCCGGACTCCATTGCATATCCGGAGCATATTATCTATAGGGAATATATATCTGCATGCATGAAAGACTTGAGAAAGTTCCCAAGCATTTCTATACTCCACTAATTCCATTAGACTAGATATATAGTATATGTGCGAATTGTGCCGGCAATATATTGATATACTTAATTAGTAGTTGAAGGAATTGTAAGCAAATTAAGAATCAAGTAATTATAGCTTGGATTAATGTGTAGGACACGGCAGTCATGGTCAGAGCAAGTTAGTGTGGTCTTCGTACAACAGGAGCTATTCCACGTCGTTATATTGTTACTGCGTGCTAGTACTCTTTTATCAATAATTCAACTGCACTTTGTTTCTGTCTTTGTTTTGTTGTGCGTTATCTATATGATCTATGGGGGCGATATATATATACCAGCAGCTGCATGCATGCTGTATTACAATTACGACTTTATCAAACTAATTAATCCAGGTAGGTCCTAATATAATTAACTAAAGAGAAAGAGAGAGAGAGATTATCAATATTGTGTGGAATCTGTGGTACGTTGTCTGCAAGGGTGGTAAAAGTATTCCTCCCAGGGATGCAAAGGCGAAGAGGAAACAAACAGGCACTAAGGGCATCTTTGAATCATAGGAATAAAAAAACGGAGGAATAGGAAAAACATAGGATTCTGATAGAAACGTAAGTGTAAAACAGAGAATTGCAAAACACAGGAAAAACACAAGAATGATCGTTTGATTGGACCATAGGAAAAACACAGGAATCGGATGAGAGAAATAGAATTGAAGGATTTTTTCCAAGAGGTTGGAACTCTTGCTAAGTTTCCTCCAAAACCTATATGCTATAAGCCATTCCATAGGAATTTTGTAGGATTTGGAAAACTTCAATCCTTTGAATCAAGGAGCTACATAGGAAAATTTCCTATAGGATTTCAATCCTATGAAATTCCTTCGTAATTCCTTTGATTCAAAGGGGCCCTAAAATTCTAATCAGCTAGCTGATGGTTTGTGAATGTGATGCCACGCTACTCACACTACACAATACTACAAAGCAGTAGGATTAAAGGCTCAACATTTATCACCTTAATTTCTTCAATTAATGGGCTCCACATTGTTAGGGTTATGAATAACACATATACAATAATAATCAATTAAGCTCGGCAGGACCCATTATATACCAAGTCTTATATAGAATCATACCTCGTATATAGAAGAAGTTTCGGATAAGAAATGACAAGCAGAGTTCCACATGAAAATTATAAATACTACTCAAATTGTATTTATACTTGTCTCTCTAATTCTATTTGGACAAGGTGATATATATGGGTATAAATACAAGACCCTTTAGGGAGGGGAGGACAAACCCGAATAAATCAACAAGCTCAGTTAGAATAGATACCAATACACGCCACCAGACATTGACATCAGATATTAGATTACCCTAGACAGATCCAATCTGGTGTCATGCCGATAAGATGGATCTAACGCTATCTTTGATATCGCCGAGTACGTATTCGAGGAGGAAGATTACCCCATTGTTGACTACGTGTTGGTGTTCTATGTTGCCAAGTCGATGATGACTAGATTGATTATCCTAAGTATTGTACTTGTGTGATTCTGATAAATAAGATTAATACTGGCTTCGGCCAACAGGATTAGGTTATTACCTTCCGATGAAGGGGTCCGAACATATATAA
Organism: Oryza glaberrima; assembly: GCF_000147395.1. NCBI lineage: Eukaryota > Viridiplantae > Streptophyta > Magnoliopsida > Poales > Poaceae > Oryza > Oryza glaberrima. The sequence continues at coordinate 29,039,219 of NC_068331.1, read as the reverse complement.
AAAAATCCTTTTCTTTGTCTCTTTTATCTCAATCTTATATGTACCCTAGTACCAACGATTCTCATACCATGTAAATACTGTAGTTATAGTCTCAAACGTCGACACATAAAAATACAACAATTTCACCATCTTTAAGATATCTGTGTGTATCTCTTTCAGAGAAATTGACCATGAAAAGTATACAAACGCGTGATAATTCATACATGATCGGTCAGTGACCATAGATAATTCACAAAAAAAAAAATGGCGGGAAGAATCAATGATGAAAAGGAAGTGTGTGCAGTTAATTTGGTAATATCTCTTCAATTCTTCACGCAGTCTTCAGCATGTACGCGTATATATATAGCTAGGGATATATGCCTCCATCTCTCTCTCTCTATATATATATATTCTCGCTTAATTTCATTTGGGAAAAAAAGATGCATGTGATGCCAGTGCTGAACTATGCAAACAATTAAGTGTTGGTGGTTGAAGATGTCCAAGTTCAAGGGTGATACTCTTCTAGTGCCTGCGACGAATCCCCAAGCTTCTTTTCGGCGTTGGAAATTCTGTCGTGGAAGGTGCGCATCTCCGCCCATTGCCGGGCTCGAACCTGCACTCACGCACGTAATTAACATCATCAATTACTCCCTCCGGTTTCATTTTAATTGACGCTTTGGATAATAACACGCTCTACAAGATATACCTTTAACCTTGTTTTTCTATTATAATATATACAATAAATAAATACATGTTTATTTTTATTATAGTGTTTTGAAGGACAAATCTATATATGTTTTTCTAGTTTCTTTAAACTAAATATTTTTAAAGTTATTGATGGTCAAAGTTATAAAAGTTTAACCTAAACCTTGTCTAAAACGTCAATTAATATAGAACCAGAGGGAGTACGTCTTCAACTGAACACTTTAGCTAATATTTAATTAATCACACACTAATAGAATGCTTCTTCAGTTAACATGCATGCACTATGTACTACAACAGTAGTAATTACTGTATCATTTCATATTGGTGCAAAGAATGGGCTTCATTTCATATTGAACTAAAGAATTACTGAGTTACCTTTTCGCTGCTTCCTTGTTGTTCACCGTTACCCTGAAGAAAGAGATCGAGAAATTGATTAGTAACACAAACAAACAAACAAAGGAGACCCTGAATTCAGTAACGAGCAAGCAAATTACAGTTAAGAAGAAATTATTTATTAACCTGGGCAATGAGCGTGGGAACTCCATGATGGGACACGTACTGCGCGTCCACGATGCCGATCTGCTCTTCAGGATTCTGCCATTCATGCATGATGATCATGTGTTTAACCTTATTTCTTCAGCAAGCTATTTGAGTAGTAGTACCATCTGAATGAACACTAGTGTACTAGTACTTACGTCGACGCATCTCCAGAAATTGAAGTCCAGACCCCAGCCATGAACCAAGTCATTCTGCATATTTATAAGCATATACAGTTCCATTGGCTCGTTTATTTTTGGTTGAAATTAAGTGTTAGTGAGAAATAATTGTGAATGAATTAATATATACTTGCCTGAATCATGTGCCAGACGCATGTCCAGGCTTCCCTGGAGAAGACGGGCGCCATCACCTCCACGAACCTGCGTGTCGATCGTTATGTCTTTCAGACTCGAGGAGTTTCAGAGACCAAATAAGACAGTAGTAGTGGAGTAAGAGGAAATTCATGTCACCCGCTGCAGGGTCGTTGGTGCACATCAGGGCAACGCCCTCCCTCATTCGTCCTGTTCCAAATTTTACCACACACAAACTGTCTGCGTCAGTCAGTGTCTCTACTGAAGTAACAAGAGCCTGAATTTCTTCAGATCGATTTCCATGGTTCGTTTTCAGCTGCTTTACTTACTTGTGCATTTCCCGGCCGTCGTTTCTTCGAACGGTGACTTCGTACGTCTTCTTCCCTCTTGTGCTGTCCAATCCTGGCTGCGATATCTCCAACCCATTCTTCTTCGCCACCTTCACGTACCTATGTGTTTCCGATCGATTTGTTGGTTGGTTGGTTGTTCAAAGGCCACGACACATTACTTGATCAGCTCCAATAAGCAAAATTCAGAGTTCAGAAACCAGACACACACGTACTCTTCCGCGGTGAAGTTGTCGACTCCCAGATCCTCGTCCCACAAGAAGATGTATTCGTATGGCGCCACGATGCTCGGATGCAGGAACCTCTTTGCAAACCACCTTCGATCAATCATTTGTCATTAGCCCATCAGCTACAGATTGGAGTACTACTGTAAGCATAATGCTGCTGCTCAGTGCTCACCATTTGGTCTGCTTCTTGGCGCTGACGTGAACAGCCTGCTTCGACCACTCCAAGTCATCCCATTCAGTCGTGCGCCCGTCGTAGTGGAACAGAACCACGTCGAACTTATCAGAGAACTGCACATTGTTCACTTCTGAGATTAAAGTTTACAGCTGACGACATATGGTAAAGTTCAGAAACTGAACATCCAACCGCCACATGTTCAGTTCAGAGATGCAGTGCTAGCTACCAGAAGCAAGAAAAACATTCAGAGAGATGATTTCCTGCCTCTTCCTGAATCTTAATTCCTTTTACCTTGAGAACAGTTGCATTCACATTGGCTTTCTCAGAGTATCCCACCGCGAGTGCCAAAAGGTACTTGCCAGTCGCCACGTCCTGATGATCGATCAGTGCACAAACACATATATGAAGCTCTTATATCAACTTTACTGTCCATATTTAAGTTAACAAACCAGAATCAGAGTTCAGAGAGCTGCCTACCTCCCTTGGTGATCCCCACAGCCGTCTCATGTGAAGATCAGACTCTGTAACTACTAATCCTGGTGGTAGCTTCTCTGTACCTTTCGGCTTTGTCAACGCAGGATTCTAAAACCATCAAACAACAGAAGATAATGAGTTTATCTACTACCAGCTGAGAAACTAGAAGCTCTCAACTTTTACCTCTGAAGTGCCATTTGACAGGATAGTGGTGTTTCTGAATGGTGACCACAGTATGCCTATCATGCTGCTGCCACTGAAGCTGTAGTTCGCACCATCACCACTGCTGCAAGGTAATAAGCCACACTGAAGCTGCATGCATCACACAAAAGGAGACTCATTGATTCATCAGATAAAGATCATCTCTCAAATTTCATGGGCAAAAACAGATATCATAAATAGTACATACTGTATCTATCTATTACCTGTGGTGTGATCTGTACTGGAAAAGAAATGCCAATGAAGAATCCAAATACCGCCGCAGATAATGCGGTCACAATGGGGTTTGCTCTCATTCTCACTGTTTACTAACAAGATCATCTCAAATGTTAGTTAGTACACCTAGTTAGTCCTTAGGAAAAGATGAAAACATCAAGAAAAGAGAGTGGTAAGAGCTCACATTATTTCTCTTGAGAACTGCAAGTAAATTAAACAGCGCAGTTTGCGTTCGCTGTCTGCTAACAAGGTCTTTTACTCTTCAGTGACCCAACTGAACTGTAAAAAACCCATGTTTCAGAGGAGCAACCAAACAACATTCAGGCAATGGCAGCAGTACACACAAGAAGGAAAACAAGAAGGAGCTGCAGACTTACAGGCACAAACAGAATTGACGTCCTGTACACGGGTGCAGGTATGCAAAGAGGATGAAAATTAAGCACCGACTGACCTATATATGACTTGTTATGCTGGCTGGCTGGCTAAGCTACTCTGCTTGGACTGCTGTTTAGCCTTGATTTGGTTGTGAAATAAAGGGATAACTAAAATAACATGATTGATAGAGTAGAATCCGGCTAACTTATGCAGGGGAAGTTGGAGTTGAGTTCCTTACACTTGCACTCAAAGCAGCTGACTCCCGATCCTACAATCTAGCTACTCTGCAACTTGTTTCATAAGGTATGCTAGCTAGCAAGTTTGCACACAAAGTAAGGCCAGCATTGCTCTCAAGGTCTGCACGTATTATATTATTATACTTCTCTAGATTAACTTTTGACAATGGTTACAGCGGTCCCTACCAGTAACAGAAACAATGGTGTTTGGATCAGGGACTAAAATTTTATTCCCTGTCATATCGGATGTTTAGACACTAATTAAAAGTATTAAACGTAGACTAATGACAAAACTCTTTCCACAACCCTGAACTAATTCGCGAGACGAATCTATTGAGCCTAATTAATCCATGATTAGCCTATGTGATGCTACAGTAAACATGTGCTAATTATGGATTAATTAGGCTTAAAAAATTTGTCTCGCGAATTAGCTCACATTTATGCAATTAGTTTTATTATAAGTCTACGTTTAATACTTCTAATTAGTGTTCAAACATCCGACGTTTAATATTTCTAATTAGTCTCTGGATCCAAACACCACCTAGTTTTATCTACCTTGTATCTATTATCATACTTATGTTATGGGTAATTTTTATCATTCTTGAGAATGTACCACATTTGTAGTGTAAAAGTTGATACCTCCAGTTACTTTCTTAAGTACTGTAAAATTTCTCTTATATTATACTGTATTACTAAGATAGCTAAAAAAAGAAGCCGCCATCTCTGTTTTGGAGGTGTAGAAATTACCATGTTAATCATATCAGAGAATAAAAAAGATATACACCATTTGGTCATTGTGAGTTTAGATTATAACCGTACAAGTTGATTGATAAAGTTGTATATAAAATACAGTTGCACACTACATATGAGGAAAAAAAAAAGAATTGTATACCCAATACATGTATATCTTTAAAAGCCTACTGTATATAAAAGGCTACAACTGTACAAACGAAAAACATAAACTAAAAGTTGTATATCGAATCCTATTCTGCTTTGAAAATCAAGGCTCCAAGAAATTTACGCGGGAAATCCACTAGTTTAATGCAAAGGATCTCCTAGTCCTACCAACGACTTAAGCAGTGGTGTGCTAATTAAAATTGAGAGTATATAACTGTTGAATAAAAAAGTGCGTAGGTTTTTTAAAACTGTAAATTTGGATACCGAAGGTTGCACGGACGGCCGGCGGTTCGCGAGGGGATGGAGGCGGCTGCTCCGGCGGCCGGCTTAGGGGGCGGCGGCGGCTACGGCTGCCGTCGGCGATCGATCGTCTTCATCGCGTCGATCTCGGTGGTGTCTGTCTGATTCTCATCTCCGAATTGAAGAAGAGCCGTTGTGTGTTCTTCCTGCTTAATATCTCTGCCACACCATCCATTTTCTTCATCGCTTACGCTTATTGACTTTATTTGTTGCTGTATTAAGCACGACAGAATGAGAGTCCATCAAGTACTAGCGTGAGATTTAATGTACACTAATACAAATTTGATGTACACAACTGTGAGCACTTTAACTATTGCTTCTGCTAGCTGTTAGTATATACTACTATAGTACACACTAGAAATTTAGTAACACTAGCAATTTTTTTTTTAAAAAAATCAACACTAGTTAGATTAATTTGGTTGTGCTCTAAGCTCACTTTCTTTCCAACCTAATGGTACTGGACATTTTTATTATGGTAGTACATCATTTTAGGTTTATCCCAAATCAAATATTTCTATACCAAACCATTAATTCTTAGAAACTTGTATAGTTTAACAACATATGAACTGAATATTAAGAAAGCATTTCTCACGACAAGTTTTGAGAATATAAAACTTATGATGTTAAACTATATGAATTTATAAATATTGAAATGTTGAACTTAGGACAAATGTAGTATATTTGTTTTTGCGTCTGTGTGGCAGTGTGGGTATTTATGCGTTTGTTGGGAGCCCAATCTTTGACAGCGCTGTGGCTATGCTGCAGCAGCAAGTGAAAAAAAAAAAGAAAAGAAAAACCGTATGTGCTAGCTTGCTGCTGCAGCCCGCCAGCCGCAGCGAATGGAACCTACTGTGTATCAGGGTTTTCTTTGTTAAATTAAATTTTCAGGTAAGATTAACTTTATTAGCTTAGGAAAAATGCATACAAATTAAAGCCAGTTCGCCAAAGGCTCGTAGCCCGACGGCCCGACTCACGTCCGACACAGAGATTTGGCCCAACCCAAACACAGCACGGCCCAACCCGGCCGTTGGATTGTACCTGGGACTCTTCCTCGGCACGGCATGACCCAACGATCAGCACAACCACGGCCCGACATCCCCCGCTCCTGCAGGCTGTAGCCCGTTGGCGGCCAACTCAAAGAGATAAGGGAGGTAAATAGACTTATTCCAGTCATATATAAGGCACGGCATAAAGAGATGAGGAAGGCGGAATATAATTATTCCAAGGACGAGCACAGTGGGTTTTGCTCGTCATGCCTGGAACATAGGTGCAGCCCATGAGCGGGCACAACACGACGTGTCAGTCGGGCCATGCGGGCTCAACTGATCTTGAACCGTGCCTTGTTGTGTTTGGGCCGGACCATGTAGGCGGCCCATTTGGCCATCTATAGCTAGGGTATAATGCTTATTTTTCAGATAAACCAAGGTGGTTAATTTTTTTCATGTGAAGGTGCCAAGGTGGTTAAATTGATTAGATAGGTCACCACTCGCAAATGTGCACATTAATTAAGATCTAGTCATTTGTACTACTTTTGTCACATAATAAATTAATCTAATATAAAATGTGACACAAATTATGATATTGCAAATCTGGATAGAAGCCTATACAGATATGTAATGCGCTTATGTCCAGATTGATAGTATTAGAATGTGTCACATCTCATACTAGATTATAGAACATATTTGAGACGAAGAGAGTACTCTGTCCAGAAAAACCCAACCGACCCCTTCTACTATAGTTTGTCTAGATTCGTTGTATTAGGAGGGGTTACATCTTTTACATCTCTTTCTAGGTTGGGTTTTTCGGAACGGAGGGAGTAGGTTAGACCCAATCAATGCACTCAGACGTTGATTTCTCTGTGTCTTAACATGCAGCTGCACGCACTTGCGGATTTTGATGATGAAACTATATATGAGGGTTTCGTTTAATTAGGGTGAAATTAAGCAAGCGACAAATTAAATCCAGTCCGATCAACCATATCGTTGGCATTGACCAGCACAGGCTCCAAGGTCAACATACACATATATATGATTGATTATTGGAAAAAGCCATCATCGATCTCAGCATGAAATACAATGAACATAATGTCGATTTTATAATTGAATCCGGCCGTTGAGTCTGCTGCTATATACCATCGATTTCATCGGTATCAAGCATATATATGTACTCAATCTCTGTGAACCAATGAATTAATCGGTCAATTAGTACTACTAGTATATATAGTACACAACTTGCCTGGTTCGGAAACCGGCCGGCCTAGTTTAATTAGTCAGCCGTCGCCTAGAAAGCCATGAATTTAACTATACTTTAGTCTATAAACCTGAAGATTACTATATATGCTCTGAAGTCAAATATGAAGTGCTATCTATAGCAGAAGCAATTTCTCTCCACAAGCATGCTTTTCCTTTCTCTCGACACGTAGCCATGCATGTACATGTTGACAAATTAAGCCATACTCCATACTCCCTCCGTCCCAAAAAAAAAGACAAACCCTGGGTTTACATGTCCAACTTTGACTGTCCGTCTTATATGAATTTTTTTTATAATTCGTATTTTCATTGTTGTTAGATGATAAAACATGATTAATATTTTATGCGTGACTTGTCTTTTTAATTTTTTTCATAATTTTTTCAAATAAGACGGACAGTCAAACGCTAGACACGGAAACTAGGGTTTGTCTTTTTTGGACGGAGGGAGTATGTTGTTGACAACAACAAACAATATAATATTATATTATGAACCGACCAATATTGTGTAGATACTATATATTACTACACCAGAAGTTCAACTGATTTATTACAGAAATTAAACGAGACCTAGCTTAATCAACATAAAGTCAAATGAGTCAAATTAAAAGAGGAGAAAAGGAGAAGGTAGCTAGAGGAAGAATTGAATCAACACAAATTTCTTTTGAGGCAATCAATGCAAATCAATTGAAGTCGTTTTTAGTACTATTGGCTTGAGATGTATATTTGGTACTGTAGGGTGCAGTTTTAACCCCATGATCCCATATTCGATTTCTCAATTAAAGTGCTCACATTATCTCTTTGGCTGTCAAATGTTTTTTTAACTTTCAAATTAACCATGCCATGTATACTAAACTAGTTCATATGTGCTCTCGTGAGCCTAGTTAATTTTGCCCCCCAAAGAACCTGCCTCTTTGTAACTAAATCTGGTTAATTTGATCATCCGAGACGATATATATGATGTAGAGGTCTAGGCTGACGTTAATTGTTAATTAATAACTCAGCGATGATGATCTGCTGCAGCTGCCGTGGCGTCGGCTTGAGCCTTTTCGGCGTCGGCGATTCTGCGGTAGAAGGTGCGCATCTCGTCAAACTGCCGGGATCTCACCTACGTATTTACACACCAGATATGTATTAATTAACATCTACAGGAATATATATATTACGTCAAGTTTTTTTTATACATTAATATATTTAATAACTAGTACACAAATTACTTTTTAATAACTAGTCAAAAGCCAAATTCCTAGCTTATCAAAACAATTGAACACATATTTAATCCAACTATAGTAAATTTTATATAATTTTCCTTATTGTAAATACATTGAATTGATTGGTTACATAACCCTCAATTTTTTTTAATTTACCAGGGCCCTCTTGTAAAAGATGGCATATCTAATGAGCCCTTAAGAAAAAAAACAAACCGAATATAATATTGCTTAGGACCTCGAGTGATTCGGTTTTGTAAGTTTAGGGACCCATTATATCTGGTATTTGGTTCAGGGATGAATTGCAAACTCGGCGATAGATTGAGGGACCTATAGTGAACTTATTCCTAGCCAAAGAGACCAAATTTGCCTCATAGACCCAATAAGCTCAGTAGGTGGCACCTAAACCCAACTTTTTTTTTTTGGATTTTTTTCTTGCATATCTGAAATACTCCCTCCATCTCAAAATAACCCATCTTAAGATAACGAAACTGAATAAAGGCTTATCTAGATTCGTTGTCATAGAAAGGGTCACATCCTATCCTAGATTGAATTGTTTTGGGACGGAGGGAGTAGGTGCACGGGTTGAGGAAGGGGGCTAGAGAGAGTAGGCTACGTGAGAAGTATATGAAGGCTTGGTAGCGGTAGCCAGTAGCGGAGGAAGCGCACGCGGAGAGAGAGAGAGAGAGAGAGAGAGGTACCACGAGGTACCAAAAATTTAGTGTAAAATTTGTACCTCATGGTACCTAGGTACCATGAGGTACCAAATTTACAATAGAAAAAATAGTACCTCATGGTACCTCCTCAAGTATCTCATGAGGTACCAAATTTACAATAGAAAAAATGGTACCTCATGGTACCTCCTCAAGTACCTCATGTTATCTCTAACGAGCTAAACTTCCAGCTCGGCTCGTTAGAAAAATTAAACGAGCTGAGCCGAGCTTGTCACGAGCCGAGCGAGCTAACGAGCCACGAGCTCCCTGTCCACCCCTAGTAGCGGCAGCCAGTAGCGGAGGAAGCGCGCGTGCATAGAGAGAGAGGCCGATTGATCCAGACTGGAGCATCATCCCTTCACCAACATTTTGGGTCCCAGGTATCAAGGAGATGTACGGTCAAAATAGACACCACCATCCTTACCATTTTAAGAGTATAGATTATACTACCTCCATATTTTAATGTATGACGCCGTTGATTTTTTGTCCAACGTTTGACCATTTGTCTTATTCAAAAAATTTATGTAATTATCATTTATTTTATTATGACTTGATTCGTTATCGAATGTTCTTTAAGCATGCCATAAATATTTTCATATTTACATAAAAATTTTGAATAAAACGAATGGTCAAACGTTGGTCGAAAAGTCAATGGCGTCATACATTAAAATACGGAGAGAGTAATATATACTATGAATAAAAGTTGTACGATTATATTTATGATGCTATATATACACACTTCGATAATATAACATATTTTAAAATATTCATATATTCTTAAAAGAAGGTAAGATTGAAGTTTAAACTTAAAAACAGTGTGCATGCCGTATCAAATAGTATTTGAGGAGTTAAGAGAGTAGCTACTTAGAATAATACAGTTAATTGTACGACTTACCTTGGCACTGCTCCCTTCTTGTTCTCCGTTGCCCTGTATATATATGGAGAGAAAAACACAATTAAATATGGTAGGAGTAGTGTATAATTTAACCAAAGCTAGTTGCATTATGGGATAATAGATATTGTTTTTAGTTACTTGGCTTATGAGCGTTGGGACACCGCGATGGACAACGAACTGCGCATCCACGACGCCTATATGCTCTTCAGGCTCCTGCTTTGCCAATATATATATGAATGAATGCATGATTCGATCGATTTTTTTAAATTAAGCAGTACATTATTTCAGTGTACATCGATCTGAATGTAGAGATCGCCAGTGTTTGCAGCTAATAAGCTAGCAGTATGAACTTACGTCGACGCATCTCCAGAAATTGTGGTCGAGACCCCAGCCGTGGACCAAATCATTCTGCGTACATACAATGCATGCAGATTCATTATATTGATCGTTAGTTCGTTAATTTATGTCTGACTGAAATACTAACCAATACTACTGTAAGTCAGAATTAATATAATGAATGCGATGGACACTTGCCGGGATCATGTGCCAGACGCATGCCCAGGCGTCTCTGGAGAAGACGGGCGCCATGACCTCGACGAACCTGCCGGAGGTGTGCATGTCGCCGGCGGGCCTCCTGGCGGTGGCCGTGTAGCGTGATCTCTTCCCTTTGGTGGCGTCGAGCCCCGGCTGCGAGATCCCCAGGCCATGCTTCCTGGCGATGCTGATGTACTCCTCCGCACTGAAGTTGTCCACTCCCAGATCCTCATCCCACAGGAATATGTACTCGTATGGCGCCACGATGCTCGGATGCATGAATCTCTTCGCAAACCACCTATTCAATTTCAATTCAATTCATATGCATTTACTATATACTGATCGATATGATGATCAATCAATTCAGCTAATTAATTAACAGTTGGATTAATTGGAGTAGGTAGTTAATTACCATTTGGTCTGCTTCTTGGCGCTGACATGAACAACCTTCTTGGACCACTCGAACTCCTCCCATTCAGTCGTCCGACCGTCGTAATGGAACAGCACTATGTCAAACTTGTCCGATAACTGCATGTATTATATTCCTATTATTATTCATTAAGTCTGCAAATATATAGGATCGAGTAATAAGTTAATGAGCGAGCGACCTTGTGAACAGTTGCATTGATGTTGTCTTTCTCAGTGTACCCCACCGTCAGCGTCACAAGGTACTGCTTGCCACTCGCAACGTCCTGTATACACATTACGTACATACATACTCCATATATGATCAGTTAAGAATAAAATCATACACTACTACTACAATAGAATGGCCCAATTATATATACGCTTTATTAGTGCCGGTTTAGCCAAAAACCGGTATTGATAGGATCGATTTTCCACTCATCCACGTGCCTAGCTAGCTAGTACGACTAATTAATAAGAGAAGCCAGGCCTTAAGTCAAAATCGCAAGTACTCCATCAATCTTCATCGATCTCCACCCTCTTCTCTCATCCTCGACTCACAGCTAGCGACGGTGGACGATGACGGTGAGGCCCATAAGTCCATAGGCGAGGCAGCGGTGGCCTCTTTCTTCGTGTGTTGAATGTAGAAGGATTTCGATATCGGTATGTGATGTGGTTGGTTGTTCTGTTGTTGATGGTGTAAGACGAATAATTGAATCAATGTGACTAGCTTGTTCTTGATCTGTGATGTGGTTGTTTTATTCTTGATCTTTGGATGTGGCTGCTCTTATGTTCTATACAATGGCTAATAATAATAATAATCTTCGTGCGCATACCACTACTAAAAAAGCATTTTTCCATACGGTTGAATCTGATTTTCGTAGGCAGTTGGGTGACTCGCACGCACCTACTCCCTCCGTCCCCAAAAAAAAATACAAACCCTGGGTTTCCATGCCAACGTTTGACTGTCCGTCTTATATGAAATTTTTTTATAATTAGTATTTTAATTGTTGTTAGATGATAAAACATGGTTAATACTTTATGCATGACTTATCTTTTTAATTTTTTTATAATTTTTTCAAATAAGACGGACGGTCAAACGTTGGACACGGAAACCAGGGTTTGTCTTTTTTTGGGACGGAGGGAGTAGGTGTCTGCGAAATTCGCTACTTTTGTGTGTGGATGGCGCACCCGCATGAGGAGTAGACAGGAGTGCAGAGGAGTGGGAGAGAGAAAGACAATGGAGTGAGAATAAAATAAAAGAAGAGTTGGAAAAGAGGGAGGGGGTGATTCTTTCATGCGGATTACTTAACAGGCCCGCATGCAAAAACATAAGTATTTTCACGTGTGGTTCTTCTAGAGACCAGCTTGCGAAAATTAATTTTTACATATGAACCTCTTAAGAAGCTGTATGCGAAAATGGGGATTGATTTTTGCAGACGCGGATATTTATGACCCGCCTACAACCTATAAGGTGCTTGTTGAGAAAAAATCATTTGTGTAGTAGTGTACTCATCCTTGAAAAATCTACATACATGCAATTTCTAATCCCTTTAACTATGTGGATTAATTCCCTACATACTTATCTTACCTCACCAAAGAATATTGACATTATTTTGCTTCGACAATAGACATGTTTCTTTTAGAAGGCGTTTGAATTTAGTGAGCATGCAAGTTTCACGGACAAGACAGCAAGAGTCCCCACATGTAGGTGATAGAGCTGGTGGTGGCAGATTCACTGTCACCACCAGCTCTAAAGTACTACTACCTTCTAAAGTAGTACAGATACAAGCGGCCTGTGCACCAAGTGATCGATGAGAAGATAGACAGACATAATGCATATATATAGCTGTAGCATGTACCGATGTTGGGTGGCCCCAGAGGCGGTGTAGATGAAGATCAGAGTCCCGGACAACAATACCCGGAGGCAGCCTCTCCGCTCCTTGCGGTTTTTTCGCCACTGCAGCTGCTGCTGTCGTTGTACCGTTCTGCAAGCACAGCCCGATCGATCGATATGTAAATTGGTTACGAGACAGATCGATCGTTCATATATATGTAAATTCAGACAAACTACTGCCTTTACTAGTGTACTGTCCGAGAAAGAAGAACCGCTAGGTACGATCCAGCTGCAGGTAAAAATCCGTATGATATGAGGTAGCTAGCTAGTGTATATATCACGATCGAACACAAAGTAGTAGTAGTAGTAGTAGTAGTAGTGTACCCCTGAAATAGTGGCATTTGACGGGGCACTAGTGCTGTTTCTGACGGATGGTGCCCAGAAGTTGAGCATGTTGTTGTTGCTGTCACTGCTGGAGCTGGAGTTCGTGTTTGTACCGTCGCAAGGGAGAAAGGCACAATACTGAAGCTGCATGCACAAATATATATATATACATATATATATATATATATATATATATATATTCATTTGTTTAGATATATATATAAAGATTGATCCATCGGGTAGGTTTAGACATATATACTGTACATGTATGTATGGAATATATATACTCACCTTTGGTGTGATTTCTACAGGAAAAGAAATACCAATGAAGAAGCCGAACACGGCCGCGGATAATGCCGTAAAGATCGAACTTGCTGCTTTCATCTTCGACCTGCTTTTGCTAAGCTAATAAACTTATCAACCAACAATTAAGCTGTTCGATCGATCGCACCAGCTAGCTGCTAGCAGAAGCTCGATCGATCATTAGCATGCTTAGCTAGCTTGATTGTCGCTGTGCTTTGCTCCTGGATCGACTAGCTATAGCCTATAGCTGCGCATTCAAATATGGACGATGACTGGTTAATAAAGGAGGAGGTATCAATGGATGGATCCGATTCCGGCCAAATAAGTCAGTCGTTAACTTGTACAGGGGAAAGGTCACTTACGACCTACCTTACCTAGCTTCCTTCGACTTGCACCCAAAGCATACATGCATTCGAATCATACGCGTATATGCATGAAACCAGCGGATACTATATATGCAGCTAATGCAGTTGACCTTAATTTGTTGAATAGGAATATACCACTGTTCCAAAACACGTATAAGTTCTGGATATTGAAACCATTAATTACCTCACTCCCGGCACTCATAAGAGGACCTCATCGGCGGAAACGATAATTAGCGCAGACGCGCTACTTATCGATCTAGTGCGCGTTTCTAGTCCACTTCACTGTGTTCTATTCCGGCCCATCAGTAAGGAAGCGAGTCTAAATTTTTTTTGCAACGAAACGACGGGGGGCACGCGCGCACGCGGATTCGGAGGAAAAATCGTGATTAGTTTTTTTACTTCCGATAATCACACTATTAATTAACATTCTCTTTTTCAGATTTTTTCCCATCTTTACTAAAGGTTTAAAAATCTCTACATGAAATTTGAAACTTTCAATTCGAATTTTAAAAACTTTCAACCCGAACTTTGGAAACTTTCAAGTCAAATTTATAAAACTTTCAACTCAAATTTTGAGTCAAAAGTTTTTAGAATTTTAATTAAAATCTTTGAATTCTAAGTTTGAAAGTTTTTATAATTTAAGTTGAATGATTTTAATTTTGAGATGAAAGTTTTCAAATTTGAGTTAAAAGATTCCAGTCTTTAGTTAAAAGTTTTCAAATCCGAATTGAAAGTTTTTAAATCTTGACTTGAATATTTTCAAATCTAAGTTGAAAGTTTCAAAAAAATCCAAATCTTGGCTTAAAAGTTTTCAAGTCTAAGTTAAAAATTGTAAATCTTCACTTTAAAAGTTTGTTAGAGTCAACTCTCCGTTCCTGTCCCAATTTACCGTGTCCTAAAATAAAGGGGAAAAAACACGTTTTTTCCCAAAAAAACGAAAGGAAAACAGAAAAAAAGAAAAAAAATAAACATGCGCGCGTGGGAGAAAAAACTGGAAACATGCAAGTGGACCCCGTTATCGCCGATTCCTATCCAATCCGTGTGTGACTTATTCTCCCCCCGTGCACGCGCTGGGTAGGAGCCCCCCCTCATCGGTGCTTGATGAGCTTGGATTGACAACTAGCACCAACAGAGGGGTGACAAATAAAAAAAAAGCCGCCTCAGTGAATTGAATCGATTGCCCCCCAATCCCCATAGGCATGTTGTAACCGAATAGGCATGAAGAATCTCCAATTGCAATCACAAAATCATTCGCATAAGCATGTTGTTCAATTACTCCTCCAAACCCAACTAAACATTCACAAAATCATTCATAAATCACAAGAGGGGAGAAGAAGCTGCGGCATGGACATGGCCATCGAAGAACAAGATGGTGAAGAGGGTGGTTGCTGTCGAATTGACCGCTCGGTCAGATCCGATCGAAGCCAAGCACGTGGCGGCCAGATCCAAGTGGCCAGATCTGGTGGTCTTCGACCTCCATATAGCTGCCGACGCCTCTTAGGCAGAGGAGAAAAGATATATTTTTTTTAAAAAAATTTAAGGTAGAGAGGAGAAAAGATTTTTTTAAAATAAAAATTCTATGTGACGGACATGTGAATCCCACTAATATGTAGGCACTACCATAGAATGATAAGTCAGCGCACGGAGTGGGTTGGAGTGTGTTTAAACCTGTATGATATGTGGGTCCCACTAATCCAAAAATATATTCTCAAAATTTAGAGATTTAGAGATGACATACCTGTATAAGTTAAGATACCGTCCATGCACTTCACTCTATAATGTAATGAGATCTTGCAAACCAATGCAAATACAAATTAAGTCAACGTGAAGGGGGTCTAAAAGAGGAGAAAACGAAGTTACAAGAAGAATCAACACATTTTTTTAGGCAATGGATGAAAATAAACTAATAAAGCATCTACTAATATTCTAGCAGCCCATGCTCTCATATGAGCCTAGTTTACAGTAGTGTACTAGTGTATGCCTTATGTTTGGCCACAAAATGATCTTTTTTAACTAAATCTGGTTAATCAAATCAACAGGACATGATCTAGAGTTCTATATAGGTCTATATTGTTGGTGTTAATCTCTCAGCGATGCTGCTCTGCTGCGGTGGCGTTGGCTTGGGCCTTGTCGGCGCTGGCAATTCTGCGGTCGAAGGTATGCATCTCCTCAAACTGCCGGGATCTCACCTACATTATGTACAAGATATTAATACGTAATTTTCTCCGGTCCAATAAAAAATACCTTAAGGTACCGGCACCTCATGCTACCAAAACGTCTACGATCGTCGGATCTAGCTGGCAAGATGAGCATTATTAGATCTAACGATCGAAAACGATTAGGTATCGTGAGGTACCGGTACCTCGAGATACTTTTTATTGGACTGGAGCAAATCTCTATTAATACTTAACAAGTCTCAAGTTCTTTTGCACAAATATTTTACGATCGATCTGCATGTTGAGTACTCAATATTAGAGGGAGTAATAATGGTATTAATATTATATACTCTCCATTTTAATTAATAGCTAACGTTGTTAACTTCTAGCGTTATGTTTCATCATTTATCTTATTTAAAAAATTAGTGTAAATATGTAGAAATATAAATCATCCTTTTAAGTCTCTTTAATAATAAAATAAATCATAATAAATGATACAGTTTTTATATATTTTTAATAACATAAATAGTCAAACGTCATGTCAAATGATGTTGTCTATTAAAAACAAAAATATCATATATATGCGTATCTAAGTTGTATTTCTGTTGGGTTCCTAAGTTAGTCTGATTATTTGGGATTAACAAATACCTGTTTTAATTAGTTGGCTTGGGGAGTCAATTATAGATCAATCTTTGTACGATTAATAATTCCAAATTCGGAATCAATAAACAATAATGTGCTGTACTCAACTTGAAGTATCAGTTAGATTTTCTGGAGTTGTGCTTATTTAGGGTTTCAATTAAATTTCACTATATACAGTGATAATTTGTTCTGCTCATTAACGTCCAGCTTATCTTTCTCGTTAACGTGAGAGATTTTCTCAGAATGTTGTAAGTATAGACATATACGTAAACAGTAAAATGATTTTACCCTTCTTGAGTAGATATCGGTATGTGCAATGTAAAATTTAATACCTCTAAGGTATCTCGAGGTAAATTAACAAAATTTTTAATATAGCTCTTTGGTACATGCAAGTACTTTGTAAGGACTACAAAATTTGTCCAAGCAGATAGATAGTTGTATTTTACATACCTTGGCACTACTTCCATCTTGTTCTCCATTGCCCTATTTGTCAAGAGAAAGACAATTATTGATGAACTAGCGTTTAATCAACCAAGCTAGTTGCGGATTCAAATTAAACCTCAAGTAACTGGCAAGGTACACATATGGAGAAATTCTTTGTATACCTCCTAAATATATTACTAACCCTTTCTATGTTGTAGAATTTATCTGATCCTTTTCATATCCCCGAGTTTCTTCATTGATCCCTTAAACATCCATTCGGTTATAGTTTACCATTAAGTTTTTTTGTGACTATTATATTGTCGCTAGTTATATATATTACAAAATTTTAAGCATTCTTACAGTAAATAACAATGTTCAATTAGACAAAAAAATATTTTTGAGAGCAATTACACAAAATTATTAGAGTGGCTGAAATGCATATTAAAAAAATGCACTGAATAAGAAAAACGTTTTTTTTTAAAAAAAATCTTTGCATGAAGTGATAATAGTGACATAAGTAGGGTACATGGTTATGACAAAACCCACATTTTTAACTACATATTCATTAAAAAGTTACTTTTAAATTTGGTGCAAAATTTCACATTTTTTTTAGTTTCAATAAAATCATTTTTAAAAAAATGAATTTTGAAAGTGCATATTTAGTAATTTATCCCATACTATTTTTTTCACAATCCAAATATAATTCTTGTATAGAACGTAGAACATTGTTAGCTTTTATTGATATATGAATCAGGGCAATAAGATCATTTTAACGGTTACTAACGGAATTATATATAAGAAATCGTAACAAAAACTCTATATAAGAGATGAAGCAAATCTCAAGATCAGGCGTAGGACCACGTGAAATTTTAGGGACACAAAGAGAATTGACCTATATACCTGGCTTACGAGCGTTGGGACGCCGCGATGGACTACGAACTGCGCATCCACGACACCTATATGCTTTTCAGGCTCCTGCATGCAAATTAATTATGATCGATCGATCGATCAATTTCTTCAAGCACAATAATATAATATAGTACTACAGCATATGACAATCTGAATAATGTAGATGGAGCTGCAGAGTCGTAGTAATTAGAAGTACTTACGTGGACGCATCTCCAGAAATTGAAGTCGAGACCCCAACCATGAACCAAGTCATTCTGCATGCATGCAGAATTGCAGATTTCATTCGGTTCTCGTTTACTTTTGGCTGAAATTAACTGTAAGTGAGAATAAATTCAGAAATAGTACGTAATGCGCTTGCCTGGATCATGTGCCAGACGCATGCCCAGGCGTCCCTGGAGAAGACAGGCGCCATGACCTCGACGAACCTGCCGGAGTTGTGCATGTCGCCGGAGGGCCTCCTGACGGTGACAGGGTACTGTCTCCTCCCTTTGGTGCCGTCGAGCCCCGGCTGCGAGATGTCCAGGGCGTGTTTCCTGACGATGCTGATGTACTCCTCCGCGGTGAAGTTGTCAACTCCCAGATCCTCATCCCACACGAACACGTACTCGTACGCCGCAACGATGCTCGGGTGCAGGAACCTCTTGGCAAACCACCTGCAAGAAATTAAATTCATCAATTCGATCTCACATTTAGCATTCATGCATATAATCATGCATGCTTAATATATGTAATAATGATGTCTGATATATATATATCGAGACATGCATGGAGTAGCTACAGGGAGGTTACCATTTGGCCTGCTTCCTGGCGCTGACATGAACAACCCTCTTGGACCACTCGAACTCCTCCCATTCACTTGTGCGCCCGTCGTAATGGAACAGCACTATGTCAAACTTGTCTGATAACTGCGCGTATATATTCATGTATTGCATTTACTAGGTGTTAATTTTGAATATATCAATCAATTAATGGACCTAGCATATATACTCCATCTTGTAAGTATTAATTACTGATCAGTTAGTTAATGACCTTGTGAATAGTTGCATTGACATTGGCTTTCTCGGTGTAACCCACCGACATGGTCAGAAGGTACTGCTTGCCACTCGCCACGTCCTGTACGTACATTCATACAAACATGCATGTAAGAGATCGATCGATCGATACATAGAAGCTAGCTACACTGACATCGATATGTGATGGAGGCCTGTGCATGGCGCAAGCAGAGATGAAGATCAGATCGAGAGAGATATCGATCATACGGATGTTGGGTTTCCCCAGAGGCGGCGCAGATGAAGATCAGATTCCCGGACGACGATGCCCGGAGGCAGCCTCTCCTCTGCTGCTTTCTTCCTCGACACCTGTACTGCTTCTGCTTCTATCTTGCTCTTCTCCTTCTGCAAGCATCATCAATATATATAATTGCGCACGTTTTTTTATTACTTAAATTGGTTATTAGTATTAATTAGTTCGACACAGTTACGTTGTATATATATCACTATATATATAGTAGCTAGACGAGATATATATTATACCGGCCCTGAAATAGTGGCGTTTGACGAAAAGTTGGCAGTGGTGCTGTTACGGACGGAAAATGGTGCCGCCCACAACGACATGTACTTGTTGAGTATGTTGATGTTGCTGGCCGAGGAGCTGGAGTTTGTGTTTGTACCGCAAGGGATTAGAAAGGCGCAATATTCAAGCTGCAATGCATGCACGTACGTACAATTGCACAGATATTCATGAGTATATATAAATTAAATTAAATTCATGCATATATATATATATATGTATATAATTAAGGACATATACATATATACATGTGTACTAATTAGGTAATAAGTAACATAGGTTACCTTTGGTGTGATTTGTACTGGAAAAGAGATGCCAATGAAGAAGCCCAGCACGGCCGCGGATAATGCCATCAGTATCGAACTTGCTTTCATCCTCCTCGATTGATCGATCGGATAACTAACGACTTATATCTTAGCTAGCAGCTCAGTCGATCGATTACTGCTAGCTAGCTTAATTAGCTTGCTTCAGTTTGGTCCTGGGCTTGTACTATGTATTAGCTGCATGGATCGACGGGTTAATAAAGGTGGGTCAATCTATCCGCCCAATTAAGTCAGTCGTTAACGTGGACACATGCATCTCCTCTGCCGTACGGCACTAATTAGTCGTACGTTACGGCCCACTGACATGTGGGTCCCATCGGTGATCGTCTATGCGGTTAACTTGTAAAGGGGAAAGGGCGTGGTGTAGCTTCGACTTGCACCCAAAGCATACATACATACATATGCAAGCTCTTGCACTTGACTTTGACTCCGATCGTCCGAGCCACTGCAGCTAGGTAAAACGTGAACATACAGTAGTACTCACTAGACCACCCACAGCTTGTTGAATTGGCAAATAAATACTCCCTCCATCCTATAAAAAAACAACCTAATACTAAATATGTAACGCATCATAATACACAACAAATATGGATATACATCTGTTGAGATGATATGTCTCATCCGATACTTGCTTCAGTTTTCAATTCTATGGGACGGAGGGAGTACCTATCTCGTAGGCGTAGCTACTTCTGGTGTCCTCCTTCCATCATAAATATTCTAGGTTAGCTTACATTAAAATTCATTTAAACATTTGAAACTTTAGCTAGCAGTAATTTCTCTTATATACTTAGTTTAAAATGAAAAATAAATAGTATGCACATATTTACCTTAAAAATTACAACAATGTATAACATCATATAAACTTCTTGTAACTCCGAGGATGTTTGGTAGAGGCTCAAGATCTAAAATAGAATGCAGTTATAGAGCTAGGAAAAGATAGGTCCACTATTTCTATATTTATTTTAAACGAATTCACACGCTCGTTCTTAAAAAATTGAGAATAGGATGCAAACTGAGCTTAGCTCAGCTGGTAAGGTCTCTTGTGGTGGAACCTGTCCACCCAATTTCAAAATCTAGATTTAGGAGGAGTGCTTGTATTTACGACTAATTATTTTTTTGGTGATATACGATGCACCACCCATCAATAGCGACGTGTTCATGGTGAGTGATAATTTTATCAATCTCAATATATGCCGACCCAATCTTTGAAATTGCTCGTAGGGATAAAATATTGTTCGTGTACGTTCAAGAATGAGTGTGCTCGCGTGTTTGTGAGTGCCTACGTATGTACCGTGTTTCCAAAAAGAAGATAGAGAATAGGGTAGTGTTTGGTTGGACACTCTATCTCTCCCAGACTGTCAAACATTGTATTTCTTACAAACCATCCACTCTCTTTCTAGTATTATATCAGTCCTCTAGTCAGGGCGGATCTACAGTGGAAGGGCTAGTGTCAGGCGACACCGATGACTTTCAGTAAAACTTATTCTCTCCATCTATTTTTGATAGTCATATTTTATCTTGGCATATAGACCAAGGATAAGTAATTCTACTTATCATCTATTTAAACATGCTACTAGTCATCCTCGTAAACAAATGATTTATTAATATATACATTTCTCGATGCTCATGTAGCCAATCTTGTGTAGAAGAATGGAGAGTCACGCATTAAATCCGAGAAAGTCATTAAGATGATAGGTTGTTGGATTGAAATATGCCTATAAAAATAAATTTTTCAGATTTAAAAATATGACTATCAAAAGTAGATGGAGGGAATATAGCGAAACTGCTTATCCATATATATGTTATAACACCATGATCTAAGTATAATTAATTAGCATACTATGACACCGATAGACATGTTATGATACCAACGAATCAATTTTTTGGATCCGCCACTGCCTCCAGTTTTCCTATTAGTATCTTTGGAACGAACGAATATGATTGACAGAAATCATGTGGATTTGCTTTCTATGACTCAGTTCCATAGCTTAGATTTTGGCCCCATTTGTTTTCAATAAAGGTGAAGATAAAGTTAGCGGACGAAAAAAAGAGTTATTAGCATACGATAATTAAGTTTTAATTATTACAAACTTAAAAAATAAATTTATTTAATATTTTAAGGCAACTCCTATATAAGTAATTTTTTTCCATGAAACATACCAAATAACAATTTAAAAAGCGTACTATATATCAGTTTAGAATATGTATGTTAGCCAGGAGTGAACGAGGCCCTTATGTCGTTTTTCCTAGAAGCCCCGGCTGTGCACTCTCTTTCTAGTATTTCTCTTGCACTAAACATTGTATTCTTACTAATCATCCACAGGCACAACCTCTTGAGTTCATGTGCTTTGGAAACTTGTAGGAATTCAAAGTGTGTGATATCACATTTCTATGTTCTTCTGTTAAAAAAAAAAAGCATTTCTATGTTCTTCCTGATCATGTACTAGCGTATGATATTTCTGTTTTTATCGGGCGCTCGAATAGGAGAGTTTTTGGATTACATTGCCTACTAGGAGTATTTGCCTTGTCCTAACTAATCCTCGTACGTTACGTTACATAGTATAGGTTCAAGTCTTGTCGACGAACGGAACGGAACGTACGTACGGAGTTCACACGAGCTAAGCTAAGCTCGGTCGGAAGGAATTAATGGCAGCGAATCCATCCGGCGAGATCCTCACGTAGGAGTATTATACGTACATGCGAAATTTCATGCAAACTGCTGAGTACATCACTATCTTATCTCGATCCCCTGTTGGATTGGATATGTATCTAGTACCCTTTTTGACTAGCCAGTCAGCAAGCTGTTTGGTAGATCTAATCGAATCCAATCAGATTGACTATTTGCTTAATTGAATCCAGGAGTTGCCCTTTGTCGATGTGTGATAGCTGAACAATTAAATGTAGCAAGCAGTATCAATGGATGGATTTTTCGCACCACGGGCGAGGGAAAGCAACCTGTAATTTAATACTCCCTCTGTTCTTCTAGTATTTGAATATCGTTCAAAAATATAAATATTTTTCACATTATTTACAGCAATGTTTGTCCATTTAATTATTCCCAAATTTCTTTTCAATTTACCCCCCCCCCCCCACATAGCCATTTTACACTATAAACCTTTTAAATTGTACAAATTAACCCTCCCCTCCCTACTCAATGCGAAATGGTATCGATCCTATATAGTGACATACACGTGCCAGTCTAGTCAGAAATAAATGAATAAAAATCAGTAGGGACCACGTGTCAGCACTTTTTCCCATCTTATCTTTCTCTCAATGGGGCTTACCAACCTCCAGTCGCCTTCAATCGAGTTGTGCCTTCAACGCCCTCCTTGATTTACTTCCAGCCTCCACTATCGAGTCTCTTCCGCCGCTGGTTGCCTCCAAATTGATTGTGGCATCCCGCTCCGCTTCCATCAATTGCGGAAACACGTTGCGTTGTGTCGATCCCGGCATCGCATGAAGACAAGACTGTTCATGGCATCGTTACGCATGCCTAGAGCCATGCATGGTCACTGTTGTGGAGGAGGAGGCTGACCTGGTGGTGTCGGAGGGGGCAACTTGAGGAGGTGGAGATGGAGGTGGCGACGAGACTGGGCCTTGGAAGTCCTGGTTGGCAACCGCCATGGCGCCCCCTCCCCACTTCGTGAGCGTTAAAAGGATGGCAACGAGCGAATTACCCTTGCCAAAGTTCCACAGCTTCCTCCCACACCAACGCATGGTTCGATTTCCTCCATGCCAACTAGCCCTATTACCCTTGTCAATCGCGGATGCATGATATATAGGTTGGGTATTCACTCAATAATTATAGGCATCATGTGCCTCCTTTGGTAGTATCTGCGGTAGTTGGCTACTATATTAAAAGTGTCATGAGGCATGAGTATAAGAGTAGTGGATTTGTTGAGGAAAAAAAGGTTGAAAATGAAGTATTAGACCTAATCAGTTATATACATATGTAATATACCAAGTATCCATTGCTATGGGCTTCCTCTACAGCCTCTACAGCTGTCATGACCTTCTCCCGGAGCGCCGCTTTCTTCTTGGTAACAAGAACATAATAGGTGGATCCCACTATTTTCTTTAATATATTTTGTCTAATTGGACCGCTATATCAGTATGTTTACTACACATTAGACAAAAACCACATCGGATTGATTTAGAGGGTACAGTTTGTCCGGATTAAAAATATCTGGTTTTAAATTTAGAGGACAATTCGTTGGATTGAATTTACTTGAGGGGGGTAAATTCAGACTTAATTTTAAGTAGATTTTAGAATAGATGTGAGTCGATCGATTGGTTGGGTGACAGGTGCGTGCTGGTCGGGTCGTGTCTCTCTGTGTGGCCATATGTACACACACACTTGGTACAGTTGAGATGGGCCAGCAATTAAATAAAAGCAAAAGAGATGTGGTTAGCGTTGACCCCGTTGACTCGAAGAGGAGGAGGTCACTCACTGACAGGTGGGCCCCGCAAACGAACGAACCGCTGCTCCTCCTCTTCTTCTTCTTCGTCGTGTCTAGTAGTGGAGGAGTGACCATCCCCCTCCGAGAGAGACGCACGGTTGGGTTGGTTTCCTCTTCTTCGCTCTTGAGAGATTTGAGCTGAGAGAGAGAGAGAGAGAGAGAGAGGAGGGCTCTCGATTGTCTTCCTTGTTGCGCGCGCGCGTTCTCTAATCGAAGTCGATAGGATAGGAGGATAGTCTCCCCCGCTTGACTCGATCTTCTCCTTCCTCTCAACCGGGGAAAGCAAGGCCATGGGCAACTGCGCCAGCGCCATAGATTCCTTCTTCTTCACCAAAAGGGCCAATAACGAGAACGACGATGACGATGCCGCCCCAGGTCCGTATCCCATCCCATCTTGCTCTTTTCTTTTCTGTATTTATATATAAAAGATTCAATCTTTCTGTTTTTATTATGCCTTTCATATGGACTTTCACCATCTCTCTTGTTTGTTCCTGCAAACAATCATCTTTTCCAACAGCACTATACCCACCCGGATTACTTCTTCTATTGCTAATTAATTTACTTCTATACACTCACTCTGTAATTCGCTCTATTCATTGATTTATCTATTTTAACTGAAAAATCCATTCATTCACCTCCTAGATTGATTGCTGCCAACTGCACAACCTTTTTTTTATTTTTTTTCTCTCACAAATTCACTCCATAAAACATACTCCAGTAAACGGTAGTACCGTTCCCCCTCAAATTAATTATTTTTCAGTTCTATAAACAAATTCCCCTGTATCCTTTTTTTTTTTTTGCTATGCTCCATCGGTGCCGTCACATTCGACCATCACAAACATCAACACCACATTTCTACACATTCACTGAATTATACTTCCAAATTTTAACCATTAACCTCGCTTAAGGAATATATATCCCAGAAATCTTTGTTCTAACAATAATGTATATGAGACTGCTGATTTGTATCCGCTTAACTCAAGACCTCACATTTAATATCTTCATACCATGTAGGAATGTCTGCATCCAAGAGGACTACTAGCTCCACCACCACCGGGAAGCTGTCAACACTTAGTAACAGTACTTTCATTCCATCCACCATTAGCGGTGTAAGCACTGACGATGCTTATCCAGACGGCCAGATTCTTGAGTCCCCAAATCTCAGGATCTTCACCTTTGCTGAACTCAAGAATGCTACCAAGAATTTCAGGACTGATACAGTTCTTGGGGAGGGTGGATTTGGGAAGGTTTACAAGGGATGGGTTGATGAGAGGACCATGAATCCATCCAAGAGTAGCACCGGTGTGGTGGTTGCTGTCAAGAAGCTCAACCCTGAGAGTGTACAGGGAACGGAGCAATGGGAGGTGATTATCATGTCCCACCAATTGCTTATCTAAACATATTTCTTTTGTAAATTTCATTATAAATTGCTTAATTGATTCTCAGGAAGATTCTAGTTTTTCTTGAAATCAGGGTTCTAAGGCAGCCAGTGTTCAATATTCTCAAACCATTGGTAGATTTAGTTTTGAAAAATACTGTCATATAGTTTGGAATTGCTCAAGCTGCAATCACCATTTTCATGCTCATGACAGGGTGGAGCTTGCTGGCCCTTTGCATTACTTGCCACTCTTGTCATGATCTGATAATATTGCACTACTTATGTGATGTCTTCTCTGTGCCTTGTTAACTGTTATGTCGGTTGATTCTATTAATAACCAGCAATAAAAATCTCTGGTGGCTCTAGTTTGTTTTTCTTGCCTACATCATTTCATACTCTATTTACTTACTTTTAGAGCATAATCCAGTACCGTTCTCCCATGAGTTGCTGATGGTAAAAGTGGTACTACTTTCCATGCTTTTCTGTTACGTGCTTCTCTCAAAAGGAACTATGTGTTTCCGATGCAGTCTGAAGTGAATTTCCTTGGGAGGATTTCACACCCCAACCTTGTCAAACTCTTGGGCTATTGCAAGGATAATGACGAACTACTTCTTGTGTACGAGTTCATGGCAAAGGGGAGTTTGGAGAATCATCTGTTCCGCAGTGAGTCTTTTCTTGGATTCCCTTTTTTTAATGATAATATCTGAAACATTTCTTTTTATGTCAATTTGTTTACCTCTCTTTATGCCTACTCTCTATACAATGCATCACTTTGCAGATGTTGGTGCAATTGCAACATCGTTTTCATCATGTATTATATATTAAGCACCATATTCCATAGTGCTATACAACTAATGAAACGGACTTTTTGAGGACATCAGCATCAACGAAATTGTCTGGACCTAGACAGTTCCTTGTTGCTGCTACCTTCCATTATTCTTTCCTTGTTATGTTAATGTTTCAATATAATATGAAAATTATTACTCTAATTTTTTTGCTAGGGTGTCAAGGGAATTTATGATCAAACATCCTATTTTCCTAGTTCTGATGCTAATTCTTCATCATCAGGAGGAGCAGTTTACGAGCCACTGCCTTGGAGCCTCAGACTGAAGATTCTCATTGGTGCAGCTCGTGGCCTTGCCTTCCTTCATTCATCAGAGAGACAGATCATCTACAGGGACTTCAAGGCTTCCAACATCTTACTAGATTCGGTATATACTCTTTAGATAACTAACTAATGATAATTGATAAGCAGCTCCCTGTTGCGCAAAACACAATAGTCTCTAATCGGTTTGCAATCATGTTGATTGTGTTCAGAACTTCAATGCAAAGCTCTCAGACTTTGGGTTGGCCAAGCATGGTCCAGACGGTGGATTGTCCCATGTGACAACACGAGTGATGGGTACTTATGGCTATGCGGCTCCAGAGTATGTTGCTACCGGTATGTTTCATCAGTCACATCCTTGTGCTTGGACTATTTAAACAAGAAAGAAAGTATCTGTTCATTGCACTAAATAGCAAATACTGGTTGATTTCATCTTTCATGAGCTAGGCCACCTGTATGTGAAGAGTGATGTGTATGGCTTCGGCGTCGTGCTGCTTGAGATGCTCTCTGGCCTGAGGGCGCTGGACCCAAGCCGCCCCAGTGGGAAGCTGAACTTGGTAGACTGGGCAAAACCGTTACTGGCTGACCGGAGGAAGCTGAGCCAGCTGATGGACAGTCGTCTTGAGGGGCAGTATCATTCCAGGGGAGCCCTCCAAGCTGCTCAGCTCACTCTCAAGTGTCTGTCTGGTGATCCCAAGAGCCGACCATCCATGAAGGAAGTCGTTGAGGCTCTCGAGAAGATCGAGTTGATTAAGAGCAAGTCGAGGGAGCCCAGGAACAGCTCCTCACTGGTGCGTGGACAGGGGAATTCTCCGAGGAGCGATAGTGCGAGGACGAACTCCAAGGGCAGATGATCGTAGAGATACATAAGATTGGGCTGATTCTGTTGTTGGTGGTGTAAAGTTTAACTATAGTAGATCTCAATTCTTGATGTCATGACGAAGTTTGCACCGATCATGATGATCAATGTAACAGTACAAAAATATACTAAATCTTTATAGCTGTCATATAGTCATATGCATAAATTCAATTATTTTTGTATTGAAGCATCACGGGTTGCATCAGGTTGCACTGAGAACAGCAAGAAGTCATTGTCAGTTTATATGCTTTCCTTTCATTTGGTTATAGTTTTATACAAGTGATGAAATTCAATGTCGTTCCTTCAAAAACAATGAAATTCAGTGTTCAGCTATGAAGAAGGTACACAATTGAATCATTTATTCATTATCAGGAAGAGTTTGCCAATCCTTCTCAGGAAGGGGAAACAAGCTTTTGGATTTTTTTTTTCAGGAAGAGTTTGCCAATCCTTGTCAAGGAAGGGAAAAATGTTTTTTTTTTTGGGTACATATTTATTGGAAGAACCTTAATTGACACAGTATATAAGAACATTGATATTTTTGGTGTGGTCAAGATTGCTAACTGCTCAAAATCATTAGACAGAAAGTGATGGTGGATTTTTGCCTTCCGCTGTTGCAGATTAACAGCGGAAGCTAACTATACTAACCTAGAGGGCTCCAAAATAATGTGCATGCGCACTCTGTTTTTCATTTTTGCTTCTAGTGGGAACTCCACTACT
This sequence comes from Oryza glaberrima, assembly GCF_000147395.1. Classification (NCBI taxonomy): domain Eukaryota; kingdom Viridiplantae; phylum Streptophyta; class Magnoliopsida; order Poales; family Poaceae; genus Oryza; species Oryza glaberrima. Next base: position 29,010,790 of record NC_068331.1, on the reverse strand, counting down.
GACAAAGCTTTAGCTTATGAAGCACGAAGTTGTGGTGGGAATGCGGAATTAATTTCAGAAATGATATTCAAGGCACTAATCGGATCAAATGGGGGGATTTGATGCCGTAGGGTTTAGGCCTCCATCTCGGCATGCATGGATATATAGGATGCATGCTCCACTTTGCGATACGATTTGGTCAAAAAGGTTGTACTCCTATCTTGGTTGGAGCTAAACCTACCTGTGTATGTCATCAAGGTAGAAAGCAAGTGTGCTCCAAATCCAATCTTTCTACTGTGTCGATGTCCCTAACCTGATTGGCTAAAGTTTTCCTTTCTTTGTTTTTTTGAGATGTTTGCCTAAGTTATGTGTACAATGTTATCTCATCTGCCCTTCCTTTTGAATCCTTTAAATCTAGTTAGGATCAAATAAGAGGGTTAACTAATGTGTGTAAAGGTTGGCAAAGAAAAGGGGAGAGAGAGAGAGAAACATTCTTGTACTTCTTCTGTACAGTTCCTTTTGGTTAATTCAATTCAGGTAGAGAGAGAGAGAGAGACGTGGGGTTGTCCATGTCATGTTTCTCGTACAAAATATTATTTAAAGTAAGGCTGTAAAATACATAGGTTTGTCCTTGAACTTCGCTTGAAGTCTGTTTTTCATTCTAAACTACAAAACCGGTTGTGCTTTCACTGTAACTTTTAAAATTAGACAAATAACACCTAGTAACATAGTTCTTTTAAGTAGTTTTGTTTGAAATGGACGTGTTTTTCCTTGTTCATATACTCTTCCTTGGTATTCTTATAATGTAGATGTCAGTTCATAATTATAAAATTTACTTAGTTGAAGTTCATTTTAGCAAAAGAAAAACACTATCATATTGATCAAAACCACCATGAAACATGCATTAGGGTGTTATTTGTCCAGTTTCAAAAGTTAGGATGAAAAATTATTCTTTAAGAAAAGTTGAAGGGTAAATATGATCTTTATCCAAATATATATACACATAATACATATGAGAGGAAAATGAGTTTATATACTGCATTTTATTACGCAATCAGGCAAAAAAGAATAGATGGCCCCAAAAGCCACAGTGGCAAGGCAAGCCAGCCCATGTAATTACGTTTCGGCCCAAAACGGAAAGCAAAATTTCATCCCAATCCCAATCCCCATTCCCATGGCCATGGCCATCTCCATCTCCTCGTCGGCGTCGGCGCCCAGAAGCATGCATGTTCCCGCTCCGCCGCCGCCCCGGATTCCTCGCCGTCGTCCTTCTCCTCCTCCTTTTCCTCTCCTTCCAGGTGCTCACCACATCACTCACCAACTGTAATCTAATCAGTTTCAGCAACAAACATACTGACTGCTGGCTACTGCACTACGCTACACAAGAGTAGGATTCCTTCTTTCTCATCATCTATCTAATGGAGTAACTCGCAATTCGTTGCCGCAGCTCCTGATTCATGTCCCCTCTGTCGGATCGGCACTGTCCCTATGTCTCTTCTCCGATCACCACACGTATAACAACAATAATAATCTTCTCCCTTCCAGTGTACTTTGTATTCTTTATTTATAAAGATTCTTTACCATCCTGGGTTCTTGAATCTTCAGCGAGCGCAAGGGTCCTGGGAGCTGTCATGGATGCCGCAATGTACAGGTTTTCTGATACCTTGTAATGTCCATTTTGTTTCTAGCCAAATTACTGAATGAATGTGCATTCTGGTAGGGCATGGATGATGCCGATAAGACGATTGCTTACACGGACCAGGATGGTCGGATCAAGCTCTTCAAAGTTACCATGACAGAATTCCTCTCGTCCTCTATCTGGAAGAATCCTTTGCAACCGAAAGATACCCAACCACTAGCTCAAACTGTATGTTGTTCACAAAATTGTGTTTTTATCTGGACAAGTCAGTTGCGCTGTTTTGGCTTGTCACAGCTCTTTTTTCTGCTGCGGTAATAGCAAGAAATTGCGAAGGAGCAGCTACCAGACACTGGGTCAGAAATCTCAAATATTTCAACCACAGGAACTTTGGAAACCAGAAGAAACGATCCGATTAAATTAAAGAGAGTGGTTGATTTCTTATTTTTCTTATATCATAATTATAAATGATGATGGATATTTTTACCTGTATGTTATGTTCTTTTTTATAATTCCTGTTTGATTAACTCTTCACCATCTTACTGTATCCAATATACCATTATGGTTCCTGTAGGTATTCCGACGCAAAAGAAAGGAGGATAGGACCCAGGAGTTGCTTCAGGTGGACAGGGAGGCTGAACTCAACATGAGAAATGTGGCCACAGACAGATCAAGGAACTTCAGTAATAAAGTAAGAGCCAGCTACAACATATGGAGGCCGGGGTTTCACCATACTAACACAGATTCAACCCTCCGACTCATGAAAGATCAGATTATAATGGCCAAGGTGTATGCCACAATTGCACATTCCCAGAAGCAACCTGACCTGTACGTGTTGCTCATGACATGCATAAAACAAAGCCAAGAAGGTATTGGGGATGCACACATGGATTACAAACTTGATTTGAGGAACTTTATTCTACGCCTTTGAAGACTTACCAGTTCAGTTGCTTGTTTGCTGTGACTAAAGGTTCAGTTATTTATTGCTGTGACTCTGAAGGTTCAATTATTTATCACCCACATTTCTTATGCAGTGCTTTAGAGCGAGCAAAAGCAATGGGGCATGCCCTGTCTTCAGCTAGAGATGTTCTGTACAACTCTGGTGAAGTATCCAGACGATTGCGTGTTATGCTACAGTCTACAGAACTAAATATCGATAGTGTTAAGAAGCAGAACTCATTCCTGGTGCAGCATGCTGCAAAGACAGTCCCCATGCCTTTGCACTGTCTGCATATGCAGCTGACAACCGATTATCATTTTCGTGATGGTGTGGTCAAGGAATATTTTCGTGATGCTGCTTTGAAGGAGGAAGAAGATAAGGCAAAGCGTGAGGATCGGTCTCTATACCACTACGCTATATTTTCAGATAACGTCCTTGCAGCCTCAGTAGTTGTTAGATCAACGGTGACACATGCCAAGGAACCAGAGAAGCATGTATTCCACATTGTCACTGATAGACTTAATTTTGCAGCTATGACAATGTGGTTCATAAGCAATCCTCCTCTACCTGCTACTGTCCATGTGGAAAACATTGACAACTTCAAGTGGCTCAATTCGTCATACTGTTCAGTTCTACGACAACTTGAGTCAGCTCGGCTCAAAGAGTACTATTTCAAAGCACATGATCCATCGTCACTCTCTGATGGAAATGAAAATCTGAAGTACAGGAACCCCAAATATCTGTCTATGCTTAACCATCTAAGGTTCTACATGCCAGAAATACACCCCAAGCTTGACAAGATACTGTTTCTCGATGACGATGTTGTTGTGCAGAAGGACTTGACACCGCTATGGGATGTTGATCTTAAAGGGATAGTAAATGGTGCAGTTGAAACCTGCAAAGAAAGTTTCCATCGCTTCAACACATACCTCAATTTCTCACACCCAAAGATCTCAGAGAACTTTGATCCACATGCTTGTGGGTGGGCTTTTGGGATGAACATGTTTGACCTGAAAGAGTGGAAGAAGCAAAATATCACTGGAATATACCATTATTGGCAAGATCTGGTAAGTAGTGGAACAAGAAAGCTGTGCTTGATTATATTGTTCGAATACATTTATCCCACCATGCATTCTGTCTATGAACTGAAGGTCATGCAACTGCAACAATTGGTATTTATCTTTTGTTTGTTTCATTTGATAAGAGAATGTGTTTTTGCAGAATGAGGATCGTAAGCTGTGGAAGCTGGATACATTGCCTCCAGGACTGATTACTTTCTACAACCTGACATACCCATTGAATCGCACTTGGCATGTGTTGGGCCTTGGCTATGATCCATCTGTTGACCTTGTTGAGATTGAGAATGCAGCAGTAGTTCATTACAATGGGAATTACAAGCCCTGGCTAGACCTTGCCATTTCCAAGTACAAGCCCTACTGGTCCAAGTATGTAGATCTTGACAACTCACACATTCAACGCTGCTACATGAGTGAGCAATAACATGCAACTCTTCACCCAGTTTTCTGTTTTTCTCTGTGCGAATGAGTTTTGTAGTGTAGGTTATTCGCTAGTAGAAAGCTAGGCAAAGTAGACATAGTTCAGACTTGATGATCTTATCATTCTTACGCTCAATAATCCGGTTACATCAATTGTGTCAAGTGGCTTACACCTTGCAGCATAGCAGCTGTTACTTTTGTTCAATTGATTATGGGATAATATATGAAATGACAAGTGAGTGCAGAGGCTAATAAATAAATCATTGAAATATTTTGTCCTTTTATACGAAGTATGGGCTTAGCTTAACTACAATGGATTATAACATGCTAGTGTTGGAAGAAAAAGAAATAACTCGCAGCTCTGAATCTCAGAACCATAAAAAAAAAAGCCTAGAACATAGTTGAATCCTGCTTTATCCAGGGATGGGTTGACCGAGAAATATCTTAACACAAAGGCACAAAGGCAAACAGCTGCTTGTTCGTTCCAGTCTCTAAAGCCATCTTAACACAAAGGCAAACAAGAGATGGCAGATGTATAAACAAGTTCAAACATATAGCACCCACTGTATCAGTCTTTATTATCTCTTTCCCAAGACACAGCAAGGCATATTTTCAGGATTCCAGATACAGTTTCACAACTTGCGTCACCAGTATACATATCACCGTATCACATTTTATTCACGACTACGGCTGGTCGACACATTACAGTTCATGTTTGACTGTCCAACATAGCACCACCACTGGATTCCTCCTGGCCGATCTACATGTTTGGTTTCAGGTTGAGACGTGAAGCCAGCTTCTGCCCAAGGGACGCATCACACTGCAACAACACACAAATATATGGTTTCAGTGTGTCAATACAAGGTACAATTGTACATGATCTCTCACTGACAACTGATAAGCACTTTGCACCCACGAAGAAATTATGTTACCTGCGACCAGTAGGAGATCCAGATGCCACGGAGTTCATGTGTAATACGAGGATCTGAGAGAGCATCAACCCACCGCTGGAGAAAACGATCTTGCCTGTGTTACATACAAAAAGAAAAGTTTAATTAGCGTTGTTGCTCAAACTCTTCGATGTGTTCACACGAATTAAATTGAACAAGAACAAACCTGGCAGGGTCAAATGACCGGTATCTCTCACCAGCCTGTTTGAAATTGTTCTCCTTGTCAATGACACACTGCATTTCCAACAAAAAAGAGAGGCAGAAAACATTGTGTCAAATGCATGTGGTCATTGTACTTTCCAGGATACCACATCTATAATACATATTTCATCGCATTCCAAATCAGCAAATAGTCTCCTAATGTAGCGGGACAAAACCATGCTCACAAGGTAACAGCGCAAGGAGTTCAAGTGGACCAAGTTACACACCTTTTCCCGACAGCCTGTTAGAACACGAGGAGGAATAGGGACCTTCTCAGCATGACGTGCAGCATCAAACCTTGAAGGGAAGTAGTTAACCTAAAAAACAAGGCAAATAGATGTAAATGCAATAAACTGAATTGAAGGGAAGTAGTTAACCTAAAAACAAGGCAAATAGATGTAAATGCAATAAACTGAATGATAGTCCCATTCTGTTTGTGTTGACTGGAAGAAACAATATGTAATGGACAAAAACAGAAAGATGCATCACAACAACTGAATGCAGGAGATGTATCTCTGAAAGTATATACACACAGTACCTCTTCATCCCTGTGCATGAAATTCATGGAGCCATCGTGGTGGTTGTTGTGGTATGCACATTTTGGTGCATTCACAGGAAGCATCAAATAGTTTGGGCCAAGACGGTGCCTTTGGGTATCAGCATAGGAGAAAATTCTTGTCTGGAGCAGCTTATCATCAGAGTAATGGATTCCAGGGACAATTATCGCTGGGCAGAAAGCAAGCTGTTCATTTTCTGCAAAGAAGTTATCAATGTTTTTGTTCAGGACCATCCGTCCAACTGGCTGCAGGGGGATGATATCCTCTGGCCATGTCTTGGTGACATCAAGAGGATCGAAGTCAAATCTGTCCTCATGATCAGGATCAATAGTCTGGATGTAAAGCTTCCACTCTGGGTAATTCCCTGCTGCAATAGAATCAGTCAAGTCCTTCGTGGCATGGCTGTGGCAGGTGCCGCCAACAGTCACAGCTTCATCATCCAACAGGCATTTGACACCACAGGTAGGCTTCCAGTGGAATTTGACAAGGTGAGGCTTTCCATCCTTATTGATTAGGGTGTAGGTGTTGACACCAAAACCCTCCATGTGCCTGTAGTTGAGTGGGATGCCTACATCGTCAAAGAGGAAGGAGAACATGTGCAGGCTCTCTGGGTGGTGTGAAAAGAAATCAACTATTCTCCAGTTCTCCTGCATATTGGTCTTTGGACTTGGCTTGAAAGCATGGACCATGTCAGGGAATTTCATCCCATCTCGGATAAAAAAGACAGGCATATTGTTCCCAACAAGATCAAAATTACCCTGAAAAGCATTGACTCACAAAATATCAAAATATGGCAGCACTGAATGCAAATCAGTAAATAAACAGTAAGACAAAGTTGTAGGTGACACTGGTTAGATATATGTCCAATGTGTGAGACTTTTGAGATATATAAGACCAAATTACCCTCATTTGCTTTAGTAGATATAAGATTAAGCAATGCACTGGACCTATGGAGTGTGGAGGTAAAGGACAACCAATCTTTCATGTTCTACTTAACCAACTGAGAACAACTAGACATTTGATTCTACAGCCTTATGCTTGAAGAATACATTATACTGAATGTCTCCCTCCTACAATCCTATGAAAGAAAGAAGCGAAAGAGCAAGTACCTCTCTAGTGTAAAACTTGACAGCAAAACCACGTGGATCCCTCAATGTCTCAGGGCTTCCACGCTCATGCACAACTGTGGAGAACCGAACAATAACTGGGGTCTGAACACCAGGAGCACGGAGAAAATCAGCACATGTGAGGTGAGAAATATCATGAGTGACCTCAAAAAATCCCTTGGCACTGGCTCCCCTTGCATGAACGACACGTTCAGGGATACGCTCCCTGTCAAACTGTGCAAGCTTTTCAATCAGATGATAGTCCTCAAGGAGGATAGGGCCTGTCGATTGAAGAATTCATCATGTCAAACCACAAAACAGCCATGATTACAGATTGCAAAAATACAGGAGTTGCTGAGTATAAATAAAGGGAAAACACTAGAAAGAAAACTTCACAGATCGATGATAGAAGCACTTAGTTCTAGATGCAAATACATCTTTGTCAGAGTTTGGTACTTTTAGTGACCATGACATTTGGAACATGACTTCCAGTCACTTTCGAAACTTGAGTCATGTTGGATATATGTATGAAATAGACTTGTGCTTCTCTGGTACTCCAGTAAATTTGATCGTCATCAGATTACTTTGTAAAGTGAACCGATAATGGTAAAAAAAAACCCCAAAAAACAAGAATGCTGTTTTAGAACTGAGGACAAGTGAGATAATCACTACTATGAATGGGGAAAAGGTCAATTTTTATATGTTCTTTATTAATGGTATGACAGATTGACAGCGACAGAGAAAAATATCAAGATTGCGTCTTTTAGCGTTGATGAAGGAGTGTAACCGAGCAATAACAAGAACATAGTGCAACCAAACTAGAGATCTTCCTCTTTGTGTGTAAGCAGCACAGATGAATCACAAGGTAGTGACAAGGACATGTTACTCAAAGCAAAAGGCTGAAAACCCCCCACACCAAAGATGCAAACTTTGAATAGCTCTAAAGGAACAATAGTAAGGCAAGATCGCACACGTCGTGCTACAGTCCAATTCACACAGATCCAGGGACCTTTTCTGTTGCTACCAGACACAGACAAATTATTAAGCATCTGATCGCTCAAAGTTAACATTGGATCATGATGGAAGCAAGCCCAAATACGCCTCTAAGCAGACATAAAGCACATGGATCGATAGGAAGTATAGATTCGTGGAGGAAGAGATGAGGAAGATGGAGTATGGAGCAGCTCAGTACCTCGCTCTCCGACGGTGAGGGCGGAGTTGTTGTTCCAGACGGGGGCGCCGGAGTTGGTGGTCCAGAAGGTGGAATTGCTCCCGCTGGACGGCCGATGCTGCAAGGAGGAGGAATCCAGTGAGTCAGTCAGATTGGGATGAGCGCATCAAGAAACCAAACCAAACCAAATCGACGATCGATCTAGAAGAAAAGAAAATCAGGAAAAGGCGGCACCTTGTAGGGATCCATGGCGTGATTTGTTGTGGGAGAGATGAGAATCGAACTGGATGTGGGGAAGAAGAGAAGAGAAGAGAAGAGGATCGGATTGGTGGTGATAAGGACGAGGAGAGAAGAAAGGGGCGGCCTTTTTTGTAGTGCAATTTGGGGACGAAGAGAAGGGGGGTTTCGTAGCGTGCTAGTATGCTTCTTGCCGGCCTCCCTTCTCTTCGTCCACGTCGTGTTTGTTTATTAATGGCCGTCTTGGGGTGTGTGGGGCCCACAGGCAGCGACACAGGTACCTGCTTCGGTTGGTGCGCGTGCTTGTCACGTACTACGAACCTGGATCGATCCAAAAAAAGGGATCACGAGGAGATAAGACTTTTTTAACGCGAACCAAACGGATTATTATTATCCGGACTCTAGGATTATACGTACGTACTCTATTTTGTTTTGGAGCTTACTAGCTCGCTCATCGTGATCGATCGGATCACTGCTTTTTTCTTTTTTGTTTAATCCATTTTCTTTTTAAAAAGAAAGCCAGAGACTGGGAAATCAGGAATCCGGCCGGCATCCCAAATGCTAAATCCTGTATAATTTCTATATGTGTTTTCTCAATCTCAAAATATAATATGCAACCATTCCTAATAAAAGAAAAACATTATAGTTGCTCTGTAAGTTGAGACCATTGCTAGGAGCGATCTTCAATGCTTGTTGCAGTGATCTTGTGCTCGAGTGAGTAGGTACATACTTATATCTACATATTATTCTCTTTGCTTTAAAATATACAAATCTAATGTAAGATATTTAGATTTATAGTATTTTTTTTTAAAAAAATGGGATGGGTAGAGTAGCCTTCGCGATGGATGCGGCAAACTAAACTGAACTGACGTCGCCGTCAGTCGACGTGTAGTATAGCAGTGCTAGAATATTATGCAAGTGGCAAAGAATCACGGTGTGTTCATACGACGTGCATGCATGTGGGCCATGTCCCATGTGGCTGACTTGCTACTAATACTGTACTCCCTCCGGTTCCATATTAATTGACGTTTTGGATAAAGTTGAGGTTAAACTTTTATAACTTTAACCATCAATAACTTTAATAATATTTAGTTTAAAGGAACTAGAACAACATATATAGATTTATCTTTTAAAGTACTATAATAAAAATAAACATGCATTTATTTATTATATATATTATAATGGAAAAATAAGATCAAAGATGTATCTTATAGACCACGTCATTGTCCAAAACGTCAATTAAAATAAAACTGGAGGGAGTACTATTCAACCATTACAAATTTACCAACAACATACTCCCTCCGTAAAAAAAAAAGACAAACCTAGTTTCCGTGCCCAACGTTTGACCGACCATCTTATTTGAAAAAATTATGAAAAAAATAAAAAAGACAAGTCACGCACAAAGTATTAATTATGTCTTATCATCTAACAATAATAAAAATACGAATTATAAAAAAAATTCATATAAGACGGACAGTCAAAGTTAAACACGGAAACCCAGGGTTTGCCTTTTTTGGGACGGAGGGAGTAAGTTAGCCCAATAACTAATTAAGGCTCACCTCTCCAGCCTTCATTGATCAACTTTTTAGCCCAAAACTATAATAGTAATATATCATCCAATTAATTTTATTTACAAGCATGAATATAAAAATATTAGAATAGGAAAAACACATAGGGCTTGTTTGATTTGATACCAACTTATTGCCCTACTAAAAATTTGGTAACTTCAATTGTGCATGTTTATTTTGCTACCAGGTTTTGCCCACAATAGTTCAAATTTAACACTACCCAATTTGGTAGTGCCAAAACTTACCAATATTTTGGCGCTACCAAGATTTTGGTATGGCAAAAATTGGCTCCAAACTAAACAAGCCCATAAATATAATAAGATTATATATAAAAACATAGTATTGGAAAGCACGGAATAAATACTATAGCATGTTGTCTGGAATAAGGGAATAGAGCAAAACACATGATTTTTGCTATTTAAGTATTAAAAATAGTTTTTATTGCTTGATGAGTGCTTAAATATGCTCATTTAAGGTCACATATATTGATTTGTCTCGGAGTTCTCAAAGGAAAATGAAACAGTGGTTGCTATGGAATTCCTATAAAAGCATTGGGTGAAAGAAAAAAAAACCTTCATTTTTCTCATATGATATCATGCACATTTCCTCCAATAATCCAAATGAGTGAATAATATTTATATCCAGGAGGAATTGAATCCTTCAATTTTCCTCCAAAGTTCCTACGCTCCGAAAAAGCCTTAAAGCCATCCGTGTAATGTTACACTATTTGCCTGCTCCTAGTTTCATGGGCTTATATAATTAGGTTGTTTTTAGTTCACGTCAAAATTGAAAGTTTGATTGAAATTGGAACGATGTGATAGAAAAGTTGAAAGTTTGTGTGTGTAGAAAAGTTTTGATATGATGAAAAAGTTAGAGGTTTGAATAAAAAGTTGGGAACTAAACCGAGCCTTAGTCCGGGCGTTCCTATGTACACTATTCATTCTTTGTTTAGTAGCCACTTGAGTCCATCATGCCCTCCCTCTCTCTCTCTCTCTTGAATGTCAGGCTGTGTTCTTCTCTTCTTTCTCAACTTCTACTCAGCTCATTTTTATCCACATATTTTTTAAACTACTAAACGGTATGTTTTTGTTAAATTTTTATATATGAGAGTTGCTTTAAAAGAAATTACATTAATCTATTTATCGTGTTTTTAGCTAATAATTAATCAATCATGCGCTAATAAAGTCACCTCATTTTTTGTGTTAGGAGAAAAATTTCCAAACACTGGTTCAAACACAGCCTTAATATGTTATATTACTAGCTACTATCACTATGTGAATGCCACATCAAAATTTTAGTAAATTTACTATGTGCATGTTGCCATAGCAATTTTTACATGTACATGTTATAGGAAATTCAGTTTATTAGACCTATGTCATGGCAAATTACAACTGTAAGGGTTTGTTCGTAAATATGTTTACAAAATATTTATTTCTATATAAATTTACATAAGGGTCTACTATAATCAGTTGTACTTAAGGTGTAAACCATAAGATGTTCACTTATTCCTTTGTTGCTTACACATATCTTTCTTTACGGTCTCTTTGAATTGTAGGAATGAAAAAAAATGGAGGAATATGACAAAACACATGATTCTGTCACGTATGCAAGTGCAAAACGGATGATTGCAAAACACATGAATAATCGTTTGATTGGACCGTAGGAAAAATATAGGAATTGAATGAGAAAGATAAACACATGAATTATCATGTTGGCATGCAATTAATGCAAAATAAAAATATTATTTGTAACAGAAATGCACATTCATTTTGAACATGCAATTAATGCAAAATAAAATATTATTTGTAACAGAAATGCATATTCATTTTGAACGAAAAAATTCCGGTCTGATATGTTAATTTACAGTAGTGCATATATACAACACGTAAAATTATAAATAAACATATGGAATTGAACATAAATACTACAAAACATTACTAGTTAGTATTCACATGAGTATATATTTTGCAATTTACACAGCAATATAGGCAAAATAATGTGAATAACCTGGGAGCGGGCCTTTCCAGCCTTTTGGCCTATTTGGCGTGGACATGATGGATAGGGCCATCGTCCTTAACTTTCAGCCACCAGCCCACTTCATCAGCGCCCGCCAGCCCATGGGAAAGAGAAGGCCCACCATCCCAACAATGGTCTTTTGACATTTCGGCCGTAAAGCTACAGCTGCAGGTACGTACGTGTACACCACCACGACGACGACGACTATACGTACGCCATTACACCAGCATAGCCGGAGTGACGACGCAGATGGATAGATAGATGAGATAGATGTGAAGCTCATGGGTTGACCTGCTTAGAGCTAGCTAAAACAAAATAAGCCGTTGATTAGAGATGTACTCCCTCTGTCCCATATAAAATCTAATTCTAACATCCTAATGTAAAAATAGTGAAGGGTGAAAATGGCTAAAATGCTCTCCATTATTAAAAAAGTAGTGGTGGTGATAGGTAGTTAAAGGGTATTGAAGGAATAAAATTTCTCGTTTTATGTACTGAGAGTAGGTAGGAAGGTAGAAGTTGGTTTTTTGTGAGACAAAATTTAAACTCTAGAAGTTGATTATTATTATTTTTAGGACGGAGTGAGTATATAGCAAAGAAAGCCTTTGACTGCGTACCTCCGTTGCATGCCCCTCCGACGACGGACAATCGATCCTCTCGTATGCATCTTTGTCTCAAGCTTTTCTATGGTTGTGTTCGTTCCTCCAGGTTGGGACGGACAATTCTACCCTAGAGAGCGAGGTCATGATGGGCAGGTTCCGCAGAGTGTACGAGAAGATAAATATGGCACTGGACAGGATGTTGTACGGTGAGCTGGGAGTCTCCACCCCTTGCTCCCACTGGTGGAGAAACCATTTTTAATCGGTCCGGTAAAATCCATAATAGTCTCGGATCCAAAAAAAACCAGGAGTAAAGATTGTTTTTAGTCCCGGTTCATCCCCTGCCAGATGTATGTCAGGGGGCCGAGGATCTTTAATCCCGGTTGGTGTCAATAACCGGGACTAAAGATCACCACTTTAGTCATGGTTGGTACTATCAACCGGAATGCTCTTTAGTCCCGGTTGATAGTACCAACCGGGACTAAAATTAAACACGTAGTATATAATCCCTATCCCTTATCCTCTCCTCTACAGTTACAACTTAACAGATCGAATCTCACCCCCTCTCCTCAGATCTATCCTCTCTAACTCTCTTCTCTAACTCCTCCCCTTCCACCTCTCCTCCCCCTTCTCTCCCCTTCCTCCTCCCCTTCCCGGCCGGTCTCCCCTTCCCATCCGGCGGGCCGGCGGGCGGCAGGGCCGCGTGCTACGGCGGCCGGCGGGGCGGCGCCCGGCGGGGTCGTGCCCGGCGGAGGGCGGCGGGGCTTCGGGCGGCGGCGGCGGGCGTGGCGGGCGGCGGGGCCGCGGCGGCGGCGGGCGGCGGGGCCGCGCCCGGCGACCGGCAGCCGGCGGCCGGTGGGGCCGCGCCTGTCGTTCGTGGCGACCGGCGGCGGCAGCGGCATTCTTTTTTATTTAATTTGTGATGATTCACTGAGATGTATTTGACTAAGAAGTTACAAATTTGTGATTCATTGTTTGGATCTTTGATGTATTTGAGTAATTTCTTAGGATATTGTGATGTATTTGATTTGTGATGTATTTATTTGTGTGTATAAGTAACTTTGATTTGTGATGTAGATTTGAGATGTTACTTCGATTTGTGGATTGGGGGTTTGATTTGGGATATGTATCCCACTTGATTTGGGAGAAAATAAAAAAGAAAAAAAAGGAAAAAAGGGATCATCTCACTGCCGTAACCCTCTCTTTAGTCTCGGTTGGTGTTACTAACCGGGACTAAAGATCTATTTTAGTCCCGGGTATTTGAACCAGGACTAAAGATAGCGATCTTTAGTCCCGGAGGGGGTTGCGAATCGTGACTAAAAAGCATTTCTCCACCAGTGTCTCTCCCTACCCCCACCCCCACCTCACCGCGTACACACACCCATCTCCCGCACACCCACACACATGCTCGCCCCCTTCACACTAAAATGGTAGGCACACATTGTAGAATCTTTTATAGGTTAATCTAAAAGTGTTGAGCACACAATTTAAAATTTTTCTTAGGATCATGTGTCAGAGGCGTTATATGTATGATTGTATTTTCTACCGATTAAAATCTTACTTTACCATATATTATATACATATTAATGCCGCATGAATAAAAGTGTAGTTTGATAGAAATGTATGGATGGCCGTCCTCTCATAGAGTTGCAACGTTCATATTTATGGTAAGGTGCCTAATCAAAACGTTAAAAATAAACAAAGAAAGCCATAAGTGGCAATGATATCGGTAAGGCAAATATATGATGAAGGCTACACAACCCTACCTACGTAAAACCGTTTTAGACCACTGAATTGAGTGGATGTTCCCTCGTTTATATACGCTCAATTAGTTATGAATTTTTTTAAAAAATAACAACATTCATACATCATATATATAGCACTTCACAAAATTCCAGATCCAAACTCGACTCACACATTGAGATATAAATCATACCTAGATTTTTTTATTGTTTTTCAGTGTGTAGATCGAATTTGAAGTTAATTTTTAGTAGAGTGCTAAATATCAATATGCTCTATATTGTCAAGTTTTTATAATTATTTGTAATTGAATTTAAAAGGAAAAGGAATCAGAATACAATCCCTACTTGTAGTCTGTAGACGACGATGATTATACGCCATTTAACACCAGCATATATAGCTGGAGTGACGCTCGCTAGCTATACACAGATGGACGTGAGGCTGGGGTTTGGGGAGACTATGACCGGGAAGGAGACTAATTAGTACGTAGTGACAACAACCACCTAGCTAGTACTAGTAATTAGGAGTAGTAATCAGCTAGCTTACAAGTGTAGCTGGAGTGACGCGCGCCTAGCTAGCATGCTGCCGCAGGCCGGCACAATGCTTATCTCTTGTGAGTTGTGACTTGCTTAATTAGAGCCAACTCTTACCCTGCTGTGAAAAGAAAAGAAAGGGTAACGTTGGACGAGAGGACTCACATGTAATGTAAGCAACAAATACACTTGCTTCGTCTTGCTCTTGCGTGTTTGGCATTGTGCAAATTCATTGACCACTTGCAGCAAGGAATTATCTATCTATCTATCTATCTATCTATCTAGCTTGGAATTTACATAGGCGGGGTAGATATGTGTTGCAAATTTGGTTATTTAGTTGTATATAATTTTTTTTTTCATTTCACTGAAAATGTCAGCTATATGTGACACTTTTATATCTTGTATTCTTGTGCATGACTATGCTAGCTAGTGTAGTGTTTATTTTGGACGACCTGTGTCAAGCTGTTGACATTATTGAAAGTGCATATGCATGCCATCTTAGTATACCTCACGGTAGTTCTTGTTTTTTTAATAATGAAATAGATATATCGATCCCGGCCTTTACTCAACAGAGTTACAGCCAATTATTACAATATGTCACTCAACAAAGAGTGTAGTTCAAATAAAATTAAACACACCCAAGCATAATAGAAAGTGACCACACCAGGATAAGAAGAACACAATTATTCAAGTCTATTTGTGAATCTACATCCATAGTTAGCAAAAAGTTGCATAACCGTCGTTTCAAGCTTACGACATGCAACCTTCAGAAACTCTCCATCATTATCACATCTGTGCAGCTGTGCCCAAGGCCAAAGTCAATAAGTTGCCCTGAAAATTACCTGTATATGTAAGATATATGGTGAATTGTCAAAAATCAAATTATTTCTACTCAACCACAGAGCCCATCATATTGTAGATGCTCCTACGAAAATTACGCGGTAGTTCTTGTGCATAGTTGGTTCAATTCGGGACGATGAAATGAATCTTGTATGTTTTTTTTTTTCTTGAAAACGTAACTAGCTAGTTATATATCTATGGCATATACATAAACCAATCTAGCCTTAATAAGCTCCATGCTCGTACTCGATCGAGCGAGCTAATAGAGAGCCCGGTCTGCAGCCATGAGCTCGCCGGACGTCGTCGCCGGCGGTGGCAGGCAGCGGTCAAAGGGATGGATCGACGGCCGGGGCGCGAGTGGACTCATGTAGCGCATGTACATTTTGGCATCACATCGATCGGCTGGTAGCTAGCTGCAGCTTGGTGTACACGTGTGATGAGTAGTACGCCATTACAGCAGCATAGCTGGAGTGACGCTACTCAGCTGTACCCACCGGCGCTGCGCCGCGCTATATAACACCGGTACCCCCCCTCCGTGCACATCCATCCATCAGGTGTTCCACATACATTTTGCTGTCTCGCCACCGGAGACAGGTAGTATAGCTATGGCCGGTCAGGTGTTCGTCCATCACCTCGGCGGCGGCTCCGGCGGCGACGACCCCACCCACCCATGGCTGTCCCTCAAGTCGTCCCATGAGATGGACGACGCCGTGGCGAGCTGGCGCGAGAAGCTGGCGGACATGGCCGCCGCCGACGAACGCGCCGGCAGGTACCCGTGCCCGCTGTGCGACCGCCACTTCCCCACGGAGAAGGCCGTGCACGGGCACATGCGCAGCCACCCGGGGCGCGGCTGGCGCGGCATGGAGCCGCCCCGCGAGCCGTCCCCCGGCGACCTCGCCCTCGCCGCCGACGGGAAGCGGTACCGCTACGTGTGCGACCGATGCAAGGCGCCGTTCGAGACGCGGCAGGCGCTGGGTGGGCACCGTGCCAGCCACAGCACCAAGAAGGGCTGCTCCTGGCACGCCAAGCAGCTCGCCATGGCCAAGCCGCCCAAGAACGACTTCGACCTCAACCATCTCTCACTTGAGGCCATCCAGGCGGCGGCGCAAGAGGAACAAGCTGCTCAAGAGGGGAACAAGGATGAGGAGCCTAAGAATTAATTAATTAGGAATAATTGAACTTGCTTAGGGTTCGTTCGGTCGGTCGATCGATCGACTTCTTGTGCTTGCGTTGCGTCGGTCTGGGCTTGTGTTGGTTCGTAGCTAGCCAACTCCATGGCTCATGCAGCATATGCACATATGTCTCTTTCTCTTCTTTTTCTTTTTTAGTTTTTGTTTCTCTTTGACTTTTTGTAAGCTCGATCGATCGACAAGAAAAATAAACAAATATTGCAACCTGGATGATATATGTGCATATATGTTCATCATTTGTGGGTGATTTGGGGGAATGTGTGTTTCCCACATTTTATATGAATGTCTACACAATTTGAGGTATATCGATTGGACCTGTTTGACAAGAACAGTTCAAGCTATATATGTCCTGCGTTTTCAGTCCGGCCTGTTTTACAAGAACAGTTCAACTATATTGGTGCAAAGATCGATCGATCGTATCAAAAAAAAATTGCTACTCTAGGTGATGCACTTCTCATTTACCATCTCAAAAATTTATGCCTCCTACATTGTTTTTCACCCTGAATGGTCCCTGACTCCATGCCACTAGAAGAACTAACATCATCACGGCCGTTCAACCGATGAACAAACGTTCCGGATTTGTGGTTGTACCCACGGTTTTGTAGAAACCATCCTGGTTTTCAGTTTCACCTTTGAGAAAATAATTTACTTTTTTAATATATTTTTTCGTCTTAGCGTGAGTCAATAGAGCATTGCACAGGTGTGCTGTACATTGTCGTCCCTAGCACTTCCCAGTGTTTGTTCTTGGTGGTCGACCGGCATGACTCAACTTTTGAACTCGATGTCAAGAGAAATAGAGTTTACTACGAGTCTTAGTTTATCTTTTGACTTTTGGGTAGAGAATCGACATGAATTTTCTTGTTAAACTATGCGTACACACCTTCCCCATTCAAGCAACAAAAATCTTCACCATTCTTGTGAGACTGTTTTTGCCCTTAAACTAGCTAAGTCTTTCATGTACTTAGACCTTAATTTTACAATAGTTATTTATCTTCTTTGAATAAAAAACTATCATTTACTCATGCCTGTAAATGGCTGCTTGGAAAAAAAATCTAGTTAGCTACATGTGTAGTATATGCTTTTTTATATATACATGAACGAAAATACCATGTAAAATGCTATTAATTAGTAAGTTATAGTTGTCAGTCACTAACAAAGGCAACTGATACCGCCTAATACCCTAACGTACGTGTGGCGCTTATGAGGGCGCGAAAGATCACGTGCATGCATGCATGCACATTCGGCTAGCCTTCGTAACGTCCATGTGCATAGGCGCGCTCAGCCTATATTAATTAATTCTTGTTGGTATGGAGAAAGGTGGACTTAACTTTCTTTTTGCCAATGAAATTTTCCACCCAATAAATTTCTATTCATACTACAAATTTTTCCATGTTACTTCCTACTGGCATAGTGTCTACCAGTAGAAAATAGTAGAAAACTCTGCTCGAAGCTGTTAATAGTACAAACTTTATATGGAGAATTTTATGCGGCGGCAAAAAAAAAAAAACCCTTCTATACTTCAAAACTTGTTATAGGAGCAAATATTTCTGTTTTGCTCAGAAACTTTCCAGTCCGGATTAATTCTTTTTTTATACAAAATATGGAATTTTGAGTTACAAGCTACTATATTCTAGTGTGCTACAACTATCACGATTTTTCGTGACTGATCCAATGAGGAATGGAAGTGTAGTAAATTAAACCAAAATCATTTTAGATATTCATATTCACGCATCTGCAATTGTGGTATTCTGTTGGGTTAGAACCTCAAAATGCCAAGGAACAAGTTGTATACCATCAAAATAATATTGATTGGATTAATTTATACTATACTAATTGGGGAAGCATTAATGATGTGGTGGAATAATATGTCCCGATGCCTATAAATATTACATATATACAATTAAGTGAACTTTCAGTATGAATTTAATAAGATCATACATGTGCCGTTGGTTTTATTTAGCATATAAGTTTGTCATATAATTTAAACAAAATATACTACCGGTCACTACTAATAATATCATGCATTTATGCATAATGGACGTTAGCATGGGAGTTACTCCAGTATATGGTTTTTGGAGAGGCTCTTTCGAAACCCACAGCTTTCTACAAAACCACACTGGTTTTCAGTTTCCCTTTGAAAGGAAAATAGAATTTTTGTTTTTCGTATCTTGCAGTGACGACACAATTACAGAGTCAAAGAGTCCTACTAGCGCTGGGACCGGAGTCAACCTTCCTCCTGCTAGCTAGTAACGTATACATCAATAATGCATGGGATATGTCGACATCAGCGAAGAACAGCCCAGAATTTAATACCATCATGATTCTTCTTCTTTTCTTTGTTAGAGAATTGATATTCTTTTCTGAAACTACACCATAACGCTAGGTGGATGTATGAGATATTTGTTGAGATTTACTAGCAAGGAAGCATGCATGATGCCACAGTTATGTATAGTATAATATGAAAACTATCGTGGGATAAAGAAATGGACATCTGAGATTTGTCTACATCATTATGAGTAAAATTTTTACTCGCAAATTAATCATGAGTAAAAGTTTTACTTAGGATAACGTGCATAAATATCATACGTTTATTTTAGCTATGTACCTACCCACTGAGAAGGCAGGGTAGGTACGTGCTTCAAATTTGTTTATTTAGCTATTTTTATTTTTCACTAAAAAGACAATCTATATATGACATGTGATGTAGACTCTACTAGTGTAATGTAGTGTTAATTTGGAATGATACGCGTTCAGCCGTTGACATTGGAAGCGAATGCATGTCATCCTCTAGCTAGTACTCCATATCTCAGCAGTTTCTCATATATTCTGCTCATGTTGTCTCTACTAGCTAATTAACTGACTAAGACCAGTATCTGAAGATTGAAAACGATGATTTTCTTTTTCCTTCGAAATGATATGAATCACTCATATATAAGAATCCTTTTGGAAAAAAAACGTAACAATATACTCCAGTATAAGCCACACATACAGTTCATTGCGCTTGCTTGCTTCTTGCAATCTAATCGAGGCGATCGAATGATATGAATATATATATAGCGCATATATAGGTTTTCTTTTTGAAAAGAAAAGGTAACATAATAACTACCTTAGCTAGCTAGCATGGCATGTATCAATAATCTAGCCTTTAATTAATTAAACTCCAGTGAATGACAAGCTGAGCAAGCGAGTACGAGATATCTCATGAGCTCGCCGGCCGATATCGAGTGATCGACGTCGTCGTCGCCGGCGCTGGCCGCGGCCAGACATGGCCGGCTCTAGCTAGCACTACAACAAAACTATTGTTGTAAGACGTTTCACTTAAGTCATTCTATAAGTCGTCTCTCTTTTATAAGTAAAATTAAAATAGGGACGATGTTTGAGGCGCTTTATTAGTTGAGGATATAGTTTAAGACGCTTTACAGGTTAGCACAAAATTAAATCATTTAGAGAGGAATATTGAGACGTTTTGGAAAGTCTCATGTGTAGAAAAGAGTTTTGAGACGTTTTTATTATATCCGTGTCATCGTTATTAGATAATATATAATTATTTATATAGAGAAAGAAGAAAATAAACACACTGTTCCTAATCTTCATCATCAAATACCATTATAATAATATTATAATTATTTGGAAAAAAAATTGAATATTTAATATTCAGTCTCAGATTAAAAAAGAAGAGTATCTGCTACAGGACGCATGTTTGCAGAGTTGCAATATAAAAAAAACTATCTATTTACCTTCAAGATTGTTCACGTTAATGACTTGGTTAGTGCATGAACTTTGCAACCTGCAGGTGCTGTGTTCGAGCCCAGATGAAAGTGTTAATATCAAATATATTAAGATGTACGTGCCTATATTAATGCTTCTATAAAAGCATCTCTATATTTTGTAGAGATGCAATTTACATGTCTCTAGCAACGTCTTAAATAATATAGGTACGCTTTAAAAAGCGTCTCCATAATTTTGAGACGGTGCAAACGGAGACGTTCCTACGACGCTTTATAAAAGCGTCTCAGTTATCTGTGGGAGACGAAATAAAACGTCTCTATCCTACAAATAAGATTTCTCCGTTGGGTTGTTTTGTTGTAGTGTAGGGGACTCATGTAAGGCATTATGCTTATATACGGTAGCTAGCTAGAGCGAACAATACAGGGTAGGTGTACACGTACGACGACGAGTATACGTACGCCGGCCATTAATTAACACCGGCCAGCATATAGCTGGAGTGACGCTAGCTAGTTTTTTTTTTTTAGTAAATTTCACAAAAACTACAGATGTTTTAATTAAATTATCCCAAAACTATAGATTTAACTAAAGTGATGTATTACAAAACTATAGATTTAACAATAAATTTATTTCAAAATTATATGTTTAATGCTAAGTATCATAAAACTACATATTTAACAATAAGATTATCACAAAACTATATATCTTGGGGTTTAAATTCTTAGTACTAACACCTACTATGTTTGAGTTATAAATGTCCAAGTTTTGTTATTAAATTGACGCTAAACATGTATATGTACGTAGTTTCATGATAAGTTTGTTACTAAATCTGTTGTTTAATTTGTGATACTTCACCTTAAATATAAAATTTAGTGATAAGTTTGGTGTTAAATCTGTATTTTTTTTATACATCATCTTAAATATATATATATATATATATATAGTTTTGTGATAATATTCTAATTAAGTAAAGTATACACAGTTTCATGAAATTTACTCTTTTATTTACAGACGCTAGCTACACAGATAGATGTGAGGCTGGGGAGCCAGCCGGTGACTGGGAAGGGGACTAATTAGTACGTACTGACAACAACCACATGCTAATTAGGCCCTGTTTGATTCAGCTTAAAATTATTATAATCTAGATTATTAAGAGTAAGCTGAAATAAATAAGTAGATTATTATTGAAAGTTCAAGTGCCATTGATTTGGTTTTGATGATTAATAACAAATCCAATTATGTGAGACTAATGTTTTTATAAGCATTTCTTTGCCTAGTCTCATGTGGATATGAAAGTGGAGTGTTGGTGGACCTAAATCACAAGGATGAAATACATGGAGATCAAACTATATGTATCACTCTTTCTCTTCATGTACATATTGATATGTTCGTATATAATATTTCCACGTGATTGACATATGTATGTGAGACTAATGTTTTGTTTGAGTATTATCTCTTATTTAGTCTATTTACATTGAGAACGTGGAGATGATGAAGGTATGTTTTTATTTTATTGTCTATATTTGATAAATGCCTTCTATTCTTATATAGGATAAGCTCTCAATGTTTAATATCTTGTTATGCATACTCTTGCTTCACACAAATATTTTGTATGCATACATTTAGGGGGAGCAAATCCTATACTTTAGTTATGCATGTAATCGATCCAAATTATTCACCTTCATTTAATTGGGATCTTTACACTTGAACATATATTTGAGTATATGACACTTGTGGTGTTGATTAACACTCATCATTTATTCATATCCTTTTATACATGCGATCGGTTGGTCAACATGTGTAGGTTGACAACCGGATCATTGGGACTAATAATTTTATTGAGTTGAATGAAAGAAATAGGTCTCAAGGATTACAAAGGTGTTGATGCTCAACTGATATCATTACATCTAACAATACCAAGAATGACAAAGTGAAGATATTGAAGATGTGTGATATGAAGTGGCTATTATGGCGAGACGGTGAAGGGCAAGCGATGCTCGGTTGTGATGGACCATGCGGCGGTGAAGAGCAAGCAATGGGCTTGGCACCGAAGAACCAAATCCGGTGGTGAAGGGCGAGTGACGGCTTTGTCATGATGAACCGTTCGAGACCATTTAAAGCTACAAGTAACCGCATCAATCATTTGAAGAATATATGGTGAAACGGTATCGGCATTAGCGTCCCTCAAGACAATGAAAGAAAGATAAAAAAAAAGGGCATTCCTAATGGTGTAGTTCTCTTCTTATTTACATTTGAGTTTAGGAATGCCGTACTATTAAGAGGGATGCAACGTCGAGGTGTTTGTGTATGTCTCGGTGCTCAAAGTGACCTATCATAGTGCTACCTTGAGAGAAACCCAAGCTTTAACCTATCCTTTGAGTGTTTTTAGACCTTGTTTTTGGTTGAGTTGGGTAGTCCTCTGAGTGAGCTTTCCATAGAGTCCAAGTTCATCAAAAACGGACTCCCGAGCGAAAAGCTATAGTCGTTTTACTCTGTGCTTTTCGGAAAGTCCGAAAAATTATCGGAAACTCCGAAAATTTTTCGGATAACTCCGAAAATTTTCGGACATTCCGAGAATGGCTGCGAATCTGAGATTTGCTTCTGTAAGTTTTCGGACTTGTCCGAAAATGCTTTTCGGAAACTCCGAAAATTACAGTCTTGGCCTCCAACGGCTAGTTTTTAGGGGCTCGGGTATATAAACTCCTCCACCCCTCCTTTGAGTGGCTGCTGCTCTTGGGGAGTATTAGACACATCCAAAGCCAAATAGCCATCTCCATTTCCCTACCTTTGTGGTGGCTCTTTGTGAGGGGGATTTGAGAAGGGGAGAGAGTTGGATTGAGAGAGTGAGGAGTTGAGAGCTAGTGAGCTTCACTCCATCCTTTGTGGTGCCTCTTTGTGAGAGGGATTTGAGAAGGGAAAAGAGTTGGATTGAGTGATTGAGAAGTTGAGAGCTAGTGAGCTTCACTCCATACTTTGAGCACTCGAGTTCATAGCAAGCAAATCTTCGATTGTGTTTGTTACTCTTGGGGACTAAGGTCTCCTAGACGGCTAGGCGTTGCCGGTGAGCACCCAAGGTTGTGGTGTGCCACGGAAAGTTTGTGAAGGCTTCGATTTCGCCTCCGCAAGGGAAGAAATCAAGAGTGAAACTGAGGAGTGCATTTGTGCAACCTCGTGAGGAAAGGGTTGAAATAGGCCCGGCCCTTGTGGCTCCTCAACGGAGACGTAGGATCCGTGGATCCGAACTTCGGGAAACAAATTGCGCGTCTCCCCTCTTGGTTTGCCCGTTCTTGCATTCTCTGATATTGTGCTTGAGCTTGTTTTTACCCGATCTACTTGCATGCTTATTTGATTTAGTTGGTGACCTTATATCTTGCTTAGATACCTTATTTTTCACCTTTTGATTCATATATATTTTGTTTGTTTGAGCTACAAGTTCATAGCTAGTGTTTATTCCGTTATCCGCCGAACTTTTCGATTGAGACCGGAACTTCCAATCCCATACTGGAAGTTTCGATTTGAATCAAAAGTTATCATCACTCTAATATGCTATGAAGTTGTGATAATTTTTAGGAACGCCTATTCACCCCCCTCTAGGCGACATCAAGGTCCTTTCAATTATGATAGATTATTATAATCTATAAGTCATATTACTATAATTTAATAATCTCCTCTGGAGGAGCTTTTTTCAGATTATTGGGTGGCTAAAGACCCACTACCCTTAGATGCCTTCAATAATCCAGATAAACAAACAGCTCGCAGTTTATTCTATGTCAGCTTATTATAATCCAGCTTAGAGTAATTTAATTTAATAATCTAGATTATAATAATTTTAAGCTGAAACAAACAGGCCTTGCTCCAGTAACCAGCTTATATTGCTGGAGTGACGCCTAGCATGCTTGCTGCCGTAAGTATATATCTCTTGTGACTTGCTTAGAGCCAACAAGGCCGTTGATTAGAGATGTAGCAAAAGCAATATTCCTTTGACCACCTACCTGTAATGGCCCTTCCTCCTTATGCATATGCATCTTCTCAAGCTTCTATCCAAGTGTCACATACTCGGCCCTTTGTTAATTCAGCCTGATGACCCCCTTCCATTTTTCTTAATTGATTCGACCGGGTGCTGAATAACATTTTATTCCTTGCCGTGATCAGCTTAATTATTTTGGTTAATTAGTTCTCAAAACTTACACCTTGGGTTAATTATTAGTTCTTGATTGTAAATTTTACGATCAAGGTAGCATTTAATTGATTACGTACCAACTTTTCATGACTTGTAAACAATTGTGTACATCGTTATGAACTAGCACTGAAATATATACATTTACCTTTTTCTTATAAAAACAATCAAATTTTGAACCAATAAACTTCTATGGAACCGTCAAAGTATTCGCCTTATTAATTTTCTATACATACCCCCCTCCCCTCCCACACACATATCTCCCACACCCTCCCAAGCCCCACACACATGTACGCGTGTGCACGGACCCCACACAGCACCGCGTGTGTCCTCTTTCACACTAAAAATGTTAGGCACACAACGTAAAATTTTTCATAGATTAATCTAAAATATTGGACACATAATTTAATGTTTCTTTTATTCATGTGACGTAGGCATTGTATGTACATCGTATTTTCTTTCGATTAAAGCCTTATTCTACTTTATTTTATATTAATGCCGCATGAACAAAAGTGTAGTTTGATGGAAATATATGGATAACCGTCCTCTCAGGGAGTTGCAACGTTCATATTTATGGTGCTTAACGAAAACGTCCAGGGGTCTTTCGACTAACTCCATAAGGTGGTGGGCTAGACGACCTGGGTTTAAAGCATCACCCATTCTAATTATTTGATATTAGGTCCTTTCTAATATTCGCCTTTTTTTCAAGTTGATTTTTGATAGAGTGCTAAGCTAGATGTCACTATACTCTATAATATTATAGAAAAGTTGATTTTTGGTCGACTTCGATCTCAACGATCACTGGTGAAGAAACGCTTTGTTGTCCCGGTTGGTAACCCTTTGTAGTCCCGGTTCAAATAACTGGGACTAAAATCGATTTTTAGTCCCGGTTGGTGACTAAAAATATGGTAACAACCGGGACTAAAAAGTTTTGGTTTTTTTTTCTTTTCCTTTCATCCGGTTAGCCTTTTTCCTTTTTTATTGTTCTTTAGCTTTCGCTCGTGGATCGAATGAATAAAATCAACAACAAAGCCTAAATCAATCATAGATCGAATGAATAAAATCAAACAACAAAGCATCCATATTGTTTACACTTGTTCAGATCTACAACATCTCATCACAGAGAGCATTCATCACAGAGAACAAAGAAAGGAAAAAGAAAGTTCATATCTACAACATCTTCAGCATTCATCAGATAGCACAAAGAAGAGAAAAAAAAAAATTCTCCTGTCACCGCCTTCCGACCGACGCCGGCTGCCGCCATCCCGACCGGCGCCGGCCGCCCCCGACGCAGCCGGCCGCCGCCTCCCGCCCGGCGCTGGCCGCTGCCCTCTTGACCGGCGCCAGCCGCCCCATCTCGCCGCCCCGCGCCCAACACAGCCGGCCGCCGCCCTCCCGATCGGCGCCGGCCGCCGCCTCCCGCCCGACGCAGCCGGCCGCCGCCGCCCCCGACGCAGCCCGCCGCCGCCTCCATCTCGCCGCCCCGCGTCGGGCCGCCGGCGGCGGCCTCCATCCCGTCGCCCCGCCCGGGGCCGCCGCGGCCGGCCTCCATCCCGCCGCCCTGCCGGAGGGGAAGGGAGGGGAGGAGGGGGAGGAGGAGATGGGGTGAGAGAAGAAGGAAGAGAAGGATGGGAGGAGAGGAGAGAAGAAGATAAGATGGAGATGGCTGGATGGGAGAGGAGGAGATAAGGATAGAATTAATAGGAGACTTTGCATGCGCGTGGGGGTAGAGGTTTTGTTTTCCCTAATTTTAATCCCGGTTGGTAACACCAACTGGGAGTAAAGATCACGGTGATCTTTACTCCCGATTGGTGTTACCAATCGGGACTAAAGTTAGGATTTTTAGTCCCGGTTGGTGTTACCAACCGGGACTAAAGATCACGGGAGGGCCTGACAGCCCCTGACAACATACGAACCGGGACTAAAGATGATCTTTAGTCCAAAGATCAAATATGCCCACTGTAGCTACCAACCGGGACTAAAGATCATCTTTAGTCCCGGTTTTTAGTGGAACCGGGACTATTGTGGATTTTGGTCGACCGACCAAAGATGGTTTCTCCACCAGTGGATCTGTCACTGAAGATCCAGGCAACACAGGAGTGAAGAAGCTGCTGCTGCTGAAGAGGGGAAGAAAGATGATGAGACGAAGAATTAGAGAGAGAGATCAGCAAGTGAAGTGTTTTAGGGTTCGTTCGGTCGGTTGATCGTCTTGCTGGTGTCCATGTGCGTTGTGTGTTGGTTTGTACTACCTCCGTCCCCTAATATAAAGGATTTTGATATTTTGTTTGCACTATTTGACCACTTGTCTTATTAAAAAAATTGTGTAAATATAAAAAACGAGAAGTTGTGTTTAAAATACTTTGGATAATAAAGCAAGTCAAAAAAATAATAATTCCAAATTTTTTTAATAAGACGAATGGCCAAACAGTGCAAATAAAATATCAAAATTCTTTATATTACGGGATGGAGGGAGTAGCTAGCTAGCTTCCTACTCCATGGCTCCATGCATGCAGCGCGCCTATGTGCACATGTCCTTTTCTCTTTCTTCTTTTTATTAGTTTTTGTTTCTCTTTGACACTTTTGGTCCTGTCGGGACTCTGTAAGCTCGATCGATTGACAAGAAAAATAAACAAACATTACAACCTAGATCATATGTATGCATGTTTGGGCTCCGCAATTTAAATTCTTCTCTCCTGAGTTTCTTATCTGTTTCCATATCTCTCTCTCTATATATATGTTCTTAATTTGTGTGTAGCTAGTGTTGGGGAATGTGTGTTTCCCACATTATTTATGAATGTCTAATTTTTTAGGCATATTGAACCTGTTTGACAATAACAGTTCAAGCTATGTCCAGCTTAATTTTTTCAGTTATATTTTATAACAGCAGTTCAAGTATATCGGTTGCCCTAAAAAAAGGTATATTGGTGCAAAGATCGATCGTATCAAAATGGAACGCTATGTGATTTTCTAAATCTCCACTTTATAATTTACCATCTCAAAAATTTTCAACCTCCTACATTGTTATTCACCTGAATATTGGTCCCTGCTTCCCGAAGAACTAGCTTCATCATGGCCGTTCAACGGGTAAACATACGTTCAGGATTTGTCATTTGTGGTTGTACCCATAGTTTTTATAGAAACCATGTGGCTTTCAGTTTCTAATTTGAGAAAATATTTTTTCATCTTACCGTGAATAAATAGAGCATTAATGCACACGTGAGCGGTATATTACCGACCCTGTTAGAGCTTGTATCAGATATGTGTATAAAATTGGTGACGGTTTAGAGAATTGTAATTATAATATGTGCTGAATAGAATTAGAGTTGAACTTTACCCTAGGCTCTTTTTTAAATAAAGAGACACATATAACCATATGACGACAGTAGTATAGATATGGGTACGATTAGCCGGCGGTTAGCTGTAGATCGAGGGTCATACTACCTGGATACACAGTAAGTTGTTGTTGTTGTTGAGGAGGGGAAGAAAGATCAAGAGGCGAAGAATAATTAGCTAGAGATCAATAAGCTAGCTTAGGGTTCTTTTGGGGTGTGTTTAGTTCACACCAAAATTGAAAGTTTGGTTAAAATTGGAATGATGTGACGGAAAAGTTGGAAGTTTGTGGTGTAAGAAAGTTTTGATGTGATGAAAAAGTTGGAAGTTTGAAGAAAAGACTTGGAACTAAACTCGGCCTTGGTCGATCGACGTGTTGGTGTCCGTGCACATCTCAAAGGCTTCATTTTTAGGTTTTTTTTCTAACGTTTGACCATCTGTCTTATTTGAAAATTTTATACATAAGTAAAAAAAATAGTCACGTATAAAATACTATTCATGTTTTATCATCTAATAATAATAAAAACACTAATCGTAGAAAATTTTTAAATAAAACGAAGAGTCAAACGTTATATCAAAAACTGAAAAATGAAGCTGTGGGACGGCATCTCTCTCTGTGCGTGTGTGTTATTTCTCTTTGGCTTTTAGTCTGAACTTCGTTTAAGTTTCTTAGCTCGATCGATCGACAAGACAAATGATATAATTAAATATTTATAAACTGCTAAGCTCATATATATACATGTTTGTGTTAATTCCTTGATTTCAACTCTTCTCTTCTCCTGATTTTCATATATGTTGCCTATCTATATATGTTCTTAATTAATTTGTGGGTACCTAGACTTGGGGAATGTGTATTTCCCACATTTTGTATATATATGACTGCACGCAGTCAAAAAAAATAATAATTTGAAGCATATGGGCCTGTTTTTATAACAGTACGTTCAATGCATGTTTCCCTAATTAATCCTCAGTGTTCACTACTTCGTGCATAAATCGTCCCCATATATATGAGGCTAACAATTCATAGATTTCATCTAGAAAGTACAGCTCCAGAGAGCTATTGCAAGAGCATCAAAATTTTGATCGAGTAGAGCAAACGGCGCGCGACGAAATTAAACAAAGTACCCTAGCTAGAAAAACATCGAGAGGGGAGGGCGCGAGGATCTTACGAGAGAGGAGGCTGGAGCCGAGGTGGAGAAGCTTATGTCGCCCTCTCCGCCGTCGGTGCGCGCGTCGCGGCGATTCCGATCCGGCCGGGAGAGGAGACGGAAGGGAAGTCCCTCCCGGTGGTCGGACTTCGGAGGAGAGGATGGCGACGACGGCGAGATAGAGCTGGGCCGGCCTATGCGAGTAAGGAGGTTTTCTACTTGTGGTTGGGCTGATGTGTTGTTAGTTGGGTTTCTTTTTTTCAATAACCTCACAAAGGGTCTGTTTGGGGGAGCTTTAGATTCTGAGAAGCAGCTGTTTGGTAGCCAGCTTCTGATAATCTGGAAAAGCTCTGAAACCCAGCTTCTCCAGCTTCTGGCTTCTTAGTTCATTTTTCAGAATCTGTAATTACAGATTCTCAAGAGCTATGGATTGTTTGGGGCAGCTTCTAACAGAAGCAGCTTTTGAGAAAAGCTGCAGCTGGGACAAGCTCCTCCAAACAGGGCCAAAGTCACTGTCAATGTACTGCGAAACTAGTGCTAATAATTTAACCTGAATAAGATACTAGTAAATTAATTTTGCTTGGTTTCCTATTAAAACACCAACAACGACTTCTCTTATACATTTACCATAGCATAGTATAGAGACTTAATTACAACAAAAATTGCAGTAATGCCAACAAACAATTAATCTTTGTAATTTCTCACTTACATGTTAGTTGTTGTACGTGTGTGTGTGAACATGACAGATTAGCTATCTACTATTGATCCAAAACTAGTGGAGTATATAAAAGAATAATTACTGTTGCGGTTTCTGACAGTTGGTTCGTATTAACTCGATCTTCTTCTTCTCATGAACACTTGCGAGCAAGCTGGATGAGAGAATTGGCCTTCCTCTGCGCTCTGCTGGTGCCGTTCTTGGCAATGTCGGCCAGATGGTCATGGAGATCGAAGCCGAGGGCGTGCGCCATGAGGGCGTTGTTGCTGGAGCCCAGCTCGAGAAGAACCGAGACCGCGCACTCCTTGTTCTTGGGAGTCCCTTCCTTGATGATCTGCACCAGCTTCTCCACGAAATGCTCCGTCCCAACCTCGCCCCGGCACGTAGGGTTGGAGGCCAGCAGGAGGAAGATGGAGAGCGCCTCGTCGACCATGGCGGCCTTCTTGTCGTCGAGCAGCTTGAGCAGCGTGGGCAGGATGCCGGCCTCGATGGCTCTCAGCTTGTTGCCATTGTTGAGCATGAGGTTGAAGATGGCCGTGGAGGCGTCCTTCTTGCCTCTGACGGTGCCGTTCTGCAGGAGGTCCACCAGCGGAGGTATGCCTCCCAGGGTCCCAATGGCGACCTTGTTCTCGTCCACCATGGACAGGCTGAAGAGCGCCGCCGCGGAGTTCTCCTGCCCCTCCACGCTGCCGTTCCTGAGCACGTCGATGATCAAGGGGATGGCCCCGCCCCTGGCGATGAGGAGCTTGTTGGCCTCGTCGATGGAGAGGTTGAGCAGCGAGGTGACGGTGTTCTCCTGCATCTTCTTGTCGGGGTAAGGGAGGAGGCCGATGAGCGCCGGGATGCCGGCGTTGTCGGTGACGAGCAGCCTGTTCTCGGGGTTCTCCTTGGACAGCGTCCGGATCTTCTTGACGGCCTTGCGCTGCACGTCGAGGTTGGGCGAGGAGAGGTCCTTGACCAGCGTGGGGATGACCACCTTGGGGTCCTCGGGTGGCTCCGGCGGCGGGTCGCCGGAGTGGATCTCCACCTTGTTCTTGTCGCACCATTGCATGATGAGGTTCTTGAGGGCGTAGTTGGGCGCCAGGGAGAGATGGCCCAGCGGCTGCTGCGTCTTGGGGCACGTCCTCTGCCCTGCGTCCAGCCATTTCTGGATGCTGCGGCGTTCATAGGTCTGCATTATTTGAATCCATCAGATAATTGATATCCATGGATGGATCGAGGAAGAAGATGATGATGATGAATAGAATACTTGCCCTTCCGGTGGCGATGATGACGGGATCGGTCATGATCTCGAGGGAGATGGGGCAGAGGAAGTCGTTGGGGATCATGAGGGAGGGGCACTTCTCGAGGTACTTGGGGATGAAGACGTCGCCGAGGATGTTCTTCTCGTCGACGCCGGCGATGGCCTTGAGGCGGTGGAGGAGGTCGACAATCTGGTTGGTGGAGTCGGACTGGTGGTCGTTGATGAGCTTCTTGATGGCCATGGTCTCGGCGCGGAGGTCGGCGAGGCTCTGGAGCTGGAGGCGCTTGGCGAGGCGGTCCAGGATGGGGCGGTCGGCGTTGTTGGCGTCCTGCTCCTTGCTCTGCAGGATCATCATCAGGTCCATGGCCAGCTCCATGTCCTGCGTCTCCGTCCGCTTCTTGCTCCGCTTCTTCAGCTGCGCGCTGATCAGCTCCACCTGCTCCTTCACCTCGTCCGACACCCCCAGCTCCGCGTACGGCATCCCCTCCAGCGCCATGTTCATCTTCTCGTACACCCCCCTGAACCTCCCCATCACCGCCTCGCTCTCCAGCGTCAGGTAGATCTTGCTCCCGTCGTGGCAGCACCGGAGGAGCCGCCGCGCCGCCTGGAACGCCCGCCCCAGCAGGGCCAGCCGCCGGTACGCGTCGTCCGACAGCGCCGGCGCCGACTCCCGGAGCTCCTGGACCAGCGGGAGGAGGAGCTGCAGCCACCGCAGCAGGTTGAAGCACTCCTTCCGCTGCGACTGCCGGAACTCGTGGAACGCGCGCGCTGCGTTCGCCGTCGACAGGAGCTCCTCAAGCAGGTCGCCGTCGGACAGCTGCCGCCCCGACGGCTCCGCCTCCGCCACCGCCGCGCCCATCCGCAGCATATCCTTCGATCTTCGACCCTTGCCTGTACGTGCTTGATGGATCGTCGTTGGAGATGAGATTCATTTCATTGTCCCTGCCACCATGCAATACTTCTGCATGCAACAAACTAACTTAATTGCCGGCTTCACCTCAATTCCAGGATCATCTACCTCTATTTAGCATTTCACTACATGCATATGCACTTCAACCTCATACTACATGTTGGTATTCTTTGAGTTTGTGCCTTTGTGGTGATCTCAATTTTTTTTCTTTTACTAAAAAAAATTTTATTTTCTTCCTTTTCAGCACTAGCGCAGTATGCTACCTCTTTTCAACCCAACCCACAAGTGAAGCTGTAGGTCCAGTTGGCACATCCAACTACCGTCTT
Organism: Oryza glaberrima; assembly: GCF_000147395.1. NCBI lineage: Eukaryota > Viridiplantae > Streptophyta > Magnoliopsida > Poales > Poaceae > Oryza > Oryza glaberrima. Next base: position 28,978,459 of record NC_068331.1, on the reverse strand, counting down.
CAACCTTTGTTGGTAGTTTTGTGCCCATGAGATGCTGGAGTTGATCCTCCCAAATCCGGCTGAATTTTTCTCGATCTTCCAAAATTGATAAAGGACTTTTGATCACTAATCTACTCTTTCCATTTTCCCAAAATCGGAGCGAATCAAGCTCACCGATTGGGCATCATCGGCGGCTGTTAAATAGAGATTAAATTCAGCGAATTAAAGCCGAATTGAAATAATAAATCATAAATAAAATGATGATGGAGGAGTGGGGAACAGATATTTATGCAATCAATTGGAGGAGGAAATGTACGGGCGAATTGAAATAATAAATCATGGGTAAAATAATGATGGAGGAGTGGGGAATAGATTTTTACAATCAATTGAAGGAGGAAACGTATGGGGAGGTAGATTGTAGTAGCAACGATGCTAGGATTTGGCCCGATAGGGACTGAGGCGTGCGGATCATACCGGAGGAGATTGAAAAAAACCAGACTTACCACATGCGCACATAAAAAAACGTTCTGCCAAAAAAAGAAAACGGCGAAAAAAACGGAATGGGCCAGACGGACTTTAGTCCGGTGGCGGCTGAGGTATATGAATTGGACTAGAGGAGATTGAAAAATATGGACTTAATGCATGCGAGCAGGAAAAAACCGTTCGGTCTAAAAAAATGGCAAAAAAAACAGATGGACTAAAAACAAAATCGGAAGCCTTACTTTTTTTTTTTAATTATTAGGTATAGACTTACCTAGTGCGCGCAGGAAAAAACCGTTCGGCCTGAAAAAAAGGCAAAAAATCATATGGACCAAAAACAAAATAGAAGCCGGCCTTACTTATTTTTTAATTAGATATAGACTTATCGCGTGCACGCATAAAAAAAACAATCAGCCTGGAAAAAAAAAGGCGAAAAAACTGTTCGGCCTAGAAAACAAAGGCGAAAAACCAGATAGACCACAAACAAAATCGAAAGCCTTACTTATGTTTTAATTAGGTATATAGATATAGTTGTACTTGTACACATATCTCTCTCTTTTTGGTACAGCACGATACTACTGACACACTAACGATTGCAGGCAAAAATGTTGTTCTGGTGTCCCAGTAAAATTACCAAACAGTAAGTATAGCCTGAACTTTTACTGTGACCGTGATGCTTCTCTACCTAGGAAAACAAATAAAAATGGTGGAGACATAACGGTAAAGGACTGGACTGAACAGGAGGACCATGTGGACCCAAAAAGCAACAAGAAACCAACGGCATTATTAAGCCGTCACTAGGAAAAGGACGGCATGTAGCATGTCCCTCAAACATTCATTCATTCGTTTTTCCCAAACCCACGGTATATATACTCCTTTAAAAAAAGTAAAAAATATATTTTCTTCGTTCAAATATAAGTGGCAGCATAATATAGATGTGATATATCTAAAACTACGAATTTGAATAACAGTCTATTCAGATTCGTAGTCGTAGAATATGTCATATTTGTAGTATGTTGCATTTATATTGGAATGGAGATAGTAGTAATTTATCCCACAATATTTATATTCCTTTAAAAAACAGTGATGGTTACAATAAATATGTCATCCTACCCACTCTCATTTTAAATTTTGCAAATAAACCCCTAAACTTTAAATCAAATCCAAATGGCTAGCCCCATAAAAAATTAGAGCAAGATGAATATTCCTATACATATTAATAAATTTTCTTTTATCCATAGCAAAGAAGGGCATTTAGCTAGTGATCATGATTTCTCAGTCATTTTCCTTTGATTTACTTCAAGCTATGAAACTATACTGCATGCAGTATGTGTTAAGTGTTAACGATAATTTAATTTGCCTCATCTTTTATATTTCACTCATTCTCTCCATGACGCATGGGCCCGATTCTCCTTTTCGTATAGACAATATTTGAGGGATTTCCAAATTTTAGTGGCAGAAATCGATCCAAAATACATCTGCCTTGTGCCTACACGTGCATGAGTGTCTATCAGTCTAATTGTTTGGCCTACGTACAGCTAATGTAAAATGTTTTATCGGTAAAAAAAATTATGGGTAAAACTTGTGTACACGTCAACAAAGTCAATGTTGAAATATATAGTATGATAAAAAGAAACTCTAAAATTAACTCCAAAATCAAAATTTTAAAACTTAAATTTTAGCAGCGCCTTATAAGCAAAAGGCACACGATGGGAGGCTATATGTTCACCCCATTGCCACACAAAGCAAGTATTAGTTTCCATGAAAATAAATGGCAAGTATTACTTTTCAAAGATTTTATTTCCTGATATGATTTATCCCATTAAACTTGGCCACCTCATATTGAACAAAATGAAAAAAAAAATCAAGCTATGATTTAAACCATTTGGGCCAACCTGGTGTATACTTAAAAAATAATTAAAAAGCTTCCTTCTATGATTTAGGTCATTAAGTCAGCCACCTCATATTGAACAAAATCAAAAAAAAAAAATCCAGCTATGGTTTAAACCATTTGGGCCACCTAGCATATATTAAAAGTAATTAATTACATAATTCCTTCTATGGTGTAGGTCATGAAGAGTCATGTCACGCCCCGAACTAGTCCCGAACGGAACTAGCCCGTGACGCTCCAAATTAACCTGTTAATCGATACCAGTCCCAGGAAACAGTGCTGGTATCACAGGAAGACAGAATATCACAGCAACAGAGGTCTCTTTATTATAGAGTAGGAGTACAGTCATGTTGGGCTACGGACAGATCCCGAGCTCACAACTGCATTTCAAAAGGGAAGCGGAAGCCAAGAATTGGACCAAACATCACAGGTGCGACTTGGGAACTAGACCGAAACCCTAAAACTCATCGTATCCGGTTTGCTCCTGGAAGAACTCCTCGTCAGCGGGATCCGCTTCATCTTCTTCATCAACTGGGGGGGGATTATGTATATAGGGCAAGGGTGAGTACGGGAGTACTCAGCAAGCCATGGGAAATAAGTGTTTAATGCAGGCTTCAAAGGAAAGGCTGTTGTTTTTTTTTTGCAATTGATTTTTATTTAAACTCCTTTTTGAAACAGCTAAGTGAGTGCTTCTCAAACGACACGGATGAGACAGTGCGTCGTGTCCGGTCGGAGTATGTGCAATGTATCAGTCTTTTGAATTGATCAAGTTTGGCACCCGGCCAACAGCTTTCAAACGGCCACCCGGGCCTGGCTGATCCCATCAGCCGCAGATTTTCCAAACATCAAACCCATTCCTCAACAGCAAATTTCACAAGGCAGTAGTCAAACAAAACTACGCTAGGAATCACCTCACATCCGCCCATGACCGTGGGCACGGCTGTTCGAACAGTTTAATAACCTCTGCAAAGGGGGTACACTTTACTCACACGACATTACTAACCCGGATCATCCAGCCCATGCAGAACGGCCATGACTAGAGACCTTAAGGCTTTCATGACAAGGCATTTCGAAAGCCGACACAGGTTCACCATATGCCAACGAGAGGGGTCCCAGACCAACACCAGATTAGGTCCCAGACCATACTGTGCCAGGAAGCCCAGGGGTCCTCCCCGACACCACCCCGGCGAATCCACATGTCTCTTGGCATCAAGGCTCCCCTGATTAGCTAATTACTCAGCCAGGGGTGTCCCATTCCACCCATGTGGTCGTACTTGCCTTATGTTCGGATGAAATTCCAAGGAAACGGTCCTTAAGTGTAAGAGCGGGAAACCGTACACCCGGTACGTTCCCCGGTCCGCGATTTTGGAAATTCATTTAGTTCGCAAGCACCGACCCAGGTGTCGGGTTTTTCAAGTCTTTTGTAAAACCCAAGTTTTACTCATCATTGGATATTTTAAATTTGAGGGGAGGTGTTCCGATGCCCGTGCCCGAAGGCCCATGCATCGAAACACAACAATCGACAAAGGAGGTTTAAGTGTTCAATAAATCAAGGAGGGTAATTGCAGCAATTAGGGTTGGGGGCCGGCAGGCTATCTCGCGAGCCGCGGCCGAATTACTTGTGTAAATCCTATTCATGCAAAATTTACGGAAAGAAATACTTAGATTTAAATTATTGGTGCAAGATGATCAAAGGTGACTTGCCTTGCTCGAGATCTTGAGCCTGATCCTCGAAATCCTCGCACTGCGGGTCTTCGGGCACCGAAACTACACGCGAAACGGGACAACTCAACAAACGGCGAAAATAAAGCCCTATTATTGACCTCTAAGCATGCCATTAGATAGATCTCGAGATTTGAGGAATTTTGGAAGTTGAACGGAGTCAAACGGACTTACGGTTGGGAAGGTATTGAATTTCTAAGATTATTGGATTTTTGATCTAAAGGAAAAGGATTTATTTAAACCCCTTTTTTTTTGAAAAAGAAAAGAAAAGAAAAGAAGGAGGGGGGGATTAGACTTTCCTCGGGCGGCTAGGGCGCGGCCCGAGAGAAAGGGGCGGCTCGGCCAAGCTTAATGGGCCGGCCGGCCCAAGAAGGCGGCCCATGGCGCGTGCGGGCGGGGAAGGGAGAGAGAGAGCCGGTGGGCCGGGTCCATTCCGCGTGGTCCCGAGTGGGACCCGCTTGTCAGCGACTCGGCTCACCGTGAGCGAGGTGCACGCGGCGCGTGCTAGGGTTCGAGGAGAGAGACGCGGTGCACGCGCGCGGTTCGCGGCGGACGCGGATGCGGCGGGCCCACGCGCAGCCTTACGGCTCACGGTGGACCGCGTGCGCGAGCGGGGCCGGAGGGAGCGGCTGACCGGGGTCGGCTCGACCCGGTCTTGGCCGAGCTGGCGCCGACGTGGCGCCTACGTGGCTGCCACGTGGGCCGGCGGGAGGTAGACGACGACGTCGGCCGAAACGGACGGCGGACGACGGCGGCGAGCGGCGGAGCGCACCACGGCGATACAGGCGAAAGCGAGCACTCCGGGAGGTTGCACGGGACGAGAGGAGACGAGCCAACGGCTTGGATTTGCCGGGGGATGCTCGACGGCGGCGGATTGCGGCGGCGGCAACCGGCGGCGAGGGAAGGGGGAAACGGCGACGAGGTCACAAGGGGTCGATTCCCGGCGGTGAGAGCATCTACGCGGCTACGGGAATCCGTTGCTAGTGTCGGATTGGACGGAGCTACGCCGAGCGAGGCCGGCGACGAGCGGGTGCTACGGAGCACGGGCGGCGACGGCGGCGAGCACACAGCGGGCGGCGGCAACGGTCGGGGCGGCGCCAGCTAGCTACGGGGAGGCTACTCATGCTACTATCCGAGTCTAAGAGGAGGAGGTGGAACGAGAAGGGAGAACGGAGGGAGACACTACCGTGCGGGGAAGGGGGCGCAGTGACGAGAACCGACGGCGCGGGAGCGATCTCTCCGGCCTCGGGCCGGGGAAGAGGAAGAAGAGGGCGCGCCCGGAGTCCCCTTCCGCGTCCTTGCTCGTGCCGGCTCCTCCAGCACACGCGACGGCGGCGGTCGGCGAGAGAGACGGCAATGGCGCGGGCGGAAAACGGGGAAGATTGGGAGGGAAAAAGGAAGGGAGGGCGCCTGGGTTTATAGGGTGGCGATGTCGGTTTGGGGGAGGGGAACCGACATTGGACGGTCAAGCCAGCGAGCTGGCGCTCCGGCTAGCGGCCAAATCGGCGACAGGGAGGAGGGGAATGACGCCGGCGGAGGAAGAGAAAGAAAGAAAAAGGAAGGGAGAAAGGGAGCTTGTCCCTTGCCTCTTTGGGAAAAGGAGGAGGGAGCGGGGGCGACGCGGCAGAGGGGGGGCTCTGCCTCCGTCCCTTGGAGGCACGCGCGAGGAGTGGCGGGGCCGAGTCGATGACGACGGCGATGACGGCTTGGAGCGGAGCGGCGACACGGGCGGCAGGCGCGGCAGGCGCGGCAGAGGCTGACGGCGGCGGCGACCAGGCGGTCGGCCACCACGACGCGCGCGCGCGCGGGAAGCAACGGCGCGCGGTGACGATTTGGCGGCGTCGGCAGGAACGGCAGCGGGAAGCGGGAGGGAGGGCTCGGCTCCGCGCGGCTCGCGCGCACGCGCGTGCAGCGCTCGGGCAGAGCGGGGAGAGGGAGAGAGAGAGAGAGAGAGAGAGAGAGAGAGCCGGGGAGGGAGGGGGAGATGGGCCGAGAGGGATTCGGCCCATCGAACCCTAGGGAGGCGAATTAGACTTTTGCGGAGGGATTTGATTTGGGAAGGATTTGGATTCGGGATTGAACTCGACGATGGCTCGGGGATTTGAGATCTGAGATGGCACGGGCACTAGACAACAAGCAAAGAAACGGATTTCGCAAATAGGATTTTTAGGAGCTAGTTTTTCCGCTAGGCGCCACGACGGAACGGGCGCTACAGACCAACCCCCCTAACAAGAATCTCGACCCCGAGATTCAGCACCTAAGGGAGCAGCTCCGGGAACTCGGCGCGGAGAAGATCTTCTCGTTCCCAGGTTGCCTCATCCTCAGAATGATTGCTCCACTGGACCTTGTAGAACTTGATAGTCTTTCTTCGGGTCTGACGCTCCGCCTCTTCAAGAAGCTTGATCGGTCTTTCCTTGTAGGTCAGGTTCTTTTCCAGCTCGATATTTCCCAGGGGGACTTGTTCTTCTGGAACTCGAAGACATTTCTTTAACTGGGATACATGGAATACATTGTGCACATCTGCGAGACCTTCAGGTAACTCGAGCTGATAAGCCACTTCGCCACGTCTGGCGGCTATGAGGTAGGGGCCGATGTAGCGGGGTGCTAACTTGCCGGACATCCCAAACCTCCTCATACCACGGAGAGGTGATACCCGCAGGTACACGTGGTCTCCTTTTTCGAATTCAAGGTCACGCCTCCGATTGTTAGCGTAATTCTTCTGACGGTTCTGAGCTGTCTTTAAACGTTCTCGGATCAGCTTAACTTGTTCTTCTGCTGCCTTGAGTATGTCGGGACCGAATACCTGTGCTTCGCCCACCTCATTCCAGCACAAGGGAGTGCGGCACTTTCTTCCGAACATTGCCTCATTCGGCGACATCCGAATGCTGGCCTGATAACTGTTGTTGTATGAGAACTCAGCATACGGCAAACAACGATCCCAAGTGCCTTCGAAATCCAGGGCACACGCACGTAGCATGTCTTCTAGGATTTGGTTTACCCTTTCTGTCTGACCATCAGTCTGCGGATGGTAAGCTGTGCTAAAATTTAGATCGGTTCCAAGAGCTTCATGCAACTGCTTCCAGAACCTTGAGGTGAACTGAGTGCCTCGGTCTGACACAATCTTCTTGGGACAGCCAAATCTACATACGACATGGGTCATGTAGAGTTCTGCTAATTTCTTTCCATCATAGGTGGTTTTCACTGGCACGAAATGAGCTGATTTCGTGAGTCGGTCCACGATTACCCAGATGGAGTCGTACCCGCTAGGGGTTCTTGGCAAACCGGTGATGAAATCCATTCCGATCTCTTCCCATTTCCACTCGGGGATCGGTAGGGGTCGTAGCAGACCAGCTGGCCTCTGATGCTCTGCCTTGACTCTTTGGCAAATGTCACACAGGGCTACGTATTCTGCGACATCTCGCTTCATTCCAGCCCACCAGAAGTATGCCTTGATATCCTGGTACATCTTCGTACTTCCTGGATGAATGGAGTAGGCGGACTCATGAGCTTCCTTTAGGATGAGATCTCTTAACTCCTTCTTGGCCGGTACACAGATGCGTGGGCCACACCAAACCGTGCCTTGATCGTCTATGGAGAAATCGGTGTTCTTCTTCTCCTGTATTCTTTTTATTAACTCTTTTATCCCTTTATCATCTTTCTGAGCTTCCCGGATTTGCGATTCTAGGGTAGGCTGCACTGTCAAGCAGGGACACCTGACTGTACCATGGTCAGCCTTAACTCCTCCAATTCTCTGCACAGGCGATCTTGGTCTGGTCGTGTTTGAGCTACATTGCAATAGGTCTTGCGACTTAGCGCATCAGCGACCACATTAGCTTTACCGGGATGGTAATGAATTCCAAGATCGTAATCCTTGATTAGTTCCAACCATCTTCTCTGCCTCATATTTAACTCGGTCTGCGTGAAGATATACTTAAGACTTTTGTGATCGGTGTATACTTCACATCTGTTCCCGATTAAATAGTGCCTCCAGATCTTAAGAGCGTGAACCACGGCTGCCAACTCGAGATCGTGGGTGGGATAGTTGACTTCATGGGGCCTGAGCTGCCTGGATGCATAGGCCACAACCTTTCGTTCTTGCATTAGGACGCATCCTAAGCCTTGTCTTGATGCATCACAGAAGATCTCGAAGTCTTTTCGGATATCTGGCAAGGTGAGAACTGGGGCAGTGGTTAACCTTTTCTTCATTTCTTGAAAGCCGTCTTCACAGGCTGCTGACCATTCAAATTTCTTTTCCTTCTTTAACAGCTCGGTCATAGGTCTGGCTAGCTTAGAGAATCCTTCAATGAATCTTCGGTAATATCCAGCTAAGCCAAGGAAGCTGCGGATCTCTGACACATTTTTGGGCGGGTTCCAAGCAAGTACAGCTTCAACCTTGCTGGGATCTACTTCGACACCGTTGGAGGAGATCACGTGTCCAAGAAATGCTACTCGGTCCAACCAGAATTCGCATTTCGAGAACTTAGCGAATAGTTGATGATCCCTAAGCTTTCCCATTATCAGCCTCAGGTGTTCAGCATGTTCTTCCTCATTCCTGGAGTATATCAGGATGTCATCGATGAATACCACGACAAACTGGTCCAGGTATTCCATGAAGATCTTGTTCATTAAGTTCATGAAGAATGCTGGAGCATTGGTGAGTCCGAAGGACATCACTGTGAACTCATATAGACCATAACGCGTTGAGAAAGCGGTCTTCGGGATATCTTCAGATCTGATTTTTAATTGGTGGTAACCTGATCTCAAGTCAATTTTAGAGAAAACTCTTGCTCCTTTAAGTTGATCGAACAAGTCGTCAATCCGTGGCAACGGGTACTTGTTCTTTATAGTTACTTCATTCAGGGCTCTATAGTCGATTACCATTCTCTCAGAGCCATCCTTTTTCTTAACCAGGAGCACTGGGGCTCCCCAAGGGGATGAGCTAGGTCGCACATAACCTTTACTCTCCAATTCTTCGATTTGTCTTTTGACTTCTGCTAACTCATTAGCTGCCATTCGGTAGGGTCTTTTTGCAATTGGTGCGGTGCCTGGTGCCAGTTCTATGGCGAACTCAATCTCTCGATCTGGTGGCATACTCGTTAATTCTTCTGGAAATACGTCAGGATATTCACAGACTATGGGCACCGACTCCAAGGAGGTGACTTGTAAACAGGTTAGGATAGACCGACTTGCTGTAGGGGTGTTAGAGGTAAAGCGGACTTGCTTTCCTCCGGGTCCTTGCAAGGTGATGGACCTTTCAGCACAATCTATCTGTCCTTTGTGCTTAGCCAACCAATCCATCCCTAGGATGATGTCCAACCTTTGCGAGTCTAGGACTATCGGTTTGGCTAGGAAGTCAACTTCCTCAATTCTAAGGTTAACTTCCGGGCATATTTGAGTTGCCCTTATATTCCTTCCAGGGGAATGTACTATCATTGGTACACGTAAATTTTGGGTTTTCCAACCATTTCTTTTCACAAAAGCTTGTGATATGAAAGAATGGGAAGCTCCCGAATCAAACAGGATTATCGCGGGTACGGAGTTGACAGAGAACATACCCATCACAACGTCCGGAGCATCTTGAGCGGTCTCAGCTTGAATGTGGTTCACCCGGCCTCGACCAAAGTTGTTGAAAGCACGAGAACCTTGTCCACTTGCTTGAGAGCTAGGACGAGACTGAGCTGCCGCTGGAGTAGGAGTTCTGGCAGTGCTGCCATTAGCATGCCCTGAGTTGGTGTTGGTAGGATTCTGAGGGCACTGTCTGGCATAGTGACCCATCTGGTTGCACCGGAAACACTGAACTGCTGACAGTCCTAGCGGTGACTTGAAAGA